>NC_137868.1:48934781-49529781 GCF_963924005.1 Protomyctophum bolini
ATTAAACTTTCATTATTTCATCTCTGTCGTGTGGGGAAAAAAATATCTCCAGATTAATCGCTGTATTAATCTGCTCACTAAATTGATATAAATTTGACCATCGACCAAAGATTTGTTACAAAAGGGCAAAATCCATCAAAGTTCTTCAAACACTTTCAAGATTTTCTGAAAATGCTCAAAAATAGCAGATATACAAGCTTCGCAGTGTGGCACAAAGTGACATGCTGTATGCTTGCACATCTGCTATTTTTGAATAGTCAACGTTTAAAATATGGATAAAGGTAATTTCAAACGGGCAGCGATGAAGAGGTCTATAACTGTCACTTCTAATAAATAATAGTCTAATAATAATAATAATACCTAGGATTTCAGATTCTAGTTTTCTAAAATATAAATAGAGATATGAATCGGAATGCCGTATGTACTGTGGCGCTGTCAGTGGAGTACAACACACACACACACACACACACACACACACACACACACACACACACACACACACACACAGGGACAATTGTTAATATTTGAAGGAGATAAGTTTTGCTAAAAACAGACACATCAGCTTTTCCACTGCTGCTCTTGTGATCTCTATACACACACACACACACACACACACACATACACACACGCACGCACGCACGCACGCACGCACACACGCACGCACGCACGCACGCACGCACGCACACACACACACACACACACACACACACACACACACACACACACACACACACACACTCACAGCACCTGTTGTGTTCTCTAGTTCGGGGGGGGGCGTTACACAAGCTGAATGCTGGAATACTAATATGTGGAATTCTTCAATATCACTTAATTCTGTTTAACAATGTTAAAT
Organism: Protomyctophum bolini; assembly: GCF_963924005.1. Taxonomy (NCBI): domain Eukaryota; kingdom Metazoa; phylum Chordata; class Actinopteri; order Myctophiformes; family Myctophidae; genus Protomyctophum; species Protomyctophum bolini. The sequence goes on from NC_137868.1 coordinate 48,935,635, forward strand.
AAAAAGAGCTGAGTTGCACTGTACTGGTGGGTTCTGGTTCCATCTACACCAACTGCTACATCTTGCTCCACCCCTTACCCATTATCCTTATCTGCCTTTTTTTTAACCATTTTTAAACATTTTTAAAATAGTTCAAATAGCTGATCTGCAAGCTCACAATGTGTCGATGTTGGTTGTTGTTTTAAAATGGTAAAGTTTAGGAATCTCTGTCGTGTGGAAATCTTTTTATTACTCTTTTCACACACAATAAAAATGTAATGCCACATTTAATACTACTATTTAATACTACTACTGCCGTGCTAAAGTAGGCTGGTCAAAATAGCAGATCTACAAGCTCACAAGGCACTGCATCTTATATTATGATAACTGTGAGCTTGTAGATCAGCAAGTTTGACTACTGTGAGTTTGTAGATCGGCTGTTTGTTATATCCCAAGGTTTTTGGACAAATGTTAAACTTTAAGCTTAATGGCCTTGCAAAATAGGTTTGCAAGATTGGAATTGTGTGTGTGTGTGTGTGTGTGTGTGTGTGTGTGTGTGTGTGTGTGTGTGTGTGTGTGTGTGTGTGTGTGTGTGGACTGCTTGGTCCTTTAATGAAAGGTATTTAGGCCTACAGGTTTGATCTAGTATAGCAGGTGAATTGGATCAGAAACATTGTCAAATAATTAAACTTTCATTATTTCATCTCTGTCGTGTGGGGAAAAAAATATCTCCAGATTAATCGCTGTATTAATCTGCTCACTAAATTGATATAAATTTGACCATCGACCAAAGATTTGTTACAAAAGGGCAAAATCCATCAAAGTTCTTCAAACACTTTCAAGATTTTCTGAAAATGCTCAAAAATAGCAGATATACAAGCTTCGCAGTGTGGCACAAAGTGACATGCTGTATGCTTGCACATCTGCTATGTTTGAATAGTCAACGTTTAAAATATGGATAAAGGTAATTTCAAACGGGCAGCGATGAAGAGGTCTATAACTGTCACTTCTAATAAATAATAGTCTAATAATAATAATAATACCTAGGATTTCAGATTCTAGTTTTCTAAAATATAAATAGAGATATGAATCGGAATGCCGTATGTACTGTGGCGCTGTCAGTGGAGTACAACACACACACACACACACACACACACACACACACACAAGCTGAATGCTGGAATACTAATATGTGGAATTCTTCAATATCACTTAATTCTGTTTCACAATGTTAAATAAAAAGAGCTGAGTTGCACTGTACTGGTGGGTTCTGGTACCATCTTCTACACCAACTGCTACATCTTGCTCCACCCCTTACCCATTATCCTTATCTGCCTTTTTTTTTTTTTTTTTTTACATTTTTAAACATTTTTAAAATAGTTCAAATAGCTGATCTGCAAGCTCACAATGTGTCGATGTTGGTTGTTGTTTTAAAATGGTAAAGTTTAGGAATCTCTGTCGTGTGGAAATCTTTTTATTACTTTCTTTTCACACACAATAAAAACTTAATGCCACATTTAATACTACTACTGCCGTGCTAAAGTAGGCTGGTCAAAATAGCAGATCTACAAGCTCACAAGGCACTGCATCTTACATTATGATAACTGTGAGCTTGTAGATCAGCAAGTTTGACTACTGTGAGTTTGTGGAAAAGGGGCCAATGTGTCACGTTGCAAGGCTTTGTGAGCTTGTAGATCGGCTATGTTGGCGAATGTTCCTCCATAATAGGGATGCTGGGATTCAAGTGGTTCAAGTTATTTACAGGGTTGATAAATACAATTATAATGTTATTTACAGGTTTGATCTAGTTAGTAGCAGGTGATTGGATCAGAAACATTAATTTATCAACATTGTCAAATAATTTAACTTTTATTATTCCATCTCTGTCGTGTGGAGATCTTTTTATTAATCTTTTCACACACAATACAAAATAAATGCCATATTTAATACTATACTATCTACTGCCGTGCTAAAGTAGGCTGGTCAAAATAGAAGATCTACAAGCTCACAAGGTGCCGCATCTAATATTATGACAACTGTGAGCTTGTAGATCGGTTTGAAGATTGATTACTGTGAGCTTGTAGATCAGTTTGAAGATTGATTACTTTGAGCTTGTAGATCAACAAGTTTGACTACTGTGAGTTTGTAAATCGGCTGTTTGTTATATCCCAAAGTTTTTGGACAAAAGTTGAACTTTTTGGAAGTGTGCGTGCATGCATGCGTGCGTGCGTGCATGTATATGTGTATAAGTTATGAGAGTGCCATAGTCCCATATTCAAAATGTACTTGAGTAAAAGTAGCATCAAAAATATACTTAGTACCAAAAGTAAAAGTACTCATTGTGCAGAATGTCTCATTCCACAAGTTCAAAATCTCTTAAAGATCATTTGAAAATAGCCGATCTACACGCTCACTCACAATGCATCGCAATCCATTGTGAGCTTGTAGATCTGCTATCATATCCGTCACCATTGGTGAGGCTTCCTCTTCCCAAGCCCCTTTCACTTGTGGGGTCCCACAGGGATCTATCCTAGGGACTTTATTATTCAGCCTATACATGCTTCCCATCGGCAACATAATCCGCTCCCATGACATTCATTTCCATTGCTATGCAGACGATACCCAGCTGTACATGCCATTAAAACCAGGTCCAGGAAAGATATCACGCTTACTGGCCTGTCTCTCAGACATCAAAGACTGGATGACACAGAACTTTCTCCAACTCAATCAGTCAAAAACAGAAATCATTTTTTTCGGCCCCTCTAACTCAACCCTTCCACTACACTCTCAACTTGGTTCCTTCTCCACCAATATCACTCCTGCAGCCCGTAACCTGGGGGTGATTTTTGATTCAGACCTCTCATTTAAAAAACAGGTAACAACAGTCGTCCAATCATGCTACTTCCAGTTAAGGAACATAGCCAAAATCAAGTCATTCCTCTCAACCCCCGGATCTCGAAACCGTCATTCACGCCCTCATCTCATCACGTCTCGATTACTGTAACTCCATATACTCCGGCCTCCCAAAGAAAATTACTTCCCGCCTACAACTCATACAAAACTCTGCCGCTCGACTACTGACCGACACCAAGAAACGGGACCATATCACGGCAATTTTAGCAGATCTGCACTGGCTGCCAGTGAGCACCAGATGTGATTTTAAGATTATTTTAATCACGTTCAAAGCCATCCGTGAGATGTTATCCCTCCCTAACTCCGTGCGTACCCTTAGATCCTCGGATGAGGCTCTCCTGGCTGTCCCCCGTACTAATCTAGTTACCCGGGGTAACCAGGCTTTTTCCGCTCGAGCTCCCAAACTGTGGAATGCACTGCCCCATCCGTCCCCATTTTTAAGTCTCATCTAAAAACCCACCTTTATACAGAGTATTTTTAACTACTTAATTAGCCAATTTGTACATACATGCTTGATATTGTTTTGTTTGCCATTATAATTTTGTTACTGTCTGTTTATTCTTGTTTTTAATCCTGTTCTGTGCAGCACTTTGGAACTATGTTTTAAAAAGCGCTATACAAATAAAGATCATATCATATCATATAATATCATACTGTAGGCCCACATCACTGATTCTCAACATGCGGGGTCCTTTGTTCCTAACATTATTGAATGTTAGGAACAAATTAATTTATATTTACAGCTCTGTAACTCTGAGAGTGTAGCTGTCCCAGCAATGGGTATTTTGTAATGTTTTATTGTATTGCTTACCTTTCTGAAAATGTATAATTATGTTAACATTGTATGTATTTTTGTTTTGGATAGTTGACCAGGTGTGCTTATTTTGTCACCTTAAGTCTAGTATTGTTTCCATTTACCACTCTACAATAAATACATCTCTTTGAGTCTGTTCAGTTCTAACAACAGGTGATGTGTCTGTTTGTGTGTGCGTGTGCATGTATGTGTCCGTGCGTGCATGCGTGTGTGCGTGCGTGCGCTGTATCCAGGTTGTTTGGAAAAGAGACGGCAGAGGCCACTATATTTCCACAATCACTCCAGAGGGGCCATACTGTAGTGTAGCACACTGTACTGTACTGTACTGTATTGTATTGTACGACTGTACTGTACTGTATGACATTTAGTCGACTAAATCTAGACACTAAGACATTCCAGGTCACTAAAATGTAACTAAAACTAAAATAGAAAAGACTATGACTAAAACTAAAATAGAAATTTGCTGCCAAAACAACACTGCTCACTGTTCCACATTAAATTATGTCTCGTTCATAAGCAAGAAAAAAAAGTAGCAAAATGATTGTAATGCAATAAATGCATTGTCTGTTTTGCATTGAGAATAGAAAATAGAATAAAAATATTATTCTATTTCACTCGTAATGTATGTATTTCAATAGTATACATGTAGAAAAGAAAAACAACCCCTCAGATGAATTGAACATGGTGGACCCTCTTGTAAACCAGTGTAATGCTTTATGGTGTCGTCCACTCACAGTTAACAGTCTTTGTGTTGAGTTGTGCTTGAAATGTATGTAATTCTGCAAACTGTTAATAATTACTTCAGTCAATCAAGTGGGGTCCGGGGACACCCAGGGGTCCTTGAGGGAGTTCCAGGGGGTCCCCAGCTAAATGATAGTTTGTAGCCAAATGGTTCTGTAACTCTGAGAGTGTACAAATGCATTTGTACACTCTCAGAGTTAAATTAGCATTGATTTTACAATATAAATTGGGGGTCCCAGAGATAGAAATGCCATTAAAAAATGGCATGCATGTCAAACAGGGGGTCCTTGACATTAAACTGGTTGAGAATCACTGCTAGAGCCATAACAATCTTATCTTGTTATGGGGGTCCCTGGCATCGCTCTTCAAAAGGGGGTCCGCGGTGCTGATTAGTGTCATTTTGGGGGTCTTTAAATCAATTTTCAAATGGGCGAGGGGGGGGGGGGGGGGGGGGGGGGTGCGTACACAGACTAATTAGTGTAATTTTGGGGGTCCTGGACATGAAAAAGTTCGGGAACCACTGGATTACACACAGCACAGCCATGTGTTGCATTCATCTACAACACAAGGGCGACATCTAGTGGCGTGCTCCACCCCCTGCACCCACCCAGCAAGGAGCTGTCATTTGTGTTATTGTTGCAGCAAGTGGCAGCAGAGACTTTGTTTCGGTGTTGTGCTTTAGTTAGCCTATTTTGTTCTAATGAAAAGTTGTGCTTTAATTTTGTTCTAATGAAAAGTTGTGCTTTAGTTAGCCTATTTTGTTATAATGAAAAGGAAGCAAAGCTGAATGCGTTTTCATGGCAAAATGAAGTAAAATGCAGTAAAAACAGAAGGAGCAGACCGTGACATGTCGGCCAGGTAAACATAAAGCTGAGCAATGCTAGCGGTCTCCTTGACGTGAAAAGGTTTGTGAACCAGTGGTTTACAAACCTTTTCACGTCAAGGACCCCCAAATTGATGCTTTATTAGCTCCGCGGACCCCCTTTTGAAATGATATGCCAGGGACCCCCCCATGCGAGGGGGCTAGCAGTGATTCTCAACCCGTTTGACATGCATTAGTCATACGGACCCCCATTTAGTGACATTTATATCTGGGAAAATCAATGTTAATTTAACTCTTGAGAGTGTACGAACTACGAACGGGTCCATTTGGTTCCATGTGTTACACTCAGAGTTAGGTCCGTAAGGGTCCATTTGGTTCCTATAATTACCATTCAGCTGTTGGGGACCCCCTGGAACTCCCTCATTGACCCCTGGGGGTCCCCGGACCCCAGTTTGGGAACCACGTGGTCTAAAGTAAACAACAATGTCGAAGAAATGATTAAGAGAATAATTTGGGAACCACTTCTATAAAGCATGTTTGTGCCAGGGACCCCCACCTGTAGTTTGTGCCAGGGACCCCCACCTGTAGTTTGTGCCAGGGACCCCCACCTGTAGTTTGTGCCAGGGACCCCCACCTGTAGTTTGTGCCAGGGACCCCCACCTGTAGTTTGTGCCAGGGCCCCCCACCTGTAGTTTGTGCCAGGGACCCCCACCTGTAGTTTGTGCCAGGGACCCCCACCTGTAGTTTGTGCCAGGGACCCCCACCTGTAGTTTGTGCCAGGGACCCCCACCTGTAGTTTGTGCCAGGGCCCCCCACCTGTAGTTTGTGCCAGGGACCCCCACCTGTAGTTTGTGCCAGGGACCCCCACCTGTAGTTTGTGCCAGGGACCCCCACCTGTAATTTGTGCCAGGGACCCCCACATGTAGTTTGTGCCAGGGACCCCCACCTGTAGTTTGTGCCAGGGACCCCCACCTGTAGTTTGTGCCAGGGACCCCCACCTGTAGTTTGTGCCAAGGACCCCCACATGTAGTTTGTGCCAGGGACCCCCACCTGTAGTTTGTGCCAGGGACCCCCACCTGTAGTTTGTGCCAGGGACCCCCACCTGTAGTTTGTGCCAGGGACCCCCAGAAGAGAAGATTTGTTTAAAATTAAAACAAAACTAGCAGATGTACAAGCTCTCAGTGCAGTACAAAGTGATGCACTGTGAGCTTATAGATCTGTTTTTGTGCCAATTAACGCACGCACGCACGCACGCGTGGCCAGTCTACAAGCTCACAACGTGTAAATGTGGATTGGCTAGTTGAACTTTTCAAAAATGTTTTTCAAAATAGTAAAAAAAAAGGCAAAGTTTAGGGATAAGGGGTTTAGCGGTGCCGAAAATGGAGCCCCTAATCTCTCGGGCCATTTTACCCTGAACATCTTATTTACCAGTAAGACGCCATATGTCATGAAAGCAGGGAATCATAGCTTCAAATGGACATATTGGTTGTTCAGTTTAATATATTGATTATTTAAAGAGTATTTTAATTGGTCAAACTATAGCAACAGAATACATGTTAACCTGAGGACGATTCTACAAATGTGACAGTTCTGAAAAACCCTATGTTTCTAATATCAGTGGTTCTCACAGGGTTAAAACCCTATGTTTCTAATATCAGTGGTTCTCAAACTATTTCATGTCAAGGACCCCTAGAATTATCTGCATTTGGTCTGAAAACATGTTGTTCCAGGGACCTCCCCAGAAGCAAAGATTTGAGTTAAAAACTTTGGCTCTGAAAGAATATATATTCAAAGATTTGCGCCACATTTTTACGATTAAAAAAAAATAGCAGACCTACAACGAGTGCTGCGCGACGAGGTTGTAGATCTGCTATTTTCAATAGCTAAAGTACAACATGATGCTTAAAACACCAAAAGGGGTTCCCGCCCAGAATGGATTAAGCCTTGGCTTCCATAATAAACCATAATGGTCTTGGATATTTTCATAAAAGCAAAGCTAAAAAAGCCGTTTGAACCCTTTAAACTGGTTGGCTGTATGTAGAACAGCTGCAACATACATTTAGACCCATAATATTTTATAAATATCGCGATTGACATTTTCTTCTAATCGTTTAGTACAGTGGTTCCCAAAGTGGAGTCCGGGGACCCCCAGGGGTCCTTGAGGGAGTTCCAGGGGGTGTACAAATGTACATTTGTACACTCTGAGTTAAATTAACTTTGATTTTACAACATAAATTGGGGGTCCCAGAGACAGACCTACAAGCTGTAGATCTGCTTTTTTTCCAACATCTAAAGTATAACGTAATGCTTTAAAACCTCAAAAGGGGTTCCCGCCCCCAAAATGGGTTTAAAAAAAACGCGTTTGGTCCCAAACCCACCTGACACGGTTCTCCTCCTCTCTGCAGAGAAAACCCGTCAGAAGCAGGAGGGCGTGGTCAGCAGCTCCGTGGTGTACACCACGGAGGACGGGCCGGCGCTGCCCGCCTCGGACCCTCAGCCCCTGAAGCTGCGTCGCATCCTGAACCTCACGGACCAAACCCACATGGAGACCCTGGAGGACATCTTCAGGAAGCTGGGCCTCCGTCAGTGTCTGGTCACCCGGAGCGGGTGAGTCCAATCACAGCTAAGCATAACATCAAATCAAATCATACATTTATCTAGCCCATTTTGGTGTTGGCATTATGTTATGCTTTAGCTATTGAAAAAAATAGCAGATCTACAAGCTCATAGCACGGCACCGAGTGGCGCGCTATGAGCTTGTAGGTCTGCTATTTTTTTTAAATCAAAGAACGACTGACATGGAAACAGCTTTTTCAGAAAACTGTCAGGACGTAGAAGACATTTTTAGAATCTGATCTCAGGTCAAAATGGGTTAAATAGCACATTTAAAAACAATTCTCATTCTACCAAAGTGCTTCACAAGTCAGAATATAGTACAGTGCAATACAATACAATACAATACAGTAAAATTCTACAAATGCCTTCTGAATCATGAGTTTTCTGAAAACCCCCCATGTTTCCATGTCAGTGGTTCCATCCCAAACAGATTCATGTCGAGGACACCCAGAAATATATCATGTAATTGGCCGACGAACCCCATCTGAAAGCATGTTGTTCCAGGAGGGTTCCTGCTATTTTTCCATAGCTAAATTATAACAAAATGTTTAAAACACAAAGGGGTTCCTGCCCCAAAATGGGTTAAAGGAGAATTCCATACTAAAAGGCTATCTTACCTTTCTTTGTAGTTGTTACGTCCCCATCAAAGAGGTCCAGGTGTTATTTTGTGCAAAAGCTCCTTATTGGCTATTTCCCCTACCATAAGCCCTAAATGAATTGAATTGAATTGAATGGGATGTATGGGGTGTTGTGCTAATTCGCTTATTTCCATCGCTCAAAATTATAATCTTTTTGTATAGATCCTCTCTTCATAATGTAAATAATAACCCAAGCGCCACACTTTACTACTTATTTCGATGGAAATAAGCGAATTAGCACAACACCCCATACATCCCATTCCATTCAATGCAATTCATTTAGGGCTTATGGTAAGGGAAATAGCCAATAAGGAGCTTTTGCACAAAATAACACCTGGACCTCTTTGATGGGGACGTAACAACTACAATGAAAGGTAAGAAAGCCTTTTAGTATGGAATTCTCCTTTAAACATTAGTGTTTTAATAGGACTGTTTATTGGACAATGTGAGGAATGTTTGTCCTTGAGAAGCAAACGGTGTTCCAAACAGTGGTGGAAAGTAAATAATGACATTTTAATACTGACTTATAGTGTGGAAAATATAGGCCTACTCCACAATTTATTTGAAAACTTAACTACTAGCTATACTTTTGCAGATTTGGATTATTATTACAAAACATGCTAGCCTACATTGTTCACTCACCACTACAGCCATACATTTGAAAATGGCTGATCTGTGCTGACATGTATAGACAGCGTAGAATGTCTCTATGCCCAAGCCAATATGTTAGCCAGGAACTTTCACTACTGTTCAGTTGAGGTCAAGGTGAACCTATTTAGAGCGTACTGCACCCCGCAGTATACAGCCAACGCAGGGAAGCTGGAAGTACCCTCACTGAAAACGCCGGGACAACGCTCCACACGTCCCAAACTCTTCTCCCTTCTGGCTCCAAAACTTCCCATTGCAGTCAGAACTGCAGCATCACTCCCAATCTTCCGCCGTAGTCTGAAAACCCACCTTTTCAGACTCCATCATGGCCCATAGCACTTACCCCACCCCCTTAGATAGCATTTCTGTAGACTTAGATAGCAATTTTGATACAGACTTATAGCATGTTATGTAGACAGCACTATAATTGCATTGTACTGTATGTAGTCATAGCACGTCATAGTACATATGTATAGCATAGTAGTTTAGATGTATAGTTTATATGTATAGCTTCATTATATAGATATTCCACTGTTACTTTCTTAGCTTACGCATGTTTCTTGATAAATGTTTTTATGTGATGTATTCCCATGCTTTTGTTCTTGCTTAATGTAAGTCGCTCTGGATTAAGAGCGTCTGCTAAATGCCTAAATTGTAAATTGTATACAGCCCCCTTATGGGTGAACTATAAAAAAAGAGAGGCTGGCAAGCTAAAGGTGGCTTATAACGATGCTCTCAGGATTCTCCTGAAGAAGCCTATGGGTGGCAGTGCTAGTCAGCTCTTCTGCGACTCTGGTCTAACCACCTTCCAGGCTCTCTTGAGAAACCTCATGTTCAGCTTTAAGCAGACTCGATGGGTCACATAATAACGTGATTAAGGTGTTGACTAATCCTAGGTTTAGCACTGTTAGATACCGCTCTTTGATGTGGAAACATTGGTACGAGTGCCTCTTATAGATTTTCTTCTTTTTTTACGAGAGAGTTTTAGAGTTTTATGAACCAATGCATTTATTTGTAACTGTTTTGTATGTTTTTAATTGTTTGTCATCTATTGGCTACAACTGTCAATAAGGTTTCATACAAGCACACAATCGCACACGATACAATGCGACACATTGTGAGCTTGTATTCTGCATAGCCTACTGTTGGTCATTTTGATGCCAATACCTATTTACTTTTACTCAAGTTGTATAATCAATATAAATATTGATCGCCCTGCTGACACTGTCTCCGCTGTCTTGAAGGAATAAAAGGATTTAATTCAGTATTTAAGTCCGACGTCATTTTGTAGTGCTATGTTACGTCCGGGTCATTTTGTAGTGCTACGTTACGTCCGGGTCATTTTGTAGTCCTGCGTTACGTCCGGGTCATTTTGTAGTCCTATGTTACGTCTGGGTCATTTTGTAGTCCTACGTTACGTCCGGGTCCAAGTGGCACCAGCTCCCGTCCGCCTCTCATTAGTAAATAGAATATCTAAACGTGTGAATCTTTTTTACAATGACGTTATTTTTCAGTCTTTCAGTCTTAATGCTTCCAACTCGAGTAGAATTATTAATGTTTTGTACAAGTGTCCATGACAACACAAATATATGATGTGGAGACAATAAAGACTATTATTACTTGCGCAAGCAGAGCGCGCAAGTAATAATCTCGCTCGGTCTCTTCACCGTGACAGCCGTCCCGCCATTTGATGTGTATGCAAAGAAAACAGCAAATCTGTGCCTGGTTTGCTGGGACCAGATTACATAAATGACCATATGTCTTACGTCATCATTTAGAGCTAGTCATACGTATACTATATACATAATCAGTAAAAATAAAATAGCAAATTGTGCCGGATCTGCTGGGACCAGAGTACGTGGTGTGTATATGTATGACTAGCTCTCAATGATGACGTAAGAAATATGGTCATTTGTGTAATCTGGTCCCAGCAAACCAGGCACAGATTTGCTGATTTTCTTGCATACGCATCAAATGGTGACAGCTGTCACGTTTTGGCGCAAAGTAACCACAGTATACTGCTAATCAACTTACAACTACATACTCTATATAGTATATGTATATGTATACGTATGTCTTACGTCATCATTTAGAGCTAGTCATACATATACTATATACAGTACATAATCAGTAAAAATAAAATATGAAATACATTTAAAACAATTTACAATTTAGAATAAATAGAATAATTATACTGTATAACATTTTAATTCAGTTTATATACCTTTTTTCATCACATATCAATGATTTATTTTTCTTAAAAAAATTAAGAAGGGATCCAGAACATATCTACATCGATAAAACTGTATTTCTTATAGATAGAAACTTGAACCATATAATACTAGATGTTTATATGATAAAGTAGGTAGATAGCAAATAGTTACACCTAATAATTAGACATTTCAAACGTTCCTTCACAGAGATACTGAGATTTGACAGTTTACAGCGGTCGAAAGTACTTGCGCGCTCTGCTTGCGCACTAGTTGGCCATTTATGGCCTACTAGTGTGCAACAAGCAAGTATGCACTTTTTTTTGCTCTGTAAAATATTTCGGGGGCATATTTAGAATGTGTGCAGGCTTGAGTATGTTGAATCTGTTTTTTATTAATGAGGATTTAGTTGACACAATAAAATAAAATGGCGATAGTATTCCATGTGGGGCAGACGGCCTGTCACAGCCAGATTTGGGAGAGCAGCAGCTTTGTTGTTACGAGGAAAGGAAAGCGGTAAAATGAGACTTTCGTGGTTGTTTTCGTCTCAGATTTAGTCAGACGGAGCGTCACAGTATAACTCTATGGGGACACAAAAGCGGCACAAAAGTAGGACCCGGAAGTATCTCAGAGGGGGCGCTCACGTCACGGCTAAAATACTGAGCTGTGCAGAGTGGGAGACGGGCTGGAAAGAACCAATATGTCAATTTGAAGCCATGATCATCTGCTTTCATGTGACATGAAGAAAGAAGTCAATGGCTTACTGTCTGCGTGTCAAGTTTGGTCACATGTTGTTCTAATCTAAATGAAGTTACAGCAGCTTTAGACACAATGCCATCTTGCTCAGTAGAAATGCACTCTCATCCCTTCCACACGACATTTACTAAGCAATTACCCTGTTTTAATCACCCTGTTTTAATCACCCATTGTCTCGTCCATCTCGCCCTCTTGCATGTTGGTTGCTTCTCTGCAGGGCGATTCTGGACCTGGAACGCATCTGTGTTTTATACTTTATACTTTTATCTGCTAAAAAAAAATTGTCGTGCAAATGTGGAGGTGTGTGCAAATCTTTAAATAATATATTCTTTCACAGCTAACATTTTTCAATCAAATCTTTGCTTCTGGGGGGTCCCTGGAACAACATATTTTGATATGGCTGTCTGGCGGCCAAATTCATATAATTCTGTGGGTCCTTGACATGAAATAATTGAGTTTGAGAACCACTGATGTAGGAACAGGGTTTTCAGAAAGCTGTCATGATTTACAACAGTGGTTCCCAAGTTTTCATGCCAGGGACCCCCAAAGGGACCCCCCAGGGACCCCCCAGGGACCCCCCAGGGACCCCCAAATTGACATGCATTAGTCTACGGACCGCCATTTAATGGCATTTCTACCTACATTTATATTGTAAAATCAATGTTAATTTTTACTTTTTTTCTGTTTGGTTCCATTTGTACACTCTCAGAGTTACAGACCCAGAAGGGTCCATTTGGTTAGAAAACAGCCCGGTCACGTGGTTGATGTAGCCTACTTGCAAGTTGGGACAAAGAAATACACACAGCTAGCAAATGTTTTTTATTAATTAAACTGATATAACAACATAACGTGGCTAATAATTGTTTATTTGGAATGTACTTTGGCTTGTAATTTAGGTGAATATAACGCGACTCACTTGTATAAGTAATTTACCGCGGACATGCCGCATTTACTGCAATACATTGGCTTTAGTAATGCGGTTAGCTTATAATATTAGCAAATGTAAGCTAACGGCTGGAGGAATGGGGGTCTGTTACTACGGACAATCCGGTGTATCATTACACTTAAACATTAATACAATTATGTCATGTTCACATGCCTAGTCAAGCAGTCTGTACATGGCGTGGGGTCACATAATATTAATTACATCGATAACACACGAGAAAAGACGAGTGATCTTTGCAGGGTGGAAGAAGGAAAAAAAGAAGCAGCAACGCGACACTCTTCCATGCAGGCTATGTTGCAATATAGCACTAACCGGGCAAAATATGTATTATTAGTTTTATACATTTTAGGAGTGAAAACATGTGTTTAGAAATGACAACATCTCAGCAGTTCAGACAATGTCCCATTGTTAACAACACTTAACACACGACACAGACAGCTAGCTAACTAGGCTAGGCTAGCTAGCTTCTCGCTCCATTGAAACCGAGCATTCAATAATAACATCCCTCTGCCCTCATCATGGATAATAATGATTGTATTCATATTATCTTATCAAAATAGTTGTGCGGTTTTCCTATGGAGATTATAGATGTTGGCTATGTGTGGACCAGTGATGCACTCTAGGGGTGAGAAAGGGCATCACAACAACGTCATTTACTGTAGATGTGCGCATGCACGAAGACCCGTGGTTCTATTATATTCTATTTGTGTCGCTGTGAGCCTCGACGGTCTGTCGGTATGTATATAGATGTGTCTGTAAATGTTGTTATTGTGTTATTATGATCCTTATTGTACTCATTATATAGTGTGTTTTAGTTGCTTGTATGTTCTGCGGTTGAAGTTGTGTTTTGTGTATTTCTTTCTATTGCAGTAAAATTACCTGCTGCTATTACACTGCTGCTGCTAGTGCTGCTGCTATTACACTGCTGCTGCTAGTGCTGCTGCTATTACACTGCTACTACTACTTTGCTACTACAAAGAAGCTAACAAACCAACGCTAGTAGAGGATCACGCGTCGTGCGGACTGGCCTAGTCTATAACAAAGTTTTAGATTAGTGTATGTGTGTACGTGTATGAGTGTGTAATGTGTGTTTTACTATTTTCTATATAAACAACAAAATCCATCTTCAGTGTGGTTTGAGTGTTATTGTAAAGTTGAGTAATTGCACAGTAAGGTCGGGTTCCAGCGAGCCTTTTCAGAGGGAAATCACTTAGTCAAATTTCTAGATCGAGTGATATCTGAACAGTAATTTTACGCTACCAGTAATTCTACGTGGCTAGTAATATTACAATCTATAACCCTGTGATCAAGTGATCACAGCGAAGTAAGTGAGGGTATTTAGCACTTGGCCAGTCCGTGCTCGTGAAACCGAGCGTGAATAGCCATTGTTATACCAGTGGGATAGCCACTCTAACAGTGAGGGGGGAGAAGGACAGCTCGTCGCGGGGCTCCTGTGTAGCTTGTGGAGAGGAAGGACATTCGACGCAGTTGTATCGATGCAAAACATTTCGTAAGGCCAGTGCTCCTGACAGAAGCGCTTATGCAAAGAGGGTGAAGGCATGTCTAAAGTGTCTGCATCCCCATGAGGGGACGTGTTGGAGGAACTTTCTGTGCAGAAACGACGAGTGCAAAAAGGGGGATGATCCTTCGGATCACCACTTCCTTTTGTGCTTGAAACCACGGCCCGTCAAATACACTATTTCCAGTGACGATGTGAGTGATGGTGCAAGAGGGGGGCCCAGAGTGGATCAGGACAGAGAGCCACGGAGCTCGGCTGCACAGCAGGAGAGTGTCTCCGAGAAGATCAGCTCACTGGAGAAACAGTTGGCTGAACTCAGGCAGGCTCACACGCATCAGGTGAAGACAACTGTCTGTGTGGGGACGAGGGGGCCAAAAGTACACCCGGTCCTCATGATGTTAATCAACGTCGAAACCATGAGAGGAGACGGGATCGGAACGTTGATTGATTTAGCGTCCGATACCAACTATATAACCCACCAGGCTGCAGAGAGGCTGGGGTTATATGGGGAACCTGTCACACTAACTGTACATGGTGTGGCTGGGATGAAGACTACAGTGAAAACGAGGAAGTACACTGTGGAGTTGAATGTGGCAACAAGAAAAGGGTCTCGGCCAGTTCACAAGATGGACTGCTATGGACTAGATGAGATTGCCAGGATCGGTTATGCAGTGGATGTGAAGCGTCTGGAGAAGCTCTTTCCGCGAGCTGGAGATCTCAAGCGGCCACATAAAGTGGAACTGCTCATCAGTGCCAGGGAGGGTCGCCTCGCTCCTCAGCGTTGGAGGAGGCGTGGTGATTTAGTCCTGTGGGACGGCCCTTTGGGGAGAACGGTTACAGGCGTGCATCCTGACCTGACTGAGGACGTGGAGGTGACAGCACAGGTGGCTACACATTGTGCTCTGTCTATGAGAGCGGAGGCTGTGCGGGTGGAAAGACCTGTTAGCTGTCCAAAGCAGAGCTGTGGAGAAGGCTCGAGCTGTGGGGAAGGCTCGACTGCTTGTTTGCCACAGTTCAGCAGCATGATGGAGGAGAAGAGCGTTATAACGGACGGCTCGTACGTGGATCACCTGCTGCTTTCCCACAATGTCCCCGAGAGACTGAATGACATTTTGGTGGGGGTCAAGACCATTCTGGCCACTGGGGAGTTTCACCTGAGGCCTTGGGTGCAGTCTGGCCAAAGTGGGAGGCAGGGAGTCGGCGAGAGCAAGCGAAAGGCTGGTTCTGGCCAAAGTGGGAGGCAGGGAGTCGGCAAGAGCAAGCGAGAGACTGTCTTATTGCCAAACCAAATGCTCACCGTGGACGAAGTGGAAAGAGAGACACCAGACCCTCCTACTCGTCGTGAGCTACTGAGTCAGGTGGCTGGGTTGAATGACCCTCTTGGTTTTGCAACACCTCTCAAGCTGAAGGGTGTTGTTCTGGTGAGGAGAGCGTTTCAAGAAGCTGGAACGTTGAAGAAAGGAAACCTGGGGTAAGCCTCTTTCCGACGAGCTTCGAGTGAGAGCGATTGGTCTTTTTAAAGAGTGCGCTCGGTTGAGCTCTGTCAGGTTTCCCAGGTCCATTACTCCACCTGGCTGGGTGGGTAAGCCCTGGGGAATCACCTTCTCTGACGGAAGTTCAGAGTCGTATGGAGCAGTGCTTTACTTGCGCTGGGAGACAGCACCAGTGGAGGAGTGGCCAAGGAAGTCAGCTGCGGAGGTGGCTGCTGGGTCAAGGGAGGCTGTTGGAGCACTGCAAAGGAAGGCGTTTACTGCTGTCACTACTAGGGCTCAGGCTAAGCGCCAGGGTCCTACGTCAGGTAGTGATGGTGGCTCTGACTCGTCTCCAGGCGGTGATGGGAGGTCTTCGCCGATCAACGACGGTGGTACACCAGCTGCTGCTGATGTGGAGTCTGGGTCGGACTTGGATGAAGAACCTGCGGTGGCGTCTATTGACTGGACGAAGAAGCTGTGGGGGTCAGCTCTCATTGACCATGTGGACTTGAAGCGTAGTAGCACGCTAACCAAGCTCTGCGGGGCGGTGGGCTACTGGCGCCGACTAATAAAGAATTTGATTGATCGTGTGGCCAGACAAAGAGAGCAGGAGGTTGTACTCTCAGTCAAAGAGCGCGAAGCGGCGTTCCTTGACTTATGTCTTGCAGCCCAGGCAGGAGCGTCTTTTGCCACGACGACTCTCAATCGTCTGGTAGTGAGCGATGATAAGGAGACAGGCCTGTTGCTGTGTCATGGTCGCGTTCAGGCTGTGAGTGGAAGAAGAGATGGGGTTCCATTAATTCCCTACGGAGAACACGTCGGTTATCTTCTGGGTGAAGAGGCTCATCGTGCGAATCACGAGGGGATTGCTGGGACGCTCCTTCGAATGAGGAAGAGAGCCTGGGTGGTGCAGGGGTCGAGAGTCGCTCGCAAAGTATGTGACTCGTGCCTGCTTTGCCGTAAGAGGAGGGCTAAGTTGGGCTCTCAAGTGATGGGCAATCTCCCTACGGAACGAACAACACCAGCGGCTCCTTTCGAGTTCACAACCCTGGATTTGTTCGGCCCCTACATGATCAGAGATCTGGTGAAGAGACGGACAAAGAAGAAGGTCTGGGGTGTCGTTTTCAGCTGCATGGCCTCACGCGCTATTCACGCAGACCTGATTGAAGATCTATCTACTGAGGGATTTCTGAAAACGCAGCTCTGAGGGGTCACCCTCGGAAGCTTTGGTCTGACATGGGGACTAATTTTGTGGGGGCTAGACCAGCCTTAGAAGCTCTCTATAGTTTCCTGGCAGAGGTCGACAAGGATGATGTCCAGAGGAAAGCGGCAGTGGCTTGAACTGACTGGGTTTGGGTGTTTAGCCCAGCAGATTCGCCACATCGGAACGGAGCGGCAGAAGCAGCTGTCCGAGTTCTGAAGAAAGCCATGAGCAGCGTTGGGAAGGACGAAGATTTGACTTCCCTGGAGTTTCAAACGCTTCTTTACCTCGCTGCTAATCTATCTAATGAGAGGCCCATCGGCGCCAGAGCTCAGGTCCAGGAGGAGTCGGTGGATGTCATAACTCCCAACTCTCTGCTGTTGGGGCGGGTGAGACCTGAGGGGGATGTCTTGGGGTTTGATTTCCCCTCGTATCCTTTCAGTCGACTTCGGGCGGTCCAGATCCAGGTGGACAAGTTTTGGAGGCGGTGGAGTCAGCTGGCGGGGCCTCAACTGTTCGTGCGGCAGAAGTGGCATGTTCCAGTCCGGAACGTTGCTGTCGGCGACCTGGTGTGGATGGCGGATCAAAACGCTCTTCGTGGACGGTTCCGGTTGGGTCGAGTCGAGGAGGTGTTTCCGGATGGCCAGGGCGTCGTGCGGGATGTCGTGGTGCGGACGTGTCCGTGTCAACCAATCAGCTGGTCGCAGTTGCGGAAAGATGGAGCGTCGGGCCCATCAACCTTGCTCCGGAGAGATGTGAGGCGGCTGGTGGTCCTAATTCCCGTGGAGGACCAACAACAAAGTCCTCACTGAGAAATACCCAAACAAAAGACTATTTGACTTTGTGTGTGTGTTTCATTTCAGTGAGTGGGTGTTTCTCTGTGAGGTGGCTGAGAGTGGGTATATCTGCTCTCAGTTAAGAAGTTAGGTCGTCGTACTGAACTCCTTTAGTTAGTTTATACTTACTGATGATTGCATGTTGGATAACATTTGTTTATTTATCTATTTTCTCTTTTTGTGGGTGAACTGTTTAAGACTTGCTTATTTTTTACGTGTGCCAAATTAAGTAAATATTCGGAAGTAGGGTTGTGTGACCTACTTCGTTCGGGTCACTCGTAGGTCAAGTGGGAGGTGTGCGGTTTTCCTATGGAGATTATAGATGTTGGCTATGTGTGGACCAGTGATGCACTCTAGGGGTGAGAAAGGGCATCACAACAACGTCATTTACTGTAGATGTGCGCATGCACGAAGACCCGTGGTTCTATTATATTCTATTTGTGTCGCTGTGAGCCTCGACGGTCTGTCGGTATGTATATAGATGTGCCTGTAAATGTTGTTATTGTGTTATTATGATCCTTATTGTACTCATTATATAGTGTGTTTTAGTTGCTTGTATGTTCTGCGGTTGAAGTTGTGTTTTGTGTATTTCTTTCTATTGCAGTAAAATTACCTGCTGCTATTACACTGCTGCTGCTAGTGCTGCTGCTATTACACTGCTGCTGCTAGTGCTGCTGCTATTACACTGCTACTACTACTTTGCTATTACAAAGAAGCTAACAAACCAACGCTAGTAGAGGATCACGCATCGTGCGGACTGGCCTAGTCTATAACAAAGTTTTAGATTAGTGTATGTGTGTACGTGTATGAGTGTGTAATGTGTGTTTTACTATTTTCTATATAAACAACAAAATCCATCTTTAGTGTGGTTTGAGTGTTATTGTAAAGTTGAGTAATTGCACAGTAAGGTCGGGTTCCAGCGAGCCTTTTCAGAGGGAAATCACTTAGTCAAATTTCTAGATCGAGTGATATCTGAATAATAGTAAACAAATTCCAAGTTAATTAACCAGCCAAACATATATGATTTAATTCGTTGGAAATGGGATGCAGCCGGCTTGAACGTCTCCAGCTGGACATCTCCGCAGGGACGAGTGGGGGAGAGAGTGGCCAATCAAATCGCACCAAAAACACGGTCCCTCTGACCGTTCAGCGACTGAGTAGTAGTGATTTTTTTTCAGACTGGCTAGTGTTAAAGCCCGTTTACAGGTGTTGCCGACCAAGTTCAACTTGGCAACCTGGTACCCATCAGCACACGACCCACACTGCATCCTACATCCAGTACCACATGACAAAGAAACAGTCGCACACATCTTAAATGGTTGCAGCCACTATAAAGGACTGTACATTGCCAGACATGACCGTCTGGTGGACCTGGTCTCAGACAAGATCAGAGGAGTACAGGACAGGACAACAAGAATGTATAAACACAGCACTGTAAAAATAGACTGGTTTGATCACAATGACACGCATGTCAATTCACTACAAAATATTCCAAATACCCCAGATATTGTGTTCATCAATGAAATTAGAAAAACTGTCACTATATTTGAAATAGGCTGCCCATTTGATTTGTATATGGACACTTGTTTTACATCCAAACTTATATCAGCTTCTGGTGGAACGTATTATGGCCTTGGGATATAACTGTCAACCTACATGTATTGTCCTTGTATTTGGAAGTCTGGGCCATGTCCATAAACTTGTGCTCAGGGGTTTGCAATAGGCTTTGCGGTAAGCACCACCCCCCTCTCGCCCCGCCCTCGTTACTGTTGCTAAGCCGGACACTCTTCCGTCTTCTCCACTGCGGCCCATGTTATCTCGCTCCTTTTCCTCTGAGTATTATAAGTATAATAATTAACAACAATATCCACATTATAATAACGCCATTGTGATACATTACTGTTGGGCGTCCTGCACCAGTGACTCATAGGTGCCCTGATCGTTTGGGGAATTTTATTTGATTCCTTTTCCTGTGGGTGCGCATTTATGCACGTGTCGGTGTTTACGTTATGGAGGTGGAGGAGGCTGCGGTCACTTTACAGCTGAAAGATGTGCCAAACAAACTAATCGATGATTTTCTGCAGAACAGCGCGAAAATATCGCAGAAATCTCACCAACAAGGCCTGCAATATGCAGTGGAGCAATATGTGCATGACATAAAGGTGTCTTCAAACAAGATTGAAACAAAAGTGTATCACTCCCAACGAAAGAGAGAGAAACCCCATATTTTAAAGGCGCAGTGAAATGAAAAATAAGTTTTTCACACTTTTAGACCATATCCGTGGTCATCATATGGGCATACCTAACAATGGATGCCAAAACAATGGGAAAATTCTCATTTCTGTGTGTTTTTATATCAAAGGTCCATAAAAACGATTGTATTATTTATTTATTAAAACGAAAACGTGCTGCGTGATGACGTGTAGAGGTACACATCGATAAAAGCCAATAAAAATGAAGCTCACATGTTTAATTCCCCATGTCTGCGCATCCATGCAACACAGCTGCTTCTGATTACAGATTTCTCCGTTTTTATTTCCATTCAAGATAACATTCAGACAGTGTATTACTCGGTTTCAACTTAATCATCACGCTAAAATATGTTTCTGAAAACATTATAGGGTAGAAATAAGCCACATAACAGTAAACTGGTTGTGCTGGGCGACCGTCTGATTTATAAACAAACAACACCACGCTGTTGCGCATAGCATTAGCCACCGTCCCTAGCTACCGTCCCATCGCCTGAAGGGATGCGACACTCTGATTGGTTCAGAAACTTCAGACCGGTGTTTCATGTGGAAACACCATTTTCATGTTGTTCACCAGTTCCGTTTCACTGCGCCTTTAACAGTATCACTGGACAGGAGTGTTCATGTATTGCAGGGTAAGTATTTTTAATCAAATATGTGGTTATATTAACATGCAAATTAATCTAATACAGATTGATTCAGGATGCCAAAGTACTAAATTGTTAGTCTCATGATTTGTACCTTTTCATATTTGAATCAGCATGTTTCTATATCTGCAAATGAAACAAATAAAACATTGAAATGATTCTGGATGCCAAAATAACATCAACACACCGCAGTAATATTGCAACAGTTGACTTTTCATTTGTACCTTTACAATGTCATAATCAGGTGAATCCTATTCTAGTATATACCTAAGTCAACACACTGAAGCCTATATGCCTCAGTCTCTAACATATAGGCCCAGTGAAGAAACATGCAATGTTAAAGTTCAAACACAGGTAATCACAGGTATATTTAAAACAAATCTTCTCTCATTCAGGGCAGAGGGTTACTGTTCTCACATTGTGGGTTTGTTTCGATACCTGGATCTGCAGCGTCCTCAGAATGAGCTGGTTTGTTCGACAGCAGTGGCACAAGCCGAGGGGAAAGAAGTTGGAGGCACAGCCGGTCACAAAGGTGGTGGTGGCAAAGGCTAAACTGAAGCGCAAGAGGAGGCCCGTTTTCTCCTCTTACACTTGCAACAGGTAATAAAACACACATCAACTTGAAATATCCTGGTAAATTTGGTTATAGTTTAAATCGTAAAGCAGTACACCTGATTCAGCTTTTTCTACTGCAAGTAAACTGTCCGGAGTGTCTGAGGAAGCCTATGAAGCGATGAAGAAGATGGACACCACACCAGTCAGTCCAGAAAACCCCTATATTGTTACCTCTTGGAAAGGAAATGTTGCCCACCGGCTGTGGCCTGGGTTACCAGGTAAATGGTTTAAATGCCCTTTGGGAATATATAGCATAGGGATTTATTTTACATAATACTTCCAACAAAGAAACAAATGCACTGTATAGGACAGTAAGAAACTAAGAATGCAAATGGTCAGTCATTCCCATATTCAGAATAAATACCCAGATCTATAGTATTTGTTGAAGTATTAGTTATATTTATTGTTAATTTGACATTCACATGATCTCAACATACCCCACAAAATAATACACGTACTCCTCAGTGACTGACCTTCTAACTGAGCGGACGTTTGTTGAGTCACAACCACAGACAGACAGTTAGCTTCTTCAAGAGACTACTACTTAAGAGTACTTCTTCAAGTTCGACACTAGTATCAACGTACAACGTCACCTGAGGCAATGGAGATGGTATGTTAACATTTAATAATATATGTACTGTAAACTTGTAATAATGTAATTTTTTTAGAGAATGGGTAGTTTAGACAGACGGTCGGTTTGTTTAGGTTTAGGCCCTGATTTGAAATAGTTAATTGTGTAGCATTGTTTTCTTTCGATGTCGTTTGTTTAGGATTGATTATTTTGAGTTAGTAAGTTTGCACTTGCACTGTATTTTTCGGCCATTTGAAATGTATACTTGATAATGAAATTTAGAAAACCGTCCGTTTCTAAATGCATACAATTACACAGTGAATTGTAATAATGGGACATGGGAGTCGTTTTTAAATTGTACTGCGGACCGAACAATTAACAAGTTGCTCTACTCTGATATTGTACACATTTAGCCAACTGGACCGGTTCAAATATAAGGTACCCAAATGTTGTTTGCTGACTCTCATATAGCCTAGTTGCAATGGTTTCAACCGGGGTTGTAGGCCTACCAGCCAGTGCGGCCACTATTTGTTACCGTTAGATTCTCATCATCAGATAGTAGGCTATGACTATGTCCAATTCAACGACCCCCAGATTAATATGCATTTGGCTATGTCGTGTCGCTACGAATACGATACAGACACCCACGCGAAAATATTGTCGGGTAGATCCCAGATTTCCCATATTTGTGTTAAAATGTTTTTCTCAAGATTTGTTGAAAATGGCAGATCCACATGCTCACAAAATGCCTCGCATGATTCGTGACACATTGTGAGCTTGTAAGTACATCGGCTGTTTTTAATAAGCTGATGTTAACTTAAAAGAACTGATTTCTTTTATACTATATCGTGCTGGAGCAGTGGGGACCGTTCAGAGTTACAAACGGACAAATTAACACTGTCTGATGATGTTTACTGTGTAAGAACTAACCGTCTGCATAATCTTTTTATACATCTTCAACCACTTGAGTTTGGTTCAGGGGCAACAGTTCCAGCAGAGATGTTCCAGACTTCCCTTTGCCTGGCAGCATTAATAGCCACTTGATCCATTCCTGGGGGTTCCCAAGGCGTTCCAATTTAAGGCCATCCAGGGGATATATGGATCCAAGCACCCATGAGATGACCAGAGGAAGCGACTCTGTACTGGATGCATGCCATGAAGCTCTTCCACGTTAAGGAGCAGTGGCTCCTTGCTAAGTGTCATTTATATATTTTTCAAATCAATTGTTGAAAAATAAATAATAATAATATATAGATATATATCTACTATTTTTGAAACTTTTGAATCCTCAATTAAATTTCACGTCACTCTCTCTAGGTCGTCCTCAGACGAGCCCTCCATCGTCGCCTCCAGTCATCCCGGTTCTCCATACATCCGGCCAGCTCGTTGGTGCTTTGCGCTCGTGCATCTTTCTTGAGTATATCCACATATGTTAGTATGGGCGTCCTCGTGACCGGTGCCCATGTGTTGGTTCCCACAGCACCAGTCTGCTGGCTGGGAGCTCTTGGTGCCTCTGGCAGTGTCCTGCATGCGAGTCACAATAGTATCTAAAATAACAGATCTGCAAGTGCGTTTCGAGCTTGTAGATCTGCTATTTTTGAAACTTTTGAATCCTCAATTAAATTATCGATTCAATATTTCTTGCACTTCAATGTATGAAGGAAATTAGCTTAACCCATTCTGACCGGGCACCCATTTTGGTGTTAGCATCATGTTATGCTTTAGCTATTGAAAAATAGCAGATCTACAAGCTCATATCGCGCCACCGAGTGGCGCGATACGAGCTTGTAGG
This sequence comes from Protomyctophum bolini, assembly GCF_963924005.1. Classification (NCBI taxonomy): domain Eukaryota; kingdom Metazoa; phylum Chordata; class Actinopteri; order Myctophiformes; family Myctophidae; genus Protomyctophum; species Protomyctophum bolini. The sequence continues at coordinate 48,959,621 of NC_137868.1, forward strand.
TCTGCTATTTTTGAAAAATTCGAAGAACGACTGACATTTTTTGAATCTGATCTCAGGTCAGAATGGGTTAATCAGACCAGTGTGTGTCCCAGTGGAAACCTCGTATGAATCTGATCTCAGGTCAGAATGGGTTAACTAACAAATGTCTCCCACAGGATGCTGCAGCTGCCAGCTTCAACTGGACTTCGGCTCTGATTCAGGACCCCAACAACCCCCAGGCAATCAGGATGGTTCTGAAAAGGGCTTCGACCGAGCACCTTCAAGTACCGGTATGTACATGGTGGAAAACTAGTACACTAGATTCTAGTTTCTCACTTTACTTGAGTGTGTCCATTTTTCAATAGCTTAATACTTCTGCTCCGCTGCACAGCCAGATATTGTACTTTTTTACTCCACTACAATTATTTGAACATTTTAGTGACTGCTTTGTAGATATGTATTATTAAAAATAAAAATGCATTAACCCTATTCTATACTTTGTATATTCAAACAATAGCCGATCTACAATCTCACAGTGAGTGTGAGCTTACTGCCTATTTTGGGAAGTCTACATAACTACATAATTTTGTCCATAAGAAAATTCAAAGGACTTGTACTTACATTTATTTAAGGAAATTATCTCAAGTTACAATTGTCTACATTTCCTCACACAGGACCTGGACCTAGACAACTGGACCTGGAAATGCATCGATGACCCCAAGAATTCCAGGGTGGTACTGAAGGGGGTGCTGAAGGGAGAAGCACCCAAAGAGCCACAGGTGAGTTGGTTTCCGTGTTTAACAGACGACTCAGACACGGAAACTGACTCCCCTGTAGCTCCTCCCCCTAGGAAAGCCTGGGTATCGAGGCTACCCCCTAGGAAACTCACCACCACCACCAGGAAGAGGGACACCGTGCCCGTGGCCAAGACGGAAGGAACCGGATCTTCTTCTTTGTTCAAGTATGTATTCATCTTGGTCACTTGTTCTCATGGTTTTGTGTTTATACATTTATTTTTCTTGACCACAAATGTTGAAGAATGTTGTTTAGACATATAGATTCATTGTTTACCTGGAATCCTAGTTTCTATGAGGCATACATTGCTCTCTCTGCACTCTTGATGTGACTAGTATTTACCTTGTTTATTTACTGGAGTTCATGCTTAATCTCCTTATTCCCATCTCACTCTTTTTGCAGGAGTATGCGGCACGTCCTCCAGCAGAAGATCATGCAAAGTACGGCTGCCAATGTTAGGCCCAAATTGAACGTGTGCGAGGGAAGGAGAGGGAAACTATGCCATGGTGAATGCGGCCAAGGAGTAGCCTCAGCCTGCCAAGGTCAAAGGCCACCACCAGCCAAACACCACTTTATGGTAAGTGCACCTTTACTACAGATACAGATCTGTACAATAGAGAAATTAGACTAAGCTCACATTCAACAAACCTTTAACTATTTAAGCCCTATGTTGTTGACTGGAGTTGGCTGTACTTTCCCCTCTCCTTTTTCCCCCTCTGCGAACTCTTAGCCAAAATTGGCGAATCTACAAGTTCCCAATGCGACTTTAGAATTTTTATTTTTGCCGAATCCTTGACCTATTTTGTTTATGAATTGAATGTGCTTATGCTGCAAACAGAGGCATGGGGGGGGGGGGGGGGGGGAAAGGAGTTTGTAATTGTGAAAAAGTTAAATTGAAGTGATTAACCATAGATATGAACAATATCACTGTTAAGTGTACACACATTATGGTACTATGTGTGTACACTTGTAGCGATCGGCTATCGCACGCACGCACACACACTCACTCACACCACCGCAATTATTCATGTCCATGTCAAGTACACACCCAGACGAGCGTCAGCGCAGCGACACGCCCCCGACGCCTGCACGTTCCCTTACGCTCTATAGAGCCAATATGGCGCGGCCCTGTAAAAGAGAGTAGCCTGGAGAGGAAGGAGACTGGAGAGGAGCAATCGGTACGCGAGTTTACACAGTCCGCGCGGTGCGTTTCCTAAGTTAAACTGAAGCTACAAGGGATCCACGGGGAGAGGAGGAATCGACTGAGAAGTCAAACCTTGGGACATCTCTCTCTGCCCGTGTCTTGGCGTTCAGCAGACAGCAACGGAGCTGCCGTTCTCCCTCACTGACTGGTACCCCCCCCCCCGCTGTCACGCGCGCCCACACACACACACACACACACACACACACACACACACACACACACACACACACACTGTGACTGAGTTAATCACCCCGGTACAGGCCGCGGGATTTCTTTTGTTTGTTTATTTTGGGTGGAATAACATTTTATGTATTGAACAACAGTGGAAGTGATGTGAATATTGTGGACGCTATACTGTGGTACAAAGGGACTGGACTGGATCTTGGGTGGGGGCTGGAAACATTAATACAAACCAAACAAACTGAGTTGTACTGTGTCTGTGTGAATTACTGAATTCTGTTACATTAAGTGGAGGTCATTTTTCGGGGAACCTATCCCTGGTTATGGTTTACAGGTTCATGTGAATATGTATATATATTTATTCTTGTTTAACCATTGTAAGGCTGGCTTCAAATAATAAGCAGTTGTCCCCAGAGTGGTCCAACTGTGTTAGGCATTTGCCTAACTGGCACCCCAAAAAGCATAACATCAAGCCAAGCCGTTACATAAAAAGTGGCACCCCAGATATTTAAAAAGGACCTCAACATCAGCTGTTTCAGTTTCACACAAAAACGAAAATCAGGGGAACAAACAAATGAAACTGCTCCAACTCAGTGGGAAATAACTTTATTGATTCAAACAAACAATTCAAATGCAACATGGCTACTATGGATGGAAACATAGTGGACATTTCAGAAATTGTGGCTCCAGATGCAATGAGTACAAGAATGCAAAATCAACCAGTGACAAATGCACAAATTCTGTCTGATGCACTAATCAATCAACCGGCTGGAAATTCACCTGGATGGAGAGCAATAAATCAGAGCAATCAGCCGGATCCACAATCCGGTGCAAGGAGTGACGCACAGAGTCATTACAATTTGATTGACATGGATCTTTGTGACAATCTGGTGACAGGCCAGATCCAACCCTTGAGGCCGACCTCTTGCACAGGGCTGGCAGCCACATTGGAGGATGTGGTGGCTGCTGTGGAAGGAATGCGTGTTGCCCATCACCACCTAGAAACCATGGTAAAAATCAATGTCAAACAACTGGTGAAACAACAAGAGCATAATACTGATATATTGAGAGAGGTCAAGGATGCAATGTTAGAAATGGGTCATCAACAGATCACGAAAATACAGAATGAAATGAGAGCAATGAATAACACCATTTTGCACACAATAACCACCACAGTGGAACAAGGTCAAAGCAAAATGCATAGGGAAATGACCGATAACCGTGATTACCTCCGAACACAGTTCACTTCAACCATGAACTGGAAAATGAAACACCACCATGCGGAACTGCTGAGGGATGTTAGCACTGCGCTGGCCTCTATTGAGCAAAATTTGGACAACACTTACTCATCATTAGCCACATGCTTGAAAAATATTGACACAGTGAACACAGAAGTGTTAGCCATAAAACAACATTCCTTGAACACTACTGCAATACTGGGAACCACACCACAAACCAGCTCTCCCGTCATAGCTACTACTGACACATCTGGTCAGTTTCACCACAGGCGGCAGGCCACGCTACAAGTTGGAGGAGCCTCAGCCCTCCCGGACAGTTTACAGGGTGAACTAAGAGGAGGATTTATGGGCAGATCCCCTATTAAAATCCAATTCCCCACGTTTGGACAGCGTGAGGACCCCCCAGACCCCTTGCTTTACTTGGAAAAGTGCAGGGACTTTCTCGCCATTAATCCACTGTCGGATGATGAACTCATTGCCACCCTCAGGAATGTGTTGCATGGAACTGCCAGAGACTGGTGGGATGTGGTTCGCCAGGAGACTAACACCTGGGCAGATTTTGAAGCAAAATTTGTGGCTGCATTCCTCTCTGAGGATTATGAGGACGAGTTGGCTGAGAGAGTTCGAACCAGCGTTCAGGGTGAAGATGAAAGCATTAGAGATTTTGCCTACAGGTACAGGTCTCTCTGCAGACGTTGGAAGCCTGAAATCAGTGAGGCGGACATAATCAAACTCACACTGAAGAGTTTGAACCCAAAACTTACAAGCCAGCTGCGAAGCAGTGGAGTGAACACTGTGGATGGCTTGGTTCGACTTGGACAACAACTGGAAAAAGACATGGAAAATCAACGTGTTTATGAGCAACGCGTACAGACAGCAAAACCACAAACACGACAGGATAATTCTGTGAAATCCACACCTCCTGTGAATCCATCATCTTCCTCTAAGACTCAAGATCCATTCTGCTGGCGTTGCAAAGGCGCACATGCCCCTGCTACATGTCCCTATGCAGATGATGGAAAGAAAGGTAAGGGAAATGCTAATTCTGTGACATCTGCGCAGGTATTTTCCCCAAAACTTTCTGCATCACCACTCCAGCAAACCTCAAAGGAGCCACCACTCCAATTGAAGGTGCCCGTGACGCTGGGTGCTTGGAAAGGCACAGCGATTGTGGACACAGGGTCCTCCTTCACACTGCTGAATCAGGACCTGTGGACATCAATTAGGGACACAGGAAAAGGCAAAATGACATCTTGGACTAAGGGTCCCATATACTTGGCCGATGGAGAGCCAAAAACCCCAGTGGGTCAGAGTGAAGTTAATTACATCTTACATGGCAAACCATGGACTCAAACCACTGCTGTGCTTCACTCTGATGCCTTGGCAATTCCGTGTGTGCTGGGTCTGGATTTCCTCTGCCAAAGTGGCTTGCAAATTTATGTCACTGACAATGCATACTGGTTCAAAAGCGATGACAAAGAACAATTTAATTTCCTCCTGGACCCTTCAGATGCACATCAACCTACCCGGTACTGTGACTACTTCGCTGCTGTTCCACCCTCTCACCTGTCTCTTACAACGGGGGGAGGAGATCTTGAAGTGTTCAGCACGGCAGTGCAGGATGCGCACCTGGAACAGACTGGAAAAATGCAACTACTTTCACAACTTCAAGATAACGCAGACGTCTGCACCACACAAGTGGGTCGTACGGAACTGCTACAGCACAAGATCTTGGTCAGCTCAAACGTCTCACTAAGACAAAAACCATACCGAGTATCACCTCCCAAACTCCAGACCATGAAGAAGCTCATTGACAAAATGTTGGCCGATGATGTCATTGAACCATCTTCATCTGCCTGGGCTGCACCTGTTGTTCTCATTCCGAAGAAGACTGGTGATTCCAGATTCTGTGTCGACTACAGGAAATTGAACGCCATTACACTGGATGATGCTTATCCTCTGCCAACAATACAGGAAATTTTGGACTCTCTGTGTGGAGCCAAAATCTTCACGACACTCGATCTCAACGCTGGATACTGGCAGGTACATATGGATCCTGAAAGTAAGGAGAAGACAGCGTTCGTCTGTGGATTGGGACTATATCAGTTCAAAGTCATGCCTTTTGGACTAAAAAATGCCCCAGCCACGTTCCAGCGGCTAATGGAGTTAGCCCTGGGTGAACTCAAAGGGAGGATCTGTTTTGTATACCTCGATGACATCATCATTTACTCACAAGAACCCCAACAACACTTCCAAGACATTCAGGCCCTACTCCAAAAACTCAGACAAGCAAAACTTACCGTCAACATGGGCAAGAGTTACTTCTTCCGCACCTCCCTCAAGTTTCTTGGGCACATGGTCTCTGCGGATGGCGTTCAGGTTGATCCTGAGAAGACCAAGGCTGTGGATGAATATCCTGTGCCTACCAACCTAAAGACTCTTCAAAGGTTCATAGGCATGGCTGGCTGGTATCACAGGTTCGTACCCAATTTCTCTGGGATTGCAGAGCCCTTGAATGCCCTGAAAAGGAAGGATGTCAAGTTTAAGTGGACTACCGAGTGCCAAACAGCCTTTGAAATCCTCAAGCATCGTCTGGTAACCATTCCTGTGCTTGGCCATCCGAATTTCAACCTACCATTTGTGGTCTATACGGATGCCAGCGAGGTCGGACTTGGAGCCGTGCTGGTCCAACAGACAGGCTTGGGCTCAGAGGAGGTGTTAGCATTTGCTAGCAGAAGCTTGAACAAAGCAGAGCGAAATTACTCCACCACCGAACTTGAATGCCTGGCTGTCGTGTGGTCATTAGAAAAGTGGAGGTACTACCTTGAAGGGAGATTCTTCACAGTGGTAACTGACCACTCTTCGCTTGTCTGGGTCTTCAAAACCCAAAAACCCAACACCAGATTGATCCGATGGGCCCTGCGTCTTCAGGAGTTCAACTTTACTGTGGAATACAGAAAAGGCAAATATAACACCGTTCCTGATGCACTGTCGAGAGCCCCAGGTGAGAACCACAACTTCTCCCAACCAATCTGTGCTACTATGCTGGCTACCAAGCCACCAAAACCCCTGAAAGATCTTCCGATCTCCGATGAGGTCATATGGAAGGCCCAGCAGACTGAGCCTCTTGTCCAGGAGCTCTATCAGTCCATCCTGGACAAGGGAGAAGTTGTTGTGAATGATACCACCAAATTCACCATTGTGGAGGACATGGTGTACAGAGTGCTCGAGAAACCCCACCAAACAATCTACCAACTGTACATACCTGAGCCTCACCGTCAACAACTCATTCAGAGGTTTCATGATGATCCCCTAGCTGGCCATCTGGGAAGATACAAAACCTACAGACGACTGCAATCATTGGTGTACTGGCCAAGGATGAGTCTGGAGGTTACCAATTATGTCAAATGTTGTCAAGTGTGTCAAGCCTACAAGCCGGAAAGTAGGAATGTGGCAGGAAAGCTTCAACAGACCATCGTTCACCATCCGTGGGAAATGGTTGGAGTAGACCTGATGGGACCTTTTCCGAGAAGTGCCAAGTTGAACCTGTACCTGTTGGTGTTTGTCGACTACTACTCGCGCTGGGTTGAACTCTTTGCCTTGAAGAAAGCTACAGCAGAGGCGGTATCAAAAGTACTCACCCAGGACATCCTGACACGTTGGGGGGTACCCAACTATATTCTTTCAGACCGAGGCCCACAGTTTGTCTCCCACCTCTTCGACGAAACCTGCAAAACCTGGAATTTGAAGCACAAAATGACCACCGCATACCATCCACAGACAAATATGACAGAAAGAATAAATCGGAATCTCAAAACCATGATAGCATCTTTTGTAGGCACCAACCACAAAAACTGGGACAATCACTTACCTGAATTCAGATTTGCCCTCAATTCTGCCATCAATGAGTCAACTGGAGTAACCCCAGCCGAGCTGAATTTGAGCAGACCTCTACGAGGACCTCTGGAGGCCATGCTGCAGCCAAGGGAAGTCACACCGGATTCCCTGTCGTACCCGAAGATCACTCAGCTGAGTGAGCTGCAAGATTTTGTGGAGGGAAACTTACACAAGGCACGGGTTCGACAGAAGAGAAATTGGAAGGAACTGGAGTTCAAGGAAAAGGACCGAGTATGGCTGCGGGCTCACCCTCTGTCCAAGGCGGAGAAGTTTTTCGCTGCCAAACTTGCTCCAAAGTGGCTGGGTCCCTACCGAATTCTCACCCAGGTTGGACCAGTGAATTATGAGGTGGTATTGGAGGATTCGGGGGAGGACAGGAAAATTGTGCATGTCTCTCGTTTAAAGCCCTGCTATCCTACAGCGGATGAGATTGAAAAACAAGACGTGAGGCGGATCTTGGATATCTTCGAAGAAGAGAGCGAGGATGAAGATTTTCCAGGATTTAGCTGAAGTTAGCGCCTCCTCTTGCTCAGCTTTTTACACGGGGGGAGGAATGTAGCGATCGGCTATCGCACGCACGCACACACACTCACACCACCGCAATTATTCATGTCCATGTCAAGTACAAACCCAGACGAGCGTCAGCGCAGCGACACGCCCCCGACGCCTGCACGTTCCCTTACGCTCTATAGAGCCAAGATGGCGCGGCCCTGTAAAAGAGAGTAGACTGGAGAGGAGCAATCGGTACGCGAGTTTACACAGTCAGCGCGGTGCGTTTCCTAAGTTAAACTGAAGCTACAAGGGATCCACGGGGAGAGGAGGAATCGACTGAGAAGTCAAACCTTGGGACATCTCTCTCTGCCCGTGTCTTGGCGTTCAGCAGACAGCAACGGAGCTGCCGTTCTCCCTCACTGACTGGTACCCCCCCCCCGCTCTCACGCGCACACACGCGCGCCCACACACACACACACACTCACACTCACACTCACACTCACACACACACACACACACACACACACACACTGTGACTGAGTTAATCACCCCGGTACAGGCCGCGGGATTTCTTTTGTTTGTTTATTTTGGGTGGAATAACATTTCATGTATTGAACAACAGTGGAAGTGATGTGAATATTGTGGACGCTATACTGTGGTACAAAGGGACTGGACTGGATCTTGGGTGGGGGCTGGAAACATTAATACAAACCAAACAAACTGAGTTGTACTGTGTCTGTGTGAATTACTGAATTCTGTTACATTGAGTGGAGGTCATTTTTCGGGGAACCTATCCCTGGTTATGGTTTACAGGTTCATGTGAATATGTATATATATTTATTCTTGTTTAACCATTGTAAGGCTGGCTTCAAATAATAAGCAGTTGTCCCCAGAGTGGTCCAACTGTGTTAGGCATTTGCCTAACTGGCACCCCAAAAAGCATAACATCAAGCCAAGCCGTTACACACTAACCTCCAATTAAAACGATTACGTTTATTTAGTTTAATTTATGAAGGAAATCGGCTTGAGTTACAAATCACTGCATTTTCTCCAACAGATTGATTTCGTCCACTTCGCCAACAGCAGGGAGTCCAAGGTCATCAAACCCATGGGCACAGCTCCAAACAGCCGCAAGAGGAAGGTGAGTTGGCAAAACGTTCATATAGTAAGTTGCTAGTTACACAAATTATGTATTCCAACAATGTGTAAATCAGAAAATGTTCTCAAAATTTAAATTGCGAAATATTATTGTGGCCAAGACTTCTTAGGGTCTTAGTATAAAGAGAGTGCTCTGTGGGCAGAATAGCAGCTCTTGAGGGTCGGACTGAGTCGTAGCGGTGTTAGTATAGTAGTATCACCAATGTCAATCTTAATCTGCCTTGTGGCCGACCTAGGCGTCTTATTTATGTCTTTACGTCTTATTTATCTCGTTGCCTCCCATTGTCGTGACAACAATTATCCTTATTTACAGTAATTTTATTTCATTAAGGAGGGAGCTTACCGACGTATAAACAGTGTGATGGCCATATCAGATATCACATGATGAGTATTATAGTTGTGTAACTATCAAGTCTTATGTACAATATGTACATATTGGTATGCTCCCTCCTTGATGAAATTAAATATTGAGTTGTAGTTGAATAAAGTAATAATTATTTTTGAACATTTTGTGACTTTTTATATTGTTTGAATATGTATCTTTAGGTATGGTGAGACATAACTTACCCTATGCTTTATTCCTGTGGTTTTAATTGGCAAGGTATTGTAGTTGAGAAAGGCTGGACAATGGACATGATACTAACACTAACACATGTTTCCTCACAGGGACCTGCACAGGGACCATCGTCTGCCTGCATCAGTGCCAAGAGACCCTACCAACGACCCTACCAACGAATCGCCGCTCTCCAGCATCATTGGAATTGATGGACGTTTTACTCGTGCACTCATTTTTTGAATATTTCTTTTAATTTATTTGTAATTTTAATTTATTTGTTCTTATCGGACGACAGACACCACTACGAGATGGGTCCTAGTATTATTTATTTATTTTACAGTAATGCTTTTTTTTTTATGTCAGTGTTGTTCATTATGTTGTTTATGTCAGTACACATGAATGTGTTCTTATCGGACGACAGACACCACTACAAGATGGGTCCTAGTATTATTTATTTATTTTACAGCAATGCTTTAATCTTTTGTTTGTCATTTTCACATGAATGTGTTCTTATCGGACGACAGACACCACTACAAGATGGGTCCTAGTATTATTTATTTATTTTACAGCAATGCTTTAATCTTTTGTTTGTCATTTTCACATGAATGTGTTCTTATCGGACGACAGACACCACTACGAGATGGGTCCTAGTATTATTTATTTATTTTACAGCAATGCTTTAATCTTTTGTTTGTCATTTTCACATGAATGTGTTCTTATCGGACGAGACACCACTATGAGATGGGTCCTAATATTATTTATTTATTTTACAGCAATGCTTTAATCTTTTGTTTGTCATTTTCACATGAATGTGTTCTTATCGGACGAGACACCACTATGAGATGGGTCCTAATATTATTTAAGGCTTTAATCTTTTGTGTAATAAATAATGCATTTTATATGATGTTCATATATAAAGCTTCATCTCTTTATTTTCTTCTCTTTGGTTTTACTGTGAAATATTGGTTTTACTGTGAAATATTGGTTTTACTGTGAAATATAATATAATATGTAAATGTAAGTTGCTCTTTCCAGTAACTGAAGATTGGCCATATCAAGTGTAGAAAAATGTCTACACTGTTAGAACTAAACAACTGTTAACCGTACTGCCTTCATTTTTCCATATGTATACATATACATATTCAGACATTCTTATCCAGAGATTTACAAGTGTTTATTGAACTAGTCCAGTGCCTTTTCATGTAAAGGACCCTCTATTAATTCAGCCATGCCCATGGACGCCCATCTTCTCCCAGAAGTAAAGCTGTTTAAAATGTCCCCTTAAACAATATTCAGATATAATGAAATGTGCAGGCATATTTGATTTGGGGTGTCATGTGTGAAGTGTGAACGTGTGCCGAATTTTGAGTGGCAGCAATCTTGTTTCGCACAAATTTTCAAGATAAAAAACAAAGATCCTAACATTCTCTGAAAAAGCACTTTGGGGATTTTCAAGTGGGCCCTGATTCCCCCTAAACATGGTTGAGAACTACTACAAAGTTTGTAATTTAGGGCTTTGAGAGGGAGTGTTTTTCTACGATGTTCCATCATGTGGTATTTTAATGTAGCTACTGTATAGACGGTGTGTGTAGTGTGGGAGGGGGCATTATGATAACTTGAAGAGTAATGAAGCATACCGGTCACACAAAACACAGCACAACTGCACTACCTTCCATTGGTCTGTAGATGGCAGTAGTTGACAGGTATAAAATAATCATAGCAAAGTAGTAAGAACCACATGCCCAGACCTCAACCATGGTGCCCTGCTAACCTTTCAGTATCATTGGTTGAAAGTTGGAGAGAATACTCACAACATACCAAATCTCATTTATGTTGTGCAAGCGGATGTTGGGAATTCTGCCAGAGACCATTTTAAACTTTTTTATTTTTGAAATAGCCCTTTCAACATGAATTCGGTGGTGAGCAATGGTCTTTGTTTTGCTGACATCACATGATGGCATCTGACGGTTAGAACGGACAAATGGAGGGATGTTTAATTTCAGCCCCACATCCTCCATCTCTTGGTCTATTAGGAAACCCTTATCTGCCATAAGCCCATCACCCTGCTTAAGGTAGCCATTCAAAATCAGTTCTCTCAGGAGAGGTATGATTCCACACTGCTTAACTATCTCCTTGTCTGATATAGAACCTGTAAATAGGGTGGAACAAAACATAATAGAGCCTCTTGGGTCAACAATAATCAATGATTAGAGTGTGTTGGTAGATTTGTAATTAGAAAATGTTTCACTCTGTAGCTTCAAAGAGCTTGGTTGCTGAATTCTAATCTCTGTGCAGTCCAGGATTGCAAATGTTGTAGGGAATTCAGACCGGTACTTGGGTGGCATTTTCTGTGTTAATATATCTCTGTGGGGCCACATAGGAAGTCGCCCAAGTGTGGTGAACATAAAATCAATCCATGAGTTGAACAAAATGCTTAGACTTTGATGACTAATGTTAAACTTGAAAGCAAGCTCTTTGTTATCAAAATTTTGACGTAACTTCATCAGAACCAGAAGGAGCTGCTGACGCAAAGGCATGAGTGTTATTTGCTGGTCAACTTTTCTGTAAATCAGGGGTGCCATTTGTGGCAGAGCATTTGCACTGTTAGGAATGCTGAATATGGTGCACAGGCCATTAAACTGCTCATAGGTAAACCCTGTATTATAGCCTACTGGAAGAAATTTGGAATGGTACTGAACTGAATTCTTTCTGGGGTCATTTCATTTCGATTGCTGAGAGCTCTTTCTAAATGCTCAATTCGTTTGAGCAGTTCAGCCTTCTCACTGTCCGCTTCCCGACTCCTGGGTTGGTGGGGTTGGTCTTCGACCTGCGTGTGGTGTTCTACAGCTGCATAGCATTCTTCTTGAGCCTTCTCAATGTCCTCTTCCTGTCTCTGGTGATGGTGGGGTTGGTCTTCGACCTCCATGTGGTGTTCCACAGCGGCATGGCATTGCTCCTCGACAAGGGATTCTTCATTGACTTGGTCCTGGGCATGGCATTCTAGAAACAAGTTACATCTTTATTAAAACAACAATGTAAATATTTGAATACTATATATAGTTTGTATTTAATTCATCATGTTCTGTGGTTGTAATTGTATTTTTTTTTTAATTTTCCAGCTACCATTCTTGGAGAAAACACAGCCTCCTGCACCATCTTGCAGTGCAACATCAATCTGTGGCGAAACAAACCTTCCAATGCCGATGGCCAGTGATGTCTACATACCAGAGCACACTACCAGCTTCAGTTTGGAAGATGCTCGCCAAATACAGAACAACACAAAGGAGCAAGCGTCATATCCACAGTGGCATCGACAGAGGGAGGGCAGAATCACAGCCTCTAAATTTGGAATGGTGCTTAAACGTAAAAAAAATTACAGATAAATTTGTACAGGATATATATTATACCAAGCCATTCAAATCGAATGCAACAAATTATGGATCAAACAATGAGGCTTTAGCCAAGAAAAAGTACATCGATACATTTCCTGAAAGGCACCTGCACAGTAGCCTCGGAAACCCAGACGTTTTATTTCCTGGAAGAAAGAAAAGTCTGGGTCCCAGTCCACTTCCAACCGGCATACGGGTGGGAGTGAACCTAGAGTGCAGATGGGCGTCGCTCCAACTGGGGTGACGTCAGTCTTCTACCTGGTGTGCTTCTGCATATCTTCCGACGGGAAGCTAAGCTGATGCTACTGCAGTACTGAGGCCGTTCGTTTTTAACAGTAGTAGCCTAGTCATTTTTTTGGAGAACGATAACTACAAGTCTACAACTATCGAGGACAACTATTTGGAGACATGGCTGAACCCACCACTCCATCAAAATCCATCACGAACTTGTGCAGACTCTGCGGAGATAAATACAGCGATAAAAGAAACAAACACAATTTATTTATTAAGAATGTCAAGCAGGACTACACAGTTGTATTAGAAGAACTCACGGGAACATCAGTGACAAGCGACGATCTGTTAAAGGCTGTATGCCAGACGTGCCGCAGTAAATTAGTAAAGTATCGCCGATGTAAAGAAGAGGTTACAAAACTTGGCGACGAGATAAAATAATTGGATCGAAGGCACAAAACAGTCAAACGGTGCGCCCACCCCACACCAGAAAAAGAGGTGAGTGAGTAAGATGAAATCCAAGCCACAGTGTTTTCTCTTGTGTAATACCATTAGCATACTTTAATGTGCTTGTCTTTGTAATGTTAATATTATTCAATCAGGTCCCAGATTGTGGGTCGGCTGGGTCCCGTGACCGTCAAAGAAAAAAAGTATTTACCGGTAGACTGGAAAATCCTGCAAGCCCTGCAAGAGGGAAGTCTTTTCGTTGATAAAGATGTACCAAAGTGTACAACTAGTTTGCTGATTGTGAGTATGTTAATATAGCCTAATGACAATATATTCGTTTTCATTTGAGTATTAGGCTATGTAGAGAACGTTACAATTATCATCATATCATTGTATCAAGTTGTACATAAGCACGTGAATATTCATTCAATTATATTAAATAATAAATGTATATTTTTATTTACAGATTGGTGAACAGATTGTCTTCATATGGTGTGAAGTTTGAATTTTTATTATTAACTAGGCTAGCATTTCACCTCTTCCAAATCTTTCCTCATCCCAAACCCCTGCTTTATCTTAAATATTTGCATTCCCCCAAACGCTTTCTTTAACATAATTGTGCTTTGACTTTTTAACCACTTGAATGTAGCATGAACCCTCGCTGAAAATTACAGATCCACAAGCTCACAGCGCTTCTCATTATCTTGTGAGCTTGTACATTGGCATACATTATCATGAAGTAGTTATGGTGTTGAGGAAAAATAATACTGTATTCATATATATATATATATATATATATGTTGCCATGTTCCTATAGCCATCTTCTGTATCAATGAGGACATCACAATGGGAAGAGCTCCAGCATAGCAGTGCATCGCCAAAGCACTCCCTCCTTTGCCTTCATTTGGAGCGGTGAGGAAAACATAATCTGTACACCTTTTTAAATTCAAGGAAAACCTATTATGATATCATTATGACATCCTTTTGTCCATAGTCCCCCTTTTAAAATACATAATACATTTGTTACTAATGTCTTTACTGTATGTGTCAAATAGGTAAGATATTACATTAGCTTTAATCCTTGTAATAGCTTGGGACATGCTGATAAACGGTGCTCAACAACAATGAGTTACAACTATTTAACATTTCTCTCTACAAACCCCAGTCAATTGGCCTAATATATTATTAATACAGTCACTAATGTAAAATGCCAACTATGTACAGTATATTATTCATCAAGTTAATACTTTAATGGTAGTCTTCTTGTGTCATCACCGTTCACAGATAATTAAAAGCTTGTGATCCCTTTTCATGACCTTTCATACAGCTGTTTGTGTTTCTAGCAGCTCTTAAGGGCTTTCCTTAGTTCAGCTTTCATTTTGCAAGACACCCTGCTGTGGCTTAGCCCCTTAACCCTGCTGTATCTTTTCATAGAGATAAGCATCTTTAAAACCCTGGTGGTGACCACCCCCCTCCCCCTTTGGTGACCATTGTTGTTGATGGGCACTAACAAACCGGGAACATTTTCCTTTGATAGTAAAGTATTCCGGACAGTGATCAAGTCCTACCACAATCCTCTTAATTGACAAGAGCATACCTATTATGGGGAGAACATTCAAGAGAAATAGCTCAAAACTCATATCAGCTCACGTTTGTACATTGGCTGTTTTCAATGTATAGATGTAATGTAGGGCATAAACAAGGTTGCCTTTAGTTAGATTTTAGATTTGCCATTTTGGAATTGTTTAGTCTCGTTTGTTGATTCAATTTTACTGTGGCTGTTTTCATATTGCTGTAGATATCAGTTGCCAACATGACTTCAAATTGGGAAGCACGTCAGACTAGCCCGATCAGCCCTTCACCGCGGGTACAAGCTCTGACGTCACCCAGATCTCTTACCAGTGTCGAAGTTGTGAGTATCAAACAATTCAGCCTCAATGTCATTGTGTTGCTTCTCTCTAATACAATATACTGTCTTGTTATGATTCTCAATGTCCTAAACATATTCCCCTCATATCTTATAGAGTCCATTTGCCACGATTCCTGCACCTATGGAGACCAGGTCCTTCACAACACCACTGCCACCACTGACCAAAAGAATGACGCCTTCCACTGAAGGAATGGTGAGATGCACTTTTGTTTTGTTTTTGTCTGCACAGAGAAGACGATTTTTTTCTGTAATACTGTCTGGCAATATTCCCAATCACTATTCCTTTGTGATTTGATTTAGATTAGATCTTTTATCCATAATCTAATCGGTCCAAATAAGATACAAAATATCCTGGTATTACATCATTCAGTAAATACAACTCTCCACACACGCATGCATGTGCTCACCCACACACACGGCACAGGCTGCCCATATACGATACTGATACCAATCTACATGGTTTTAGTACCAATATCTAACAGCCCACTGGCTTTGTTTTTTCCTACAGAAAGATGGTCATACTGCTAGGCCATGGCACAACTGTTTGGGATGTACATTAGGGCTTTTGACAATAAATGCATGCAGATATGGAATTAAATGACCCAAACCATAACCTGTTGTATCCTATATTGCACTCTTCTGTTATAGACTTCCCTTTCCAGTAGGACTGAAAGTTGGGAGAGCCTAAGGTCAAATTCACCACCACTGTCACAGCCTCCGACAACATCCAGGCCAGTCTCCGGTGAAGGAGCAGTGAGAAAGAAGAATTCAACTGCAGCCAGTTTCTTGTCTGCACCAACAATTCAGGTTTGTAAACATTGCATTCTTCTATAGCAGCTCATACTAATTTTATTTTATTATGAATTGATTTGATGTTTTGTTTTTACATTAGGAGTGTCAACAAACACAGCAGGAGATGCAAACTGCTGACGTCCAAGAACCAAGTCACACAGTAGTCCGTTCAGCAACACGCTCACCAACACACTCTGGGCCAACAAAGCTACGTGAAACAAAGGTTTGTATCTTTATTTTCAAGATAAAACATGGAAGAGCATGTGTCTTTGTAGTTTTATCCTTTTACCTGGAAAATTAGACTTGACTGATTGAATAGTTTAGACTATTAGACAGAATGTATAAACAGCAACATCTTACAGTGTTATGTCCTTGCGGTCTTGTTTCCATTTTGTCCCTATGCATTCACTTCATAATTAATATAACGATTAATATATAATTTTGTTTATTTTTCCATAGATTACTGTGAGAAATCGCTCCACACTCCGAAGCAGAATAATTCATGGACCATATGAGAAAGTTATTGACAATATACTCAGAAAACGAGAAAAACAAATACCACATGCAATTATGGCTGTACCTGGAATGTCTGACATGTTGGTTGAGGAGATACTGAAGAAAATCAACATGGAATGTCAGACATTGTCTAGTTTGAAATTCAATTCTAAATTGAGGCAGACCACCGTTAAGGCATTGAAAGAATTCAAATGGCTAGACGTTCTTTCTGAGTGGAGGCAAAAAGCTCCCACATACAAACGGTTCTTGGAAAGTGCTAGTAAAATCCCAAAGGACCCGCCCCTCCCCAAAAGCCCTCTGAAACCACGTGCACTGCTATATCAAAAGAGCAAAACATGCACAATGGCGATGGCTGGTGCAGCGCTACTCAGGGCAAGATGTCAGTCTATGTCAGCACCCATGTATCGAAATGCATTGGTCATGCGTCATGGAGGAGCAAAGAAAAGGTGTTTAGAACGCCTAGTGAAATTGGGTGTATGTGTGTCTCCTGGCAGAGTCCTTGAAAAAGTCAAAGACATCGCTAAGTCATGGGACAGCAACGTAATCCAGTGGAAGGAAGATGTGTGCAAGTCATACATAGCAGCTCACCCACCTGCCGGAGAAGCTGGTGCTATGGATGGATGTGCGGCATCTGGCTCATCGCTTCTTCCCCAAGTTGAAAGGGTAAGATATTTCAAAATGTATGTATCACAATATTGAAATGTATTGTTTTGAGTATGCGGAAATACTATTAACACACCCATTCTGTGCGGGAACCCCTTTTGGTGTTTTAAGCATTATGTCATACTTTAGCTATTGAAAAATAGCAGATCTACAAGCTCAAGCTTTTAGATCTGCTATTTTGGACACAGACCCACATCTTAAAATGTTTTGTTCCAGGGACCCCCCAGAATCAAAACTTAGAGTTAAAAAGGTTCCATGTGTATTGAAAGATTTGAACACATTTTTAAGATTTTTCAAAAAAGCAGATCTATAAGCTCATATCGTGGCACTCTGTGCCGTGCTACGAGCTTGTATTTTGGCCATTTTTAAACAACTAAAGTATAATATAATGGTCAATGTGTTTAAACGCTATAGGTCTTAACCCATTTAGTCCTGAGGTCGATTCTACAAATACCTTCTAAATCCTGAAAAACCCTGTGTTTCTATATCAGTCGTTCTCAAACATTTTCATGTCAAGGACTGTTACGACTCATTAAGTCCAGGATGGTTATGGGGAAAGAAAGGCAAGATGGTATATGCCAAAGTTGTTTTATTCACTATATCTTTAGATGGCATACAGATTTAAACAAAGTAGTGTAACACATGTGAACAAATGTGAGCAGGCTGAGCAGGACCATAAAGGAAAGAAAGTAATAAAAATACCCTAACACTGCACCCTATCCTATTAAACCCCCTCCCAACACTGACTATCTGACTGGTGACAAAAGAAAACGCTATCTGACTACTCTATTCTTATGCCTACCATCAAACAAAAGTACATGCGAACGGTGCCTGCTTAACTAGCTAAGGTGACAGTGAAATACTAATATAAGGAAATACTACCTGCTCGAGATTCGATCACAGTTTGTGTGAAAGCACTTTACAGTACAGTTCTCCCTTCGGAGGTTTCAATACATATATATATACACTGCTGGTACAAATAGGGACACTCTTCCCTGCACGGAGGGCGCGCTGTCACTTCCCTACACTAGCGACAAACAAGATAGTCTGACAGCGGCCCGGATCTCAGTCTTCAGTGGGACTTTATTTCATCAGGTGGGACAGGGTGGCAGCGCTGGTTGGACGCGCAGGATTGGGAGTAGGCGGCCAAGGGTGGAGCGTAGGGAACGCTCCCCGCCAATGGCTGCGCACGGACGGATCTGCAGGGACGACAAACAGGGCACGCGCATAGACAAACAGACACATAGCAGACCCGCGCCCCGACATCCGTAACACCCCCACCCTCAAGAAACAAACCATGGGGTTTGTTCTGAAGTTACAATTACATATACTACCAAAAAAAACACTAATGTAATTACAAAAATATGTACAAATACAAACCTACAGGTTACATATCTTCTTTGATTTATTTAACCACCCCACACTCTAGACAAGGCGTCAGCCAACACATTGTCTTTTCCCTTCTTGTGCTTTATCTCCAAGTTGTACTCTTGCACTATTAAAGCCCATCGCATGAGTCTTTGATTATGGTTGTACATCCTTGACAAAAACACCAACGGGTTGTGATCTGTAAAAACGATCACAGGTAAGGAACTGCATCCTACATATACATCAAAGAATTGGAGTGACAACAGCAACCCCAAGGCTTCTTTTTCAATTGTAGACTACCGGACTTGGTATTTGGTAAACTTGCGCGAAAAATAGCAGACTGGATGGTCCACTCCGTCACAGTCCTCCTGGATAAGGACTGCACCAGCCCCGACAGCACTCGCATCAACTTCAAGTTTAAAGGGCCGATCGAAATTTGGAGCAGCGAGTACTGGGGCATTACACATGAGCGATTTGACGCTCTCGAACGCATGCTGACAATCATTAGTCCACACGTAATTTGATTTGGGACTGAGCAAATTGGTGAGAGGGTATACGACAGTAGAAAAGTTTCTACAAAACCCCCGGTAATACCCGGCTAGACCGAGGAATCTGCGAAGCGCGCGTCGCGTCTGAGGAGCTGGGTACTCCTCTATCGCAGCAACCTTGGCCTCCAGTGGGCGGACTTGGCCTTGACCCACTTGTTTTCCGAGGTACGTCACAGTGGCTTTTCCAAACTCGCATTTGGCGAGATTCAATGTTAGCGAAGCCTGGGCTAAGCGCTGAAACACTTGCCCCAATGTATGCATGTGATCACTCCAAGTAGAATTATACAGAATTACATCATCCAAGTAGGCGTTAACATTAGGCACGCCCGCTAGTACAATGTTAATGAGCCGTTGGAATGTTGCCGGAGCATTGCGCATTCCAAAAGCCATGACATTGTACTGCATAAAGTAGTCTGGTGTCACAAATGCAGAAATGTCAGAAGCACGCTTAGTTAACTTAACTTGCCAGTAACCTTTTAACAGATCTAACTTTGTCACGTAAGTAGCGTTACCCAGATTGTCAATGCAATCTTCAATAAGTGGCAAAGGGAAACTGTCTGACACCGTTACATTATTCACCTTCCTGTAATCTGTGATAAATCTAGGTGAACCATCCGATTTCAATTCAACCAGACAAGGGCTGCTCCAGGCACTAGTGCTGTGTTCCGCCAAGCCATGTTTAAGCAAATATTCTGCTTCATCTTTCATCATTTTTCGTTTTGCTGGATTCGCACGGTAAGCGTGCTGCTTAATGGGTTTGGATTGGGTGACTTCTATGTCATGTTCTAACACCGTTGTTTGAGTGGGAACATCGCCAAATATCATGGGATAAGCGTTAACCAAATCAATCACATCATTACGTTGCTCGTCAGCCAAATGAGCGAGATGAGAAGGCAACTCTCTTACCATCTGAGAATTAGGCAGTCGTGCACTCTGCTGCAGAGTGGGACGTAATACCAGTCCATCATCACAATCAGACCCAGTAGGTGAATCAGCCACAATCAATGCCGACACACCAGAACACACTGCAGGTTCAGCAGGAACAGCACTGGAGGGAGCCCTGGAATGATAACATTTTAGCATGTTAATGTGACACACACGAGCTTTGCGCCTCCTGCCAGGAGTGCTTATGACATAATCCGTTGCACTTAATTTTTCAAGAACCTCATACGGTCCTTCAAAACGGGCCGAGAGCGCCGAACCGAGGATAGGCAACAAAACCATAACTTTATCCCCAGGTTGGAAAAATCGCGTGACCGCCGCTCGGTCATAGTAACGCTTCATTCGCCCCTGTGATGCAGCGAGCGCATCTTTTGCAAATGAGCAAGCCCGGTGAAAACGCTCTCTAAATTTGCTGACATAGTCCAGTACATTCTTTCCCGAGTCTGGACTACAAGGAGCAGACATGAATTGCTCTTTTAGAACTTTGAGAGGCCCCCGAACGGTATGACCAAAAACGAGCTCAGCTGGGCTAAAACCCAGTGACTCTTGTACAGCATCGCGTGCTGCAAACAACACAAATGGGATGCCCTCGTCCCAATCTCGCTCGTTCTCGAGACAAAATTTGCGCAACATGGGCTTAAGCGTTTGGTGCCAGCGCTCCAGCGCACCCTGACTCTCGGGATGGTACGCGCTGGAAGCTTTGTGCTCAATGTTTAACATCTTCAACACTTGATTGAACAACTTGGACTCGAAATTTGAACCACGGTCCGTTTGCAAAACCTTAGCCAGGCCGAAAATAGCAAAAAACTTGTACAAAGCCTTGACTACCGCTTTGGCTGTGATGGACCGCAAGGGAACAGCCTCTGGGAACCGAGTAGCGGCGCACATAATTGTGAGCAAATACTGGTTACCTGAAGCTGTTCTGGGTAGCGGCCCAACACAGTCCACAATTACCCTCTCGAATGGTTCACCTATTACAGGTATAGGATACAGAGGGGCAGGAGGAATAACCTGATTAGGCTTCCCCACCAGTTGACATGTGTGGCAACTCTGACAAAATTTTGCAACATCAGACTTCATACCCGGCCAAAAGAAATGTTTCAGGAGCAGATTGTATGTCTTTGTGACACCGAAGTGGCCAGACCATTTGCTCTCATGGGCTACTGACAACACCTGCTGGCGGAATACTGTCGGCACAACAATTTGAAAGACAGCACTCCATTCCAACCCTGCGTTAGCCAGCGGCGTCCATTTGCGCATCAGCATGCCATTATCAAGGTAGTAACCAACCTGATCAGTTTTAATAGCATCTGACGTCAACAGCTCTTTAAAACATTTTCTTAGGCTCGGATCCCCCTTTTGCGCAACTGACAATGACTGTCGGGTAATGGGCACCTTGGGAACATTTGTATGTTCGGGAACAATTGTACACGGTACTTTGTCCGCTTTTATTTCAGTGCTAGTCTTAGCACTAGCTTTTTCAGACCTATTCCCCACTTTTTCATCTCCGAAAATCGGACCTAGAATCGAATCTGACAGGTCGACAGCATCGCCTAATTTGGCAGCTTGGGCACGCGTAATTACGCATGCCGGATACACATTGAGCGTGTGAGAAGACTCACTCACGTCAGGCACCCCAGTCAGAGGAATAGAATTCAATACCTCAAGAGGAGGCGTCACTTTCCCACCCGCAACATCATTCCCCATTAAGAACGTAATCCCTTGAATGGGCAACTCAGGACAGACAGCAATAGGGAAAAATCCCGTGACCAATTTAGAGCTAATATGCACTCTGTGCAGCGCCCTTGGAACATATCCCATTTCAATGCCACGTAACACAGTGCTACAGCCACACGACGTTTGTTCATCAAGTGGCAAAACCCCAGCCAAAATTATAGACTGTGAACCACCTGTGTCGCGCAAAATGCGCACTGGCTGCTGATCATTAGGATCCCCTGTCAGCGACACAAAACCATCAAACGTGAAAGGGGCAAAACATGAGTCAGTAGTGTCACATCCCTGAATGGAAACGGGCTCCGTTTTAATTAGCCCTATTCCCTGTGCGTGACCTGCACCTGATTGCTGCTGTGGTTTACCAATACGTTTATAACAATCAGCAATTACATGCCCATTTTTATGGCAAAAATAGCACTCCCTGTCATCCTTACGTGGAGACGACTTGGACGTGTTATTTTGTGCCACAGAACCACCTCGAGAATTAGATTTCTCCCCATGTGGATTTGGAAACCCTGTTTTGTGCGTGAGCACGAACTCATCGGCTAGCACTGATGCCCTTGAAAGTGACTCCACCTTCTGCTCATTTAAGTACATCACAATGCGTTCAGACACCAAACATCTTTTAAATTCTTCAAGCAAAACCAACTCCCGTATAGCATTGAAATCTGTAGCCTTACAGGATTCGCACCATTTATCAAAAAGAGAGCCTTTCTCTCTGGCAAACTCAACAAATGTTTGATTACCCTTTTTGAGATTTCTAAATTTCTGGCGATACGCCTCTGGAACGAGAGCGTACCCGGTCAGAATAGCCGTCTTAACCAAATCATATTGCAGACTGTCAGGTAGAGAAAGAGCAGCAACAATTTCTTGGGCACGGCCCTGAATTTTGCACTGTAGTAGCAACGCCCATACATCTTTTGGCCACTTGAGCGCAGATGCAATTCTCTCAAATGCAGCAAAATAGCAGTCCACCTCAGACTCCCTGAAGGTTGGCACTAAAGCAAGATGCTTAGACACATCAAAAGTGGCAGGATTAGTAATTGGAACACCCGCAGGTGACATACCTGAGTAGTACGGTGCGGTGCGAGCCCCTCGTTGTGCGTCGATTTCCATCTGCTTTATTTTCACCGTAGTGTTTGCCTCAATCTCCAGTTTCTTTACCTGGAGCTCGTGCTCAAGCTCAGCTTGTCGCATCTGCAAATCCACTTTCATTTGCGCAATACGGACTTCAACGTCCCCCTTGGATCCATCCGGATCGGGTAGTGGTTCACGACCACCCCCATATTCATGTAGGCCTACCTCACGCGGCCGGACAGGCGCCTCAGCACCCTCCTTCTCACTCTCGGCGTCTGATAGACCGCCATCATCATCCTGAACATCACTATGTTCTTCGCCTTGAGCGCCACCAGGCTCATTCACGGCCACGGGCATACTCACCGCTCCCTCGCCAGGCAACACCAGCAGGACATTCTTAATGACCAAACCAGCCAAAACGTGCGTCTTTAGCTCTTCCTTACTTGCCACCTTCGGGACGGGAATCTTATAATGGAAAGCTATTTTATGCAAGTCCTCTTTGCGACAAGCATCCAACTGAATTAACGTTGGGCTTTTTACAAATGCATCTATGTCAAATGGAGGTGCCATCTTTCTCTCTACCTGCGTCTTTACACAAAATTTCCACAACCGTATGCCACTAAAAATAAAATAAATATATATTCACATAACCAGGTTCCGTTAAGCTCTACGAGCCCCCATTCTGTTACGACTCATTAAGTCCAGGATGGTTATGGGGAAAGAAAGGCAAGATGGTATATGCCAAAGTTGTTTTATTCACTATATCTTTAGATGGCATACAGATTTAAACAAAGTAGTGTAACACATGTGAACAAATGTGAGCAGGCTGAGCAGGACCATAAAGGAAAGAAAGTAATAAAAATACCCTAACACTGCACCCTATCCTATTAAACCCCCTCCCAACACTGACTATCTGACTGGTGACAAAAGAAAACGCTATCTGACTACTCTATTCTTATGCCTACCATCAAACAAAAGTACATGCGAACGGTGCCTGCTTAACTAGCTAAGGTGACAGTGAAATACTAATATAAGGAAATACTACCTGCTCGAGATTCGATCACAGTTTGTGTGAAAGCACTTTACAGTACAGTTCTCCCTTCGGAGGTTTCAATACATATATATATACACTGCTGGTACAAATAGGGACACTCTTCCCTGCACGGAGGGCGCGCTGTCACTTCCCTACACTAGCGACAAACAAGATAGTCTGACAGCGGCCCGGATCTCAGTCTTCAGTGGGACTTTATTTCATCAGGTGGGACAGGGTGGCAGCGCTGGTTGGACGCGCAGGATTGGGAGTAGGCGGCCAAGGGTGGAGCGTAGGGAACGCTCCCCGCCAATGGCTGCGCACGGACGGATCTGCAGGGACGACAAACAGGGCACGCGCATAGACAAACAGACACATAGCAGACCCGCGCCCCGACATCCGTAACAAGGACCCTAAAAAATGTATGAAGGCCTATCGACCCCCATCTGTTGTTCCAGGGACCCTCCCAGAAGCAAAGATTAGAATTTAAAATGTCTGCTGTGAAAGAATATATGTTCATAAATGTGCATGTTTTCAAGTAGAGTGCCGCGCTATGAGCTTGTAGATCTGCTATTTTTCAATAGCTAAAGTATAATGCTTAAAACACCAACACATGTTCCCGTCCTAAATGGGTTAATTTATTTTTTCTGGCATTATTTTATTTTGATTATCACATCACATCTTTCGATTCTCCCCACCCCACTTTTTTTGCAGGGACCTACAATGAGTTTGCCCATGCAATTCACAATAGACAATTTGGACCGCAGCGTCACACCACACACTATGACATCGGACAATCAGAGGAAAGACAACCACTGGATGATTATGTTGGCTAATCCAGAGAGAGTCAGTGCCGCCCATCTCCCTCAAGACACTCACAGGGATGTACGAGATGTTCCAATAACTGACATCATTCCAAACCAGGATGACAAACGGCACTTGAAAGAAGAGTTCAAGGAGCTGATTGGACGAGTGCTGGTGTCCCAACTTCCAGAATTCAGCCAATTTAAAGACAACGTCAAATTGCACATCCCTCATCTGTATTCTTCAACAATGGCCACAAAAACTGAGATCATCTTGGACTTCTGGATTTTGATGAGAAGAAAGGGCCAGACATGGTAAAGACAATAAAGTACATTAATGACAAATATGTCCCTTATGTCCCTGTTCAGGAGGATGGAAGGACAGTCATGAAGCCAGCTGTTAAGGTCATTTTAGCAGGAGACCAACTGACCAAGCAAAATTCAGATGTAGCCATAGGCGCACTAGTGGGGAATGCAAATGGTTCAGATGAAAGACAGAACGGCATTGTCACAGCAATAGCAGACTTTCACTGCAGCATGAACACCAATGATGTCATATTTAAAGACTACTACAACACCACCTCAAGCGGTGACCCGGGCACTTTATTACATCTACGAAATACAATCAACAGAAGAAATGTATCAACATCTGCACTTGGTGACAAATACACAGCCAGCAACACATTTATCCAAGATGTTACAGATGCATCGATCATTGCGGCTGCTCTACATTACTTTGCCATGGACACTATTGAAGACACACCCAAGAAAAACGCAATACCTCCAACGTTCAGCTCAGATCAACAAAAACAGCAGTGGTTAGACAAACACCTAATTAACATGCTTGACACATACATTCTGAATGAAACATTAGAGATGGGGGCCACTGCTTCAGATGATGATTGGGAGAAACATGTCGGAATGGCTAAAAAAAGTCTAACTTGCCTATTTAGGGATTGCAAAGGCCTAACATTCAACACCCATGCCAAACTCAAAAAACATGTAGATGACACACATCAAGTCCTCATAAGCCATTGTGGAGAACCGGAAAGCACAGGAAAAGCTCAGGGCAACAAAAATACAAATTCTGACGGGGTCTTCAATTACCACAGCGGGTTTTTGAAAGTAGCCTTACTTGAGAGAGATTTCCAGGACTCAATTAAGGAGGGGGATGGCCAAAGGACTTGCCGTCTTTGGAAATCAAAGATGCTGCATTTTAAACAGGCAGGCCGGCACAAATATAGTCTAGAGGCACTAAGACTGCAGTTAGACATATCTGCAATGCAAAGTCCAAATGTGTCACATAGGCTAATGTGGAACAGGACGGTCAATGTAAGTGGTATGGCAGGAAAGAACGTTGCATTGGACCTTAACTGTGAACACTATGTACAGTACACTAAAGAGCTGATGGACAAACAGGGGGCCAATCTCGAATTTGAAATAGCGCAGGTGATGAGCAGGAGCATTGGTGAGATGAAAAGAATCATGGATCAATTTGACGAAGACTGTGGTGTCAGTCCAAAGTCGGGAAGGCACTGATGCGCCATCCTGTGGGAGGGTTATCTAATAGTCCAATAAACAGGCTGTACACTTAAAATCATGGATTCACACGATCTGGCATTTATTGATTGCCCATAATTATCTCAAATTGAATGGTCATGTGATATACATATGAACAGCAAATACACATATGAAAGCAGATACGACCTGTATACATCACGAATCAGATTCGATCATATCAGTCCGCAGATCGAAGGGCCCCTCGAAGCACAGTCTCGACGTGTGTCGTTCCTGGAGAATTCTGACGTGGCACTCTTTTTCCCCACACTATATACTAACAATCTTTCTTGTCACTCTGTGACCTTGCTGCATGAGCACAGCCCCTGCACACTCTTAAAGTAATGGTGCTTATTTAAGAGGTGCGAAATATCCCAACAGCCTCCCTTGGTCAAGACCTGTCATTGACCACACCAATCAGGTCAGGGATAATTGCCTACCCCACTAAGGTTATATCATTCGAAGGGCGCGCCGCATAATCAATTACCACACGAAATTTGAAGTAGCCAATTAACCTAATGTTATCATACGTACGTTCGAGAGGCACACCAATCTGGGGACTGTAGACCACTACCTGTAGTCGGGGGTTAGTGGTGGGCAGACATTGAATTCCAAAAGATGAAAAATAAAAAAGGTTGACAATTAATTCTCAGGTCAATCATACGAATAGAAGTACATTGCGTCACTTATGAAAATCAACTCAGTCATGAATCACATTGTACATATCAAACTTCTTGTAGTATTGCCAGTCATCATTTTTGAAGCCTCGTGCCAGTGGACACTGGTGAATAGGAAAACCTGTGGAAAAAACTGTGAAACAGTAAAACCACTTATTTCTAGGCGAAACCTTCACTAGGGAATTCATTTTGTCCCTGCCATTTAGCTCTGGTCCATTTCCTGCACAATGAATGACATTTGTGAACAAATATGGGCATTTTTGCATTCCCCAATGGGAAATCTGAAAAGAAAACATGTTATCAAAAATTGTTCTCCTGGTTGCCCTTGGGGGGCAGTGTTCACGCGCAAAAGTGGGATGGGCAATTGTTTTTTCCCTTTTTTTTTAAATTTGCCCATCCCTCCTGTTGGGTGCAATTGTTATGATCATCGCGAGTCACAACGCGATGTATAGGCCATAGTGTTCCCGCCTGTGAGGGGAAAGACATGGGGGGTTTGTTCTAATCTTCCAGCCCGAAACCAGGCTCGCGTCACGCATTCGAAACAGAGAGATGCATGTACTATCCTTCCTGCCAGAAAACAGGCTCGTGTCACGCATTCGAAACAGAGAGATGTCCGTCTCTGCTCCGAGGTTGAAGAGCTCTATCAAGCTCTGATGCTGGAACGTTTCTCGTCCCGCAGCGTCCCGCAGCGTCCCGCAGCATCCCGCAGGTCCGCAAGCCTGCAAGCCTTTCCAGGTGGAAGTTGTTGTGGAATCACCCCTGGTGTTTGCGTATATGAACTCTGCATGGCATACTCTCTGATTCCCATTCATCTGTGTGGAAACAAACTCAAAGAAAAGTTCCCCTCCCCCTTCCTCGACCGTATATCTCCTTTTTCCCTAAACATAATATTCTATAACTCCTGGTGTGTCTAATATTTGAATATTTGAATTTATAACTCCTGGTGTGTCTAATATTTGAATATTTGAATTTCAACACTCGGTGCACAACCCTGGTGTGACTGTGCGTGCTTGTTTTCATACTTACCCTTTTGTTGAATTTATCTTACACTTGTAGAGGACACACAACAAGAACAACAGAGATAACAGAAGCACACAACATTCTTTTTGCCTGCAGTATAATCATTCAAGAAAGTTACGGTGATTGGGTTTTTTGCATATGTTAGTAAGTTAGTTATTTAAGTCGACTTCGGTTTGATTGACATACAAGAATCACATATTTAAATCGACTTCGGTTTGATTGACATACACAGAATCACATAGGAATGTATTTCGTATCAATAAAACAGAACCTTCCTGTGCCAGGCCAATTGACCTCATACTTGGCCTTCTTCCAAGGATGCCCCCTTGGAACAGATTGGTCATCCTACCCAATGCCTTGTTGAACCCAACCAGGTGTCCCTCCTGGATATGAACTTGACACTTTGTGGTCCATGGGGGGTCTTAATTTGGTCTGTAGTCCCCTTAAGTAACATTTGGACAGTCTGGGTCTGGTGTTGCATACTGACCTTGTATGTGAGTGTCGTCCGTGCTGTTGCCCTGTGGGACTGTTATGTTTTATACTTCACACACACTCAGACATTGACATCCAAAAGTCCCTGCTCCTGTAGAGAATTATTAGGGAATTTATAATTTATTAGGGTTATGCTCTCTCCCTCCTTCATGTGACATTTTGTATGACACATTAAAACATATTATTGACATTTAAGTCTTTCAGACCTCCCTCCTAGTCCGTGGACACCTCCTGTGGGCAAAATTGTTAGTTACTTTTGATTATACATTTTGGCAAGTAATTCATCTGTTGGGGGGAATTGGTTATTTGATTCAACCCAATCCTTGCAAACCAATTGAGCTTCCCGCATGCTCTCTGTCCCTCCTAGAGCTCAGTCAAGTTTAACCACCTTTCTTGGGGAGATAATATTAAAACACTTATTTTCAGTATTTGATTTTGTTCATTCTTTTATTGTGTGACATACTATATATTAATTTTTATAGTTGGCTTACATTGATAGACCCTTTTATTGCTAATTTTATAACTGTCACTTATTTATATTGACCCCGTGTTTTGTGCTTTTATTTTAGTTTCCCCTTGTTTTTATAATGACCCACCCCATATCAATCGGCTCCCTCCTCATTTTCCCGCTTGGTCTGCTGCAGACCCTTAAATGTATTTGTTGTAGTCAACAACTGTTTGTATTTGTATTCAGGCAATTATTCTTATTAATTAATTCACTGTATTTTGGATCCCCAGAGGGAACATTTTCTTCCCCGAAAATAGCCGCTCTACCTGCTGCCGTGTTAACATGGCATTCCCTGTTACGCCCCAGTTGCGCATCCTTGGTCGTTAATGGTTCGACGTGCATTCATACCACACACAAACACTCCCAGTTGTTACTAGTATGAAAGTCTCTGGTGCTGCTCTCCTGACGCAGCCTCCCCCGTAACCCCTACGGCTTTGTGGCCAAAGTTCACAGGTGTCGTATATTATAAGTAGCCCACAACTAATCCAATTAAACCATAGAAAAATGAGCTCTCTAAAGCAAACTTCCGACTGTACTGTAGTGAAAACCCTTGTCAAAGCGTTAGATCGGTACTGACCACTGGACGCAGCCAGCCAAGACTCCCTATTTCATTGACAACATGACACATTCAAGACTCCAGACACAACATTACAGTACAGAATTTTTCCCAAAATGGTTCAGCTCCATTGCTACAAGAGCATTTTTGATATGCAATAACCTACATGTTTTCACTTAAACTCTGCTATCCCAATGCCAGTACATAGTAACTTGCTTGACCACATAATCACACTCTGTGATTCCCAATAAAAGATAGAAAAGAAATAACATTGATCCGCCAGAGTTTAACTATAATAACACATATCTCTTGATATCTCTAGGAAACTACCTCATTGACTCCTAATTAGGCTACTTACGACTCAATTGATCTAACTACACGACAACCCCACCTGAGGCCTACCAATTCATGTTGAAAACAAACGCGATTCCCCACTGCTCCCAGAACAGTATCACCGGACAACCACTAATCTCCCGGTCAGGGCGCCTGTACCTACAAAACCATGTTTGACTCACTCCACCGTACCACCATACAACTAGAACGGTATCAATTTTGAAATTTTGCATTTTTCCATTCCTGTCAATGGGGAAATTTTATTCACTCATAATTTTAATCTCAATTGAACTATAGCACATTTCTCTTAACAAAATACAAGCATACCATTCCTTTTGAAGCCGGCCAATTGCCTCCTGTCTGCTTATAAGTCAACTTTCTCCCAGAAGCATAACCTCACAGATTGTGCGTAAGCACCTACTTATTTATTCAATATTTTCGTTTATTCACTTATAATTGTCCTCTTCGCATGTGGTGACTGACCTCATTTTAAACTATACTGATTAACTTAGAGAAGAAGTCTCTAATACAAGCCAGAGACTGTAAACCAGGGTGGACCAATTAGCGACCCACGGGCCATCTGCTTAATGTGTCCGTTGACACTTGTGGGACATTAATTTGAGATCGTTATTTTGTGCCTCCTCTTGTTGCTTACTTGGGAAATTATTAATCTTTATATCAACAAGTACTCTGTGCTAATTGCTAACTGACTCCTAAACAAAAACACAACACATTTACATTTTACAGGGCTAGTCCTTTCTAATTCACTTTATCTATTTCAGAAGGTTAAAAAAATTAAAAAAATCACACCCATGTGAAATGAGGGGCGCACTCATTGTCCAAATTGTCCATACATGGCCATTTACTGTTTTTTATATAAGAATTTAGGTTCAGCCTTATGTCCCGGCCCTCCAAAATAGTGAACGCATAATTTATATATTTTTTCCATTTTGTTTTCTTGCATTCTGTTTTTTCTCTGCTCCAATATCTATATATGAAGCAACCTCCCTGGCTGGCTGGCTGCACCCCTAACCATAGTGTTCCTCGTTCCCATGCCCTGTGACCCCATGCCGCCCCAATCAGTTACAGCTGTCAATGGACCATACTTCGAACAGACAAGCCTAAACCCCATGTCAATCATTGGAGCGTGACACCGCTCAAAACTGGTCGAAGTGGTTTTTACTACGTGCTACACAGTGTAATACGTTATTACAATAATTGTGGCCCTGGACCGAAACTACTATTAAACTTATGTAATCAAAACAAATGGTTGGCACAGTTGACGGAACGAACCTGACAGGGCTTTACTCTCTCCAGATACCAGATACTAATTCTTTCTAATTTATTAGTTCTTATTATAGTGTTATGCACAAATTTGTACTCCTCCATTTAATATTTATATGACTTCACTTAGGTGTGGTTATTTATTAATTATGTCAAATTGTCACTGAAATCACTTAAACGAGACAACTACACTATAAGTGTATGACCTTATGAGCCTATAGCCCTTTCCAATTGTTTCCAGTTAATGACTATTATATGAAATCATTACTCAAAGTAAATGTAGACCAACGTAGTATTTGCTTTTGCTTAATATTTACACTTATTAAATTTGGCGTTTCTCCTCACTTAAGTATTGGACACTTTGTAGTTATGTTGAAGTCATCTGATGACACTTACATTTGTTATTCTATGTTATCTCACTTTTCTGTTTGCTTATGTTGTAGCTGCGTACCCCTCACCTATGTTCGCTTATTGTTTTCTGCACTTTTATGCTGTAATCCCTGAACTATAATCTTTAACCCAGATTGGTGAAACACTACATTGACACAACTCGTGTATTTATTTATATATATCACTTAATTAATATTTATTTTTCTGAACGTACACCCACTCAGTTCCATAAATGTATTTTCATGAAGTACGTGTATATCTCCCAGATACTGTATAGGCCTAATAAAGGGGCCCGAGGGATAGGGGGATGATTCTCTGTTCAAACAATTACTCTACACTATATTTTTGCACAATTACATCAATTACTTTTGAAAATATATATATTTTTGATTGTGGTACTTTAATTACACATTACTAGCCTTTTTCACCAGTTTTTTAGTTGTCTTCTCACTATTACATAATCTCTCCAATGGGCTGTATTGTTTAGAAACTTCCGCTTTCTGCATAATCCACTATTTTACTATATGATTTCCTCATTAAAATAATTAACTTAATATATATATTCTATATATGGCATTTTCCTTTGTTGGAGGGTTGGATGACACAAGGTGTGAGTATTGTATCTGTACTAATGTTGCCCATACATACGCAATCTCGCCTCATTTACAATTTGTTATGCTAGTGTGTAATTCCACACACAACTGCGGCAGGTCCAATATTTGATTTTAAATGGCTTTGGGCCTATAACTTGGGCAGAGGGGTGCGGGCATCGCACCCCTGGCCCATGACCTTGAGCAGTGTGGTCAGTGTCTTTGTGAGTGACTCCCCAGCACCCGGAACAGTTCTTTTTCTCCATAGCAGGTGGCATAGCAGTCTGGCGGCTGTGTGTGGCTGCCCCTTTTTACCCTGTGCAGCACGGCCAATTCAATGTCTCTCGGCAAGTGGCCCCCCAACTCTGGAACAGCGGTGGTGCCCTTGTGTTGGCTGGTTGCTGCAGTAACATTCGGCAACAATGTCTCTTTGGTGGAACAGAGTGTACAACTGTCTCTGGAGATACGATAGGCTCGTGCATATGAAATCAAATATTCTCCCACCTTTGTTGTTGATGATTTTGGACTAAGACATTCATGCAGCTTCCTTCCTGGTCCCATGTTTGCTTTTTTTTATGTTGCTGGCTTGCAACATTTCTATGCTACATTAGTACAACTACAAATCACACTCTGTCTCTCCTATAATTTGAGCGTCTCACCTTGGTGGTGGAATGTTCAGTTAACTGGCAGATAGCGGCTAATATCACATCAATCAAGTGGAATTCAGTTTAAGTAATATATGTGCTGTGCTCTCAGGTCTTATTATGGAATTGGCATGGCTGAAACCTTTTTTATTAAAAATAAAAGTCCATTAAGTCAAATGTCACCTGTCTATCCGTCAGGGTAAGCGAGCAATCAGTCCATCACTTAAGTCCTTTAACTATCATTTTCCTGCCGTCAGGGCTGAGGGAATAGCTGGTCAACATATCTGTCTACTGTTAGT
The DNA here is from genome assembly GCF_963924005.1 of Protomyctophum bolini. Lineage (NCBI taxonomy): Eukaryota > Metazoa > Chordata > Actinopteri > Myctophiformes > Myctophidae > Protomyctophum > Protomyctophum bolini. The sequence continues at coordinate 48,992,940 of NC_137868.1, forward strand.
AGAGGAACATGGTCTAGGTTTCAGTCAGTCAAAATAAAAATTAGTAAATATTAAATCAAATCAAATCAAAATTCCCTATATTTTATTCACTATAGGGGAGAAGGGATGATTAATCTGACCTTATGTGTCTTCATTTGAAACTAATCACCATTTGGTGCATTGGTTGCCCATTATATTTCACTTGTGGAAAGTAAACGCGTATATTTCCTTAGCTCAATTAAGTACAATCTTGGGATATTTAGATAGTAGTTTGAATATTGCCAATGGTTTCAACCCCTTACTTCACTTAGTTCCACTTAATTTGAAACACTTCACTTATTTTTGCAAATATCCATTATCCCGGCCGTCTGAGCTTGTGGATCAACTCACTTAACACTAATTTTAAATAATATCTCATTTAGGCATTCTACACAATTCTTATTTTTTACACAAGTCTTATTTTTTACTTTGAGTAATTTGATTACCGAACAGGGCAGGGCACTTCTACTCTAGTGCATTTAATTCGCTTACTTGTGTACTTTTATTCACTTCTTTTGAATTCTGGACTTTATATATATATTTTATTTATTCTTTTTTCTCTCGTGGCACTTCGTAATAATTACACTTTGAAACAATTGAGTACTTTTTGTCCCCCCCTTCCAATACCTTTTTCAGTTGTGGAAAGTACCTTAACGTATTTACTGTCACTTTTCTCACTTAGTTTGAGTATTTCCTTTATAGTTTATAGTTTATAGTTTATAGTTTACTTTGGTTATTATTACAAAACATGTATTGCTTCTCCCTTTCCGCACAATGAGTACCACTACTTTTAATACTTTGAGTGTTATTTTATTTTATTTTATTTTGATTTATTTATTTTTCCTCTCCAGTAGTTGCACCTATGGTAAAATTTGACTCGCTACAAGCTTACAACATGCATGTGAGCAATGCCTACAAAGTAGTTTTTTCTGGGTGGTGTAACACCCATATTCTAACCAGGGTACCAGCATCTAATCTAATTGAGTAGGGCTAAAATATGCTGTACATGGACATACAGTTTTTTTCACTTAACTAATCACCTCCATTCGGAAACATTACTAACCCGTTTTTTCTAAATTATGATAACGGCCAGTTGCCATTTTGTCCTGATGTACACTATTCAAGGGGGAGTTTCACTTTTTTACTGGGGGCAAGTGTCTGTCACATAAGTAGTGTCATCTTTTGGGACACAGTGTAACTATATTATCAATTTTGTTTTCTACACAATATTTTATATTCCCTGTGGACACAATTTACAGGGAAGGCCAAAATCAGTCCCTGTATTTTCCACAGTGACCTACACTTCAAAGACAACCCCACGACCCTGCCCACTTTTACTGACCCACAATATCCCCTTATTGAACAAACGACAGGCCTTCAGTCAAGGCCTCCCATCTTCTGCCTAAAAGTTCACTTTCTCACCACTGCCCAGACACAATACAATGATCATCATGAGTACATTTAAACTATATACCATAACAACCCCAACAGTGCACAGTTAACAACTCTCACAAAACAACCAAACTATGACATGAGTCCCAGCCAAACCTCATCCACACACACACGCGCAGCGACCAAGCGTAGTAGTTCCCTTTTTAAATACTCTAACCTAATCATACGTCACACCCCCCTTTACCTCTCTCTTATGGAGGGAGGTATTACCAATATTAAACACTTACAATATAAATTTTAATGTAAACCCCGCTTCTTACAGTTTTTTATTTTTATTTTAGTCTGGTTTAAATGTATTGAATCCCCTGGGGTTTTTCCCCTGACCTGAATTAAACCACCCTCTTTATCCTTGACCTTTTGTGATTTGTTCACAAAACTACAACGCAACGTCGACCTTCGCCCTTGATAGTATTGCTACCCCCAGGCTGTATTACATATTATGGTTTCATGTAAAAGGTCTATTTCACATTGGTTAACACCTAATTACCTACAGGAATGAAAATTTAAAGCAGTAGGCTGTTATCGGGCCACTATGTGCCATTATTTTTTTTTCTTTTCTCGTAATTATTATTACTATTATTATTATTATTATTATTATTATATATTTTTTTCCCAATTGTAGCTGATATCTACAATTTCACACAACCTTTGTTTACACAACATTACCCACTTCCCTGGACCTCCGTTATCTGACTCCATTTCCTCTCTCTCTGACTAATTTGTGTTCCTCATGTCACTATCTCCTGTCTGCCACACGGAGTAATTTTTTCCTTAATTACAATTTTTTAGTATCACTCTGGGTGTTGAATACCACGTGGCAGTCAGGGTAGTTTTCCACTTTTTCAAACTGTCACATGCTTCCACAAATGCTTCCACATATGCGCGTGCGTGCACACACGCACACATGCTTGGCCAATATTATAAACAACATTCACCAGCAACCATAATAATTATATGTGCAAGTAAGTTTACAAAAGAAAATAATCAAAAAGGTACAGTTATTTTTATATATTTTTTTTATATTTTTTCTGGATCCTTTTTCTCTTTTGGTCATGACCATCCGTGCTACAATAATGTCTGTTAAGGACATATTGAATTCACCACTATCTCGTGCTACAATAATGTTGTCTGATCAGGACATATTGCATTCACCTCTTATCTCGTGCTACAATCCCTGTCCCCTAAGGACATGTTGCATTCACCTCTTATCTCGTGCTACAATCCCTGTCCCCTAAGGACATGTTGCATTCACCTCTTATCTCGTGCTACAATCCCTGTCCCCTAAGGACATGTTGCATTCACCTCTTATCTCGTGCGCGCACCAACTATTTACATAATATACATTTCACATTTTCACACATTTCACATTTTCACACATTCACACATTTCACATTTTCACACATTTCACATTTTCACACATTCACACATTTCACATTTTCACATTTTCACACATTCACACATTTCACATTTTCACACATTGACACATTTCACATTTTCACACATTTCACATTTTCACACATTTCACATTTTCACACATTTCACATTTTCACACATTTCACATTTTCACACATTGATTATGTTCAGATATTGATTATGTCAAAATATTACTGTGTGAATCACACTCAATTAAGTGGTATCAGACACACTATATACACTGATTTATGTCAAACACCATCGGCGAACCACTGCATGTTCTCTCATAGATATATCCCAAAAATACACACTCAGGACCTTGAGGTTCAATTATGGAGCCATAAGTGTCCATCCTTGAACCATTGTTCCCCTAGTGGACTCCATCAGTAACTCTAATCACCATACCCATTGTAGGTGGTTGGGAATTTATTAATAATATTATAATTTTTTCCTATCCTTGTTATTGTTATTTATTCTATTATCATGACTATTCTTTTTTACTCTTCTTATTAGTATTATTGTTAAAATTTGACTTCTTCCCATATATCAAGCTTAATTGACCTGTCGCACTTCTCAGATATTAGAACCACTTTTGTATTATTAGTTGTTATTGTTATTATTCACTTAAGTTATTCTTTATCTAGTTCCCCACTGGCCAGGTGAGAAACTGAAAATATTGTGGATATTATTATTATTTCACTTCATACACTTGATTGATTCTTTTTTATTCTTCTTTTATATTTGTATATGCATATATATATATATATATATTTTTTTTTAATCACCTTATAACCTCATTTTTGTAGAAGCGCACAAAAGTGCACAAAGCGCAGTCTTTTTGAAGAAAAATCCAGACCGCCAAAAGTGTTCTATATGCATGTGGGTGTGGCTTATCTGGGGAAACGCCCAGGGAACACTTGAGAAAAGGAAATTATGATTTTATACCAACAACAGTTGTAAAGCAAACACCTTACCCGGCCACCGTGTGGCCACCTTGTGCACTTTCCTTTCAATTAATTTTCCTGAATTATTATTAGTCTCCTCTCCAATGTTCGTAGTTGTGGCGCTTACCCGGCAATAGTTATAGCGCAAACCGTAAAGTGGGCTGTTATAGTGCCACCATGTGGCCAACTTGTGTAATACTTTTTCAATTAATTTTCATAATTATTATGACACTATATTGTTGTAACCATGGTGCTTACGGTTTCCAAAGGAAAAATGTTTGTTGCATTTGCATTTTAAAATGGCTTTTAATATTTAATATCATATTGTCTATGTCCATCAAAGTTATTTCTAATGGTTTGAGCCTCAATCACCACTCTGATATAACCAGGCCTTGTCATTTCTTTCTGGACTTTGAAAGCAGTTTTAGCTGCAATACCACAATGTCCTGAGGGGGTGGGGGTGCTGATATGCAGAATATTTAATATTTGAGTCATTATAATACTGATGTTAGAAAAAACAGATTTGTTTCCATTCCATGCCAGCTTGGAAAATCAACAATGGTGAACATTGTAAACAAAGTGGAAATGCAAATTTGAAACTGAAGACTGAAGAAGGAGGAAATATAGAAAGTAGTGTGACATTGATGACATCACGATGAGAGCAAAATCAGTTGAGCTGTTCCTGAGAGCAATTTCCATTAAAGCACCTATATGATATGAAAGCCTGATTGTTCAAAATTGGTTATTTGTGGGGAGAGAAAACACATATGGGAGCCCCAAAAACACAAAATAAATTGAAAAAGTTGTAGTTATAGCTCCTTTAAATGGCAATAGTGAAATCTCAGTTGACATGTTTGTAAGGTTGAGCAATGGCTTCCTGTTTTTTCCAATCAGCACCAGTCAGCAACGTTGAACATATGGAGGGGGATCGTAAGGTATGGTGTATGTGGGGGGGGGGGGTTTAGGGGGGGTATTTAACCAACATTTATACAACATTAGACAATTGACTGGACCTCGCTCTGACTCTCTCTGACCTCTCTCTATTTAATTTGTGATCCTAGCAAGTTAAAATCTAGGGGGGGGGGGGGGGGGTTATATTTATGATTTTATTTAATTAATCCACAAAGGGACAAGTGGCTGTATGGACCTCCTTGTCCCAGGTTTCTTGACCCACGCAGCCCTCTTATCTGAGCGGCATAACAGTGTGTTCTTTCACAGTATAAATATTTTTTACACAGTCGCCCCGCAAAGACACCACAAAAGCATGTTCCCATCGCATTCCGGCACACATGCATACACACACACAAATACGCTCCCCTGGACACACACTGACGCAAAGGCGCACACACACACACATACTCTCGCACAGACACTCAACCGTGCACGCACGCCCGCACACACGTATGGCAATCAACAACAACGCTACAGCAAGCTCTAAGCAGCTACATTTTCCAACAATCGCCATATCGTTTGCCCAGCACAGCATCAAAATCAACAGCGCTATACCAGAGGGTAACCGCGTATAGGATAAGCCTTATTTCATTTATGTAAACACAATACAGTTGGCACCAAGCAGAATATAGGCCTGTCGCTGTCAGCGCCCTTTACTCTCCTAAAGCATGTTCATCTGATATCACATCCCGTTTTATCACTAACATTTGGTTGTCCCAATTTAGTCAAACACTAAAGCCGTCTCAAGCATAGTCCCAAGCCGGTAGAAAGGGCCCTTCCCCCACCGCCATGGAGCCACGTTAAGACTGCTATACTGGTCAGCAAAATGACCCCTTTTTGTTTAGACAAACAGACAGACAGATAGATTGACAGGCAGGCAGGCAGGCAGACAGACAGACAGTGTGTGCGTATACAGTGTGTGTGCGTGCGTGCGTGCTTCATCGTATTTATTATTATTATTATTAATAATAATAATATTTATACTTCATTGTATTTAATATTATTATTATTATTATTATTATTATTATTATTACTATTACTATTACTATTATTATTTATATTTATATTTATATTTATACTTTATTGTATTTATTATTATTATTATTATTATTTATATTTATACTTCATCATATTTTTATTATTATTATTATTTTATCTCTTTTCCTACTTGGATCCGTAGCCACTGGCACTGCCTGGTTTGTCCATCTGTACCTGCATGCATAGATTGATTGCTCAGTAGGGCCAGTAGGGCCAAGTTAGGGCCCTAGGAAGGAGGGAGAAAGGAAGGAAGCAAGGAAGCCCAGTAGGGCCCAGTAGAACCCAGTAGGACCCAGTAGGACCCAATAGGGCCCAGTTAGGGCCCTAGGAAGGAGGGAGGAAGGAAGGAAGGAAGCAAGGAAGGAAGGAGTGTGAGTGTGTGTGTGTGTGTGTGTGTGTGTGTGTGTGCAATGCAATTGGGGTACTTGGTATGCTAAATGATGTATAGGAGTCGAGTGGCACACACACACACACACACACACACACACACACAAACACACACACACACACACACACTCACACTCACACTCCTTCCTTGCTTCCTTCCTTCCTTCCTTCCTCCCTCCTTCCTAGGGCCCTAACTTGGCCCTACTGGCCCTACTGAGCAATCAATCTATGCATGCAGGTACAGATGGACAAACCAGGCAGTGCCAGTGGCTACGGATTCAAGTAGGAAAAGACATAAAATACTAATAATAATAAATACGATGAAGTATAAATATAAATAATAATAATAATAATATTAAATACAATGAAGTATAAATATAAATATTAATAATAATAAATACGATGAAGCACGCACGCACACACACACTGTATACGCACACACGCACACACACACACTGTATACGCACGCACGCACACACACACACAAACACACTGTATACGCACGCACGCACACACACACACACACTGTATACGCACGCACACACACACACTGTATATGCATGCACGCACACACACACACTGTATACGCACGCACACACACACAAACACTGTATACGCACGCACGCACACACAGACTGTATACGCACGCACGTACGCACGCACGCATACACGCACGCACAATGTATGCGCATGCACGCACACACACTGTATACGCACGCACACACTGTCTGTCTGTCTGCCTGTCTGTCTGCCTGCCTGTCTGTCTGTCTGTCTGTCTGTTTGTCTGTTTGTCTATTTTTTTAATATAATATACAATAATGATACAGTCTAAAATGTAGCTATTGTGTCCATACACAATATAGGCTAAAAAAGAACATTTAAAAAAAAGTTTGCCATGTGCAAGTTTCGAACTCGCACCTACATGGAGCAGTGACTCCAGGGGCGAGAGCGCTGACCGCTACACTACCAAAGGACTACATTAATTTCGAGATTTGTACTACTAGGATAAATAACCTGCACCGCGGCAGGCAAAATAAAAATACCAAAGTCAACCTTTTACGTCGCAAATGGGTAGCTATAGACCCGACGAGTCATCAAACCGCCACGAGGAGTTCTAATATGCCGACGTATTCATCAAACCGCCACAACGTATAATAAACCGCCATACAACGTATTAATTAATAGTTGCGACTTACGTCAACCGCCTTTAACAGTTGTATTGAGTTGTACTTGAAATGTACTGTAATTCTGCAAACTTAATAAACCAACCAATCAATCAATCATGACTTGAAAAAGAAGACACTTTAGTGGCTTGTATATCTGCTGTTAATGGTGCGTTTCGTCTATTTTTGTTTTTACAGTAAAATGTACCTGCTTTGCACTACTGCATGCTTCAATGAGGAATGCTAACAACAGAACCATGCTAGTTAGCTAACACATCGTACGGACTGGTCTATTTTATTGTAACCACAGTTTACATTAGTGTATGTGTTTATTTCTAGTTTTATATAAAAGCAACAAAATACATTTTCGTTGTGGCTTGACTGTTTATTGCACAGTAATTGAGTAATTAATTGCACAGTTTTGTCGGGTAACGGCGAGCCTTGTCAGAGGGAAATAGATTGGTTAAATGTCCATTACTGAAAAGTGTGTGTGTGAGAGAGCTATAGTAAGAATAATATGCAAATTGTTCTCTCTGTCTCCCTCCCATAAATAAATATCTATCATGACAATGTCAAGATTTACCATGTGGGGGTCCCCGAACCTCCCCCCGATAATGCGCCCATAGAGGCAACACGATTCCAACCAACCCCTGTCCAAAACAGTTGAGAATTGATAGTTACCATGGGGGGGTCCCCGCACTTTGAGACCCCCAAAGACACCCCCGGGGACGCAACACGATTCAAATGAGACCACCCCCATCCAAAACGGTTGAGAAATGACAGAGTTACCATTTGGGGGTCCCCCAAACTTGAGACCCCCAAGGATGCCCCCGGGGGGGCGACACGATTCAAATGAGACCACCCCCATCCAAAACGGTTGAGAAATGACAGAGTTACCATTTGGGGGTCCCTGGGGGTCCCTGGGGGCCCCCCAACCTTGAGACTCCCAAAGACTCCCCCGGGGACGCGACACGATTCAAATGAGACCACCCCCATCCAAAACGGTAGAGAAATGACAGAGTTACCATTTGGGGGTCCCTGGGGGTCCCCCAACTTTGAGACCCCCAAGGATGCCCCCGGGGGGGCGACACGATTCAAATGAGACCACCCCCATCCAAAACGGTTGAGAAATGACAGAGTTACCATTTGGGGGTCCCTGGGGGTCCCTGGGGGCCCCCCAACCTTGAGACTCCCAAAGACTCCCCCGGGGACGCGACACGATTCAAATGAGACCACCCCCATCCAAAACGGTAGAGAAATGACAGAGTTACCATTTGGGGGTCCCTGGGGGTCCCCCAACTTTGAGACCCCCAAGGATGCCCCCGGGGGGGCGACACGATTCAAATGAGACCACCCCCATCCAAAACGGTAGAGAAATGACAGAGTTACCATTTGGGGGTCCCTGGGGGTCCCCCAACTTTGAGACCCCCAAGGATGCCCCCGGGGGGGCGACACGATTCAAATGAGACCACCCCCATCCAAAACGGTAGAGAAATGACAGAGTTACCATTTGGGGGTCCCTGGGGATCCCCGGGGGGTCCCCGAACCTTGAGACCCCCAAAGACGCCCCCGGGAACGCAACACGATTCAAATGAGACCACCCCCGTCCAAAACGGTAGAGAAATGACAGAGTTACCATTTGGGGGTCCCTGGGGGTCCCGGGGGGTCCCCCAACTTTGAGACCCCCAAGGATGCCCCCGGGGGGGCGGCACGATTCAAATGAGACCACCCCCATCCAAAACGGTAGAGAAATGACAGAGTTACCATTTGGGGGTCCCTGGGGGTCCCCGGGGGGTCCCCGAACCTTGAGACCCCCAAAGACGCCCCCGGGAACGCAACACGATTCAAATGAGACCACCCCCATCCAAAACGGTAGAGAAATGACAGAGTTACCATTTGGGGGTCCCTGGGGGTCCCGGGGGGTCCCCCAACTTTGAGACCCCCAAGGATGCCCCCGGGGGGGCGGCACGATTCAAATGAGACCACCCCCATCCAAAACGGTTGAGAAATGACAGAGTTACCAACAAAAAAAAATTAACTTAAAAAAAGGAAAAAAAAATCCGGTCGGCCGGCCCTTTTTACAACCGGCCGGCCCTTTTAAGGACCGGCCGGCCCTTTTAAGGACCGGCCGGCCCTTTTAAGACCGGCCGGCCCTTTTAAGACCGGCCGGCCCTTTTAAGGACCGGCCGGCCCTTTTAAGGACCGGCCGGCCCTTTTAAGGACCGGCCGGCCCTGTTTACCGGCCGGTCGTTTTAAGGGTCGGCCGGCCCTTTTAAGGACCGGCCGGCCCTTTTAAGGACCGGCCGGCCCTGTTCACCGGCCGGGCCTGGTCAAGCATTTGCTCAATTAGAGCTGTGGTGGCCACGAGGTCATCCTCCGGCGGGTGGGCATGGTCTCCTGGAGGCCTCAGCACGACGATGGCTGGATCATCGGCCTCGAGATCCAGCCACCCCGTGTGCAGAAAAACACCGCACCCACGGTGGGCACATCGCCAATAAATCTTATTTGGCTTCGATTTATTTCGAACATATCTAAAATTATCAACAATGAGGGCTTTCCCTCCGCGACTGTTTGCGATCTGGACGTATGGTGCTGCCATGGCTTGAATGTTTTTTTTGGAAAAGAAATTATTTCCGGTGGGACGCTATAATTTATAGGCGTAAACTTGAATGATTATCACCTGTTTACAATTAATTAGATGACCGCCCCAAACTCATTGGCCGTGGCAAATGGAATTCTTTATTTGCAACATGTAAAAACAATTTCAATCAACGGTCTATCTGATGAGTGGTCTATCTGTGATCAGGAACTGTCCGTGGTGCTGAACTATCAGGGTGCGTTCGGAAATGCGCACCGGGAGCGCACTCGCCTATTAGTTTGCATTGCACAGTGCGCACTGTGCGCTATTTCCGAACGTGCCCTGTGTTGAGGGCCGCGCGGGCTTATGCCTGTTGCAACGTATAGCCTCTAAGGTGTATCAGCGATACAAAATCGTTAAAGATGTTGTATCGCTGATACACCTTAGAGGCTTATGCTGCATAATATAACAAAGGCCTACAGTGTGGAACATATAGGACTTCACAGAGCGCTTCCACTTTTCACCGTCTTTGGTCATCTTTTTCTTTGTTTCCCTTCTGGTGCGCAAGTCAAATTTACTATAGGCCTACCTATGTTGCAATGACGTGGTGACGTGGGCACATAATTGAAGACACACACACAGTCACACACGCAACAGATATGTCCAGCATGTAATTATGCATACAAGTTCAGTTTAGCTAAGAAGCAAAGAATTACAGCCAGTTCAGACTTTTTACATGTGTATGAGACAACATTAAACGATAGAGCCTACACTGTTCAAAAATTGACATGCAGCCTACAGTGGGAATATATGAAATTAAGTGGGCTGTCCTATCAAAGTATCAATCATAGAAGAAGGCACTTTCCCGGAATTATTCAGCTTCTCGCTCTCTCGCTGTGCGCAAGGCAGCCTCCCTTTACATAATTACATTCCCCACCGGTTCCGGAAAAAAACGGAATCTCTCTATTCCAGATGGCAGACAAAGCAAGAATAAGTAATAACAGGCGAGACAGATGTACATCATGTATAAGTTTATTTGTATTTAATAAAAGGATAGAAATATGACCTGTATTTAAAAAAAAAAACTTTTGACTTTGACACACACACGACACGCACACATGTAGCCTACGCACGAGCAAATGGAGTGAACGCCCGGAGGGTGCGGGTGTCCTGCAGGGATGCCTGGACTCATTATAGCCTATACGTATGCAGTCAATTATTATTATTTTCTCTCTCGTGCGCTGTCATGTCACATGTCATCCTGACCGTGCCGTTTGCTTTCATGGACAGATGAACAGAGACAGATCTTTATTTAATGTAATAAAATGGTCGGATTAATAGGCCTATGCTTCGACAAAGGTGAGAATTGGCACGCGCGCGCGCACACACACACACGTGCGCCTTTCCCTGTGCGTTGGCAGTGTTTAAATTCCGGAGGGGGGGGGGGGGGGTGATTGTGTAGCCTACGTTTCGGACGCCGTTTCGGAGGGTGGGGTGCTTGGTGGGGGCTGGGGGAGGCGGGGTTGTGTGTTGGGTCGGAATGGGGGTGCGTCGGAATGGGGGTGCGTCGGAATGGGGGTGTGTCGAAATGGGGGGGAGTCGGAACGGCGATGCGTCGGAATGCCGCTCTGTTCCCCCTGGAGATGAGCTGGACCCTGAACTGGACCCAGGAGGATCTGGACCGTGTGAGCCTTGCAGCCTGCAGACGCCAGCCGCTGGGACTGAGGAAGACTACCTCCAGAACTACCACAGGTAAAGGTAGCACTGGACTAGAACTCCTCATGTGATGGGTGGGTGGCATGCCGCTATGACAATATAGATAATTTGGTACATTTCATGCATTTTAATAACATTTACTTTTTATCTAAGTTTTAGGTTTATTTATTTAGCACGTAGTACAAAAAATAGACAATAACATATCCAAGAACAAAAATACAATGCAAGGAAGGGAAGAAGCCAGCAGGCTTATTTGGAATCCTTTCCTGTAGGAAGAGCTGGTCATTGGTCACAGATTACAAGTTCATAAAGAACAGTACAAAAGTCTACAAAGTTGACCAGGTGTGCTTATTTTGTCACCTTAAGTCTAGTATTGTTTCCATTTACCACTCTACAATAAATACATCTCTTTGAGTCTGTCCAGTTCTAACAACAGGTGATGTGTGTGTGCGTGCGTGCGTGCGTATGTGTGCATGCGTTTGTGTGCGTGTGCTGTATCCAGGTTGTTTGGAAAAGAGACGGCAGATTACTTCCTTGTTCCATCTCCTGTTCACACACAACCTTCAGCCTGTTAAAATAACCTGCTGATACAACACATGCGAGGAGGGATACGCACAACCTTCAGCCTGGTATAATAACCTGCTGATACAACACATGGGAGGAGGGATACGCACACAACCTTCAGCCTGGTATAATAACCTGCTGATACAACACATGGGAGGAGGGATACGCACACAACCTTCAGCCTGGTGTAATAACCTGCTGATACAACACATGGGAGGAGGGATACGCACAACACACCATAAATACTTTCAACAATGACAAGGCCTGCATTATTTATTCTGCATTTGATGAGCCACCGTTTGATGTCATTTAGCCTCTCAGACACAAAACTATAGCATATTTTGTTGTTGGATAAGACTTTGCCCACATATAACAGATAAAAGTTGATCAAAATAACAAATTCTACATTCTCAAATTGTGTAGACTTCTTGTAGAGTAAGCAATGAAGATGTTAAACAACAATTGTTATGTTGTGGGCATGTCAGAGACTGTTGTTACGTGACCTGGCCAAGAGGTGGCACAAGTGTACCAGACTAGGACTGGACAGTGAGTAGTCAGTCAAACACCTCTTGGGAGGAAGTGACATATTCTTGGCCAGTGTTTATGAGACAGGTCTGTATGTCATAACCTGACTTTGCCAGCTGGGGGCGGTATTGGGTAACCATGTTCCCCAACACCACAACCATCTGGGATCTCTGAGGGGGTTGAGCTAACACCAATCCGTTCCGTACCGAACCAATCAGCGTGAGCTAAGGGCGAAACCGGATGTGAAGCTATATAGACACGTCAATATGATTGGTTGTGTTTGCACGCCCACACGGTGATAGACAGATGGTCCCATCCAATCATCTACCAAGTATCTTGAAAAAAAGGAACAGCCCCGTCATCGAATTTGCTTCCGCGATCCCAGATCCCAATAAGCTGTGAAACAAACATGTGTAGCAAGCTTCTTGGATCTGGCAGCGTCAGGTTATGTATGTCACACTTCAGAAATAAACAACCCGCATATTGATACCGTAACCTTGTGTGGAGTATTCCGTATTCAAGATACTACATATGGCGACGAGGACAAATCGGAAGAGATTATCGGGTGACGGGAGATTGTGTGGTTGAGTACAAAGACAGTTTAGTGCGTTTTTGACGGGCACATGTCATCACCTTGTGTGGAGTATAACAATAACAATAATAACTCTTGAGTGTAAAATGAAACCAAATGGACCCACAAGAGTCCATTTGGTTTCATTTTACACTCTCAAGAGTTAAAGATCTATAAGGGTCCATTTTTTTTCTTCTTTTTGATTGATTGAAATATTTATTAACAGTTTGTAGAATTACAGTACATTTTTCAAGCACAAACTCAATACAGAGACTGTTAACTGTGAGTGGACGACCCAATTAAGCATTACACTTGTTTACAACAGGGTCCACATTGTTCAATTCATCAAAACATATAGGGACATACAAATAGACACTTCTATGTAGTTAAAGAACAGAACAGGAATTCATCATATATAAGCAAAAAGGGAAAAGATACATATACAGTGAGGGGAAAAGGGGGGGGGTGGGGTGGGGGAGGATTCAGATTTTACAGAGGCCAGTTTCGAATTGCAGCCGTCCGTAGGTGCCCTTTGAGAGCGGTTTTGAAGGAGTCAAGGGATTCACATGTCAAAATGGACCCTAACGGTTCCATTTTGTACACTCTCAGAGTTAAATTAACTTAAAGGTGATATAGGCAAGTTTTCAGCCAAAAATCAACATATTTATCTATCTATATTTGTGGCCTTATTCCCTCTATCTTCCCCTATATTTTGATGCTGAGCTGCTGCCCTGTAGACATACACTCTCCCTTTGTCTCCCTCTATGTGTTTGTATCTGTTTATATCCACTGTTGTTTATGTCGCGGGACGGAAGCGTCGTGTTGGGAGGAGGGTCTGTGTGGGGGGTGACGCGGAGTCTTAGCCAATTGCAGCGCGAGGCTGTGACTGTGTGTTCGACCCTATGGTTCGACCCAGCAGTATTATAATGAAAACGCAATGCGATTTCATTGCAACTTGCAATGAAATCGCATTGGTGAAACTAAGATATGGGGATAATATTATACTTGCAATTTGCAAGTATAATATTATCCCCATATCTTAGTTTCACCATTGTTCATGTGAAATAGTATGTTTATGATGTAATATGTAAGCCTGTTGAAATTATGAGAATCGCTATGTATAGCGCATGGTTTGGTGGTCCGGCCGGCTTGAAGCTTGCATTCAACCCGTGCTCGCCAACGGTGACAAGCCGTCGCTGATCATCATAGCGATGAATAACCGTGGACAAAGTAGTTCACATGAACGATGCTGTAGTGGCTGGGGCATTTGAGGGGCAATATGTTTTATATGCACGATTACAAATGAAAGATAATTGAATTGAGAGCCAGTGAGTCTGCTCCACTACTTCCTACTTCCTCATTTGCGGGACTCGTCGTGTCAGTCTTGTGATATTGTGATTACGCTACAGTTACCCTTAAAAAAACATGTCAACTCAATGTCATTGTTGTAACTATGATATCGATAGAAATTCATAATTTTTTAATGTCATATTTAGCCATACGAGCGCAATATCCATAGCGTCCCTCCCAGCAGCAACAACAACCCCATAGCCTGAAGTGACCTGGCTCAGCCAATAGAATGACGGGGGGAGGGGGGTGGAGCTAGATTTTAATTTGTTTGGAAACACTCGATCAATTCTGTGTACAAACACTGGAAACTTGCCTATATCACCTTTAAAATAAATAAATTGGGGTCTCAGAGATAGAAATACCATTAAACGGGGGGGGGGGGGGGGTCCGTAGACTAATGCATGTCAAACTGGGGGTCCTTGTAATTAAACGGGTTGAGAATCACTGCTAGAGCCGTACAAATCTTCTCTTATGAGGGTCCCTGCATGGCATATATTTTCAAATGGGGGTCCACGGGCTGATTAGTGTCGATTTGGGGGTCCTCGACATGAAACGGTTTGGGAACCACTGCACTACAGCAACACATACTCCTCCACTCCCTATACGGCTCTCTGATCTCTCCACCAGATCACTCTCTCTCTCTTATCTATACCTTTTTCCTTTTGAATCTCTATCTCTCTCTCTCTCTCTCTCTCTCTCTCTCTCTCTCTCTCTCTCAGTTCTTATCTTGGCTGAAGGCCGGCGGGGGGGATGGGGGGTGGACAACTCGGCTCGGACAACCAGGCCGATAATTCATCATATAGCGATATTGATTATTACAATGAATACAAACAAACACACTATATATAGTTCACTTGAACAATGTTGTGGTAACTAACTACGGTATTACAGTGGGTGTACAGTCAGCCTGCGGCTGAGAGGGGAAGAAAAAAATGGAAGAGAACAGTAGTCGCACTGTGGGGCTCAGGGCTCTACTCAGAGCGGGCAGACAGGGTTGTTGGTGACCGGGGGAACGTGGGACTCGAGTCCGAAATTTGCGCTTGTGCTGCAGTTCCCCTAAAAAACCCCACGCCAACCTCAATTGCATTCTAACTAAGAGTTTCGGGCGATTTGTTTTTTTTCAATTACATTTATAGCCAATATGACGATAAATGTACCGTCGAAAACGCTAGCCTGGCCTAGTAGCCACTTGCTGCTAGCGCCGTAGCCCATCGCGAACGCTTTCAAACTGTTTTCAGTCAGACCACGTGATGTACTGTACCACCCATATTCATTTCGGGGCGTGTCATTGGACCTTTAAAGCTGGCTCTCGTCTCCATAGACATCTGCTCGGCTCGCTCTCCTCTTTGCAAGGCTTGAACAACAGTGCCCCCTACTGGAAGGTTTGTGCCTTGCGTGGTTGCTTCTATACAAGCTCACAATGTGTGTTGCATCTGCCATTTTCACCACTTCATAAAAGTCATTTATTACTCTTTTTTATGAAATCCTTTTTAAAACTGTCTGAAAATAAGTCTGAAGAGATTTGTGTGTTTTGTAATAATAATAATAAAGTAGGCCTAACTGTAGTAACTATAAGGGTTTCATATAATTGGAATGGAGTAAAAGTACAATATTTCCATCTGATATGTAGTGGGTAGAAGTAAAAGTATTGACTTTTTAATAATAAATGCAGAAGAAAGTACAAAAATATATATTCTTCACTAGTAGCCTAAATAATGTTTGATTCTTTATTTAATTTGTATACTTGTTTGTTTTGGTTCAGCCCTTATCTATCTATCTATCTATCTATCTATCTATCTATCTATCTATCTATCTGAACTGCACTGGCTTCCGGTTGTTTTTAGGATTGATTTTACATTTATTGTACTTGTTTATAAAGTTCTCAATGGTCTCGCACCTTCCTACCTACATGACTGCCTGTCTAAATATGTCCCAAACCGCCCCCCCCCTAAGGTCTTCCACTGATGGCCTGCTCGCTTTGCCTAAAGAAATGGCAACAAAAAAATACGTGGTAGCAACTTTTTGCTTCTACGGGCCGACGGCATGGAACAAACCCACACTGTACCTTCAACAGGCAGCCTCTGTAGACATTTTTAAAGCACAGCTCAAGACCCACTTCTACACCCTTACTTTTAATTGATCTTTTATTTTGTTGTTATTCATGTCCTCACTGTATTGCATTACTGCTCTTGTTTTTAATGTTTATGCCTTGCTTTTATTTTTTCTCCATTGCTCTCTAAAGCACTTTGAGCTGCATTTCATGTCATGAAAGGTGCTATACAATTATTATTAGTGTTATTGTTATTGTTATTATTATTATCTATCTATCTATCTATCTATCTATCTATCTATCTATCTATCTATCTATCTATCTATCTATCTATCTATATCAACTGACAGATTACAAATTGTCCAAAATGCAGCAGCCAGAGTTAGAACTAAGATGAGAGAACATATTACTCCAGTTTTGGCTTCACTGCTTGTTTTTTAATGTTTATGCCTTGCTTTTCTTTCTTTTTTTCTCCATTGCTCTGTAAAGCACTTTGAGCTGCATTTCATGTCATATACAAATAAAGTTTTATTATTATTATTATTATTATTATTATTAAATATTATTATCTATCTATCTACTAAAACAAAAAATACATTCAACTGTACACACACTGTCACATCGCAGGTTTACATGTTTAAGACAGTGGGATAAATTAGTTTCTGTGCAAGAGAGAGAGAGAGAGAGAGAGAGAGAGAGAGAGATCAATAAAAACAACATTTATCTACATAATTTACACATAAATTATAAGTTATATGTATGTGTGTGTGTGTGTGTGTGTGTGTGTGTGTGTGTGTGTGTGTGTGTGTGTGTGTATATATGTTTTTAATTGTATTTATTAATATATATTTATTATTGATAGTTTCAAGTGGAGATTGACAGGAAAGAGGGAGAGAGAAGGGGAGAGACATATATATATATATATATACAGTACTGTATATATAACACACACACACACACACACACACACACACACAGGATATAATAATAATAATATCCTGTGTGGTAAAGTACCTGAGATAGCCTATACTGTACACATGCTATATGGTATGGTATGGATGTTTGTTAAAAGGTCATAGAATAATACATAAAACAAATTGCATTGTACATTGTACAATAAGTTTAGGGATAACGGCTTTAGTATGGACGGAAATAGAGCCCTATAGTCCACACATAGTAACTGTAATAACTACTACTTGTAAAGTGCAGTGTGGTGAACACACATACTGTATGGGTTCCATTTTCATCACCACTAAACCTCTTATCCCCAAATGCCTTTTGCATTTTGAAAAACATTTTTGAATACCGGTAGTTCAAATGGCCAGTCTACAAGCTCACAACATGTCAATGTAGATTGGCTAGTTGAACAATTAAAAAATCTTTTTGAAACAAAAAAAAGGTAAAGAAGGTTAGGGATACCCGGTGACGAAAATTGAGCCCTATATAGTATCTGTCTCTGGTATATATTTATATATTTATTAATTTATATTTGTATTAGTTTTACTTGGACTGTTGCTCTTCCTCAGGGGCCGACATGTGGATACATGTCGGCCCCTGAGGAAGAGCAACATTTGCCGCAATATTTGCCGCACAGACAATAAAGACCAAGTCTTCACCACGTTCACCATGCTCACGCCTTTGTTTCATCACTTCACATTTCCCCTGCTTATCCTTGTTTATAATAAAGCACCACTGATATAGCAACACAGGTTTGTTTATAGAGATGTATACTGTATCGGACATCGGGAAAATCGGATCGACCCTTATTTGTCATATCTGATTTATCGGTATCTGTGAATATGCCAGTCTTGCCACTGATCCGACACAGGGGTACACACACACTATGGCAGGTAAATAAAGTGTTGGGACATGTGGAGTTTGCTTTGGAGTTGCCCAAGTGCACATTTGAGTGAGGTCGGAGTCTGCTAATAAACACAACACGAGACATATAGCTAGAAACACAACATGTGATCACGACACTGGTATCGGTATTCGGTATCGGCTAACACAGAAATGGAGGTATGGGGATCGGATCGGAAACGAAGAATGTGTATCGGGATTCGGGACATCCCCATTTGTTTGATATAGCAACATAGGTTTGTTTATAAAGCACTACTGATATAGCAACATAGGTTTGTTTATAAAGCACTACTGATATAGCAACATAGGTTTTTCCCGAAAACCTCAAGGCCCGATTTAGAATCGGGCCTTGGATTAGTTCACAAGGAACGACTTAGTCCTATCTTTTATCAATAGAGCACCAACGTCCTGACGTCACTCGCTCATCCCCTGTTTCACGGAGAATAATATGGGGTCATCTTAAAATCGTCTCATATAAGCGTTGTGGTCCAAAAATAAACAAGCCGTCTCTGCGATATTGTCGGTGAGGTGTCTCTGTATCGTTTATGACAGTCACTCATTGTTGTCTGTTTCTAGCAAAAATGTAACTAATTCAGCAGCAGTAAGGATAGCATTTTCTCTCAGTCAGTTGATTCTTCATATCCATATGAGTGAAACGGCCTGGATGATTTGTTTAACGCAGTTCTTAGATTATATGAGGCGATCTAAAATCCCCCTATGGGGATTACGACGGAAATAAAAAGTACATGAACCCTTAGCGCCCTCTGCCGATATTGGCGTCAGACTTCAGTGCTCTATTACAAACAACATGATATGTTTTTGATTTGTCGCATTCCTGAGCCTACTGACAAAGGCTAATCAAATTATTGACTGAAAGGGTGTAGAGATGCTCCGACAATTCATCATAATTGGCCACCGATCGGTGATCGGCCAAATCGGCCAATAATCACTCCGATTGGCAATTTACCCTATCTGGAGAAACCGATCCTTCACATCATTTAAGTGGTATAAATGTCAATCAGATATATAGTATAATATAATTTTGCATCTTTGTGACAGGCCTAAACATTCTCCCCTTCCTCCCCACACACAAAGGAACAGTTTTTACATGGGTTTTGACATATAATAATTTTGGGAATATTTAAATTTGCCTCTTATCGGTGTATCGGTATTGGCCCGATCATAAGAAAAACAATCGGTGATCGGGATCGGTCCCAAAAAAAAACCTGATCGGAGCATCCCTCCCTACTTATCGGAAAGCGACAAAAACTATAAACAGTCTCCATGAATTCAAGGCTTGGCGTGGTGCATGATCGATAGAACACGAGTCATTTTGTTTGTTTGAACTACTACTCCCTCACTCCTTTTAATGCAGTGGTTCCCAAAGTGGGGTCCTATGGGACCCCCAGGGGTCCTTGAGGGAGTTCCCGGGGGTCCCCAGCGCGTGTTCCTTCCACGCGCTACGTCCCAGCCAGGGAAACTCCCCCCTGTCAGGTGTAAAAGGAGCAACTTGGACATGAGTTCAAGTCCGTTGCTCTCCCCATGTCCCTCATATATGGGGACTAGGTTGGTGGAGGGTGTGTAGAGCCCAGGATCACATTAGATAATTGACACAGGGGTGAAAAATGGGTTACAAAATCGTGGGATTAAAAAAATAAATAATAAAGAAAACGTTGATTTTACAATATAAATTGGGCTTCCCATTGATAGAAATGCCATTCAAAGGGGGTCCTAATTCAT
This sequence comes from Protomyctophum bolini, assembly GCF_963924005.1. Taxonomy (NCBI): domain Eukaryota; kingdom Metazoa; phylum Chordata; class Actinopteri; order Myctophiformes; family Myctophidae; genus Protomyctophum; species Protomyctophum bolini. The sequence goes on from NC_137868.1 coordinate 49,013,260, forward strand.
GTCAAACTGGGTCAAACTTGATGGCATATCTTTTCAAGTGGGGGTCCGCGGGGCTAATTGGTGTCCATTTGGGGGTCCTTGACATGAAAAGGTTATGGGAACCACTGTTTTAACCCATTCTGAACGGGAACCCATTTTGGTGTTAGCATCATGTTATGCTTTAGCTATTGAAAAATAGCAGATCTACAAGCTCGAGTGGCGTGCTACGAGCTTGTAGATCTGCTATTTTTGAAAAATCGAAGAACAACTGACATTTTCAGAATCTGATCTCAGGTCAGAATGGATTAATCAGACCAGTGTGTGTCCAGTGGAAACCCTCGTATGAATCTGATCTCAGGTCAGAATGGGTTAATGAATGGGTCAATGGAGTGCCAAGGAGTGGAACATTCTCTCCAGCTCGTCTACGTGAAGGTTGAGTGTCTCCAGAGCTTCCCAGGCGTCGGGCCTCACGTACTGTTCGTCCATGAACTGTCGGAGGCTCTCTCTCACTTCCTGGAACTTTCCGCTCATGCTGTTCTTCACGTCCTCCTGCAGGTTGTTGGGGTCAGGGTCGGCCTTCTCGGCCGGCTGGCGGTTGTTGTTTAAGATCATCTGATTCATCTGACACGCCACCTGAACAGCGTGCATGCACGGGGGGGGGGGGGGGGGACAAAGTATATGTACTCAAGTTAAATACTTGAGTATTTCAAAAGTACAAATTACAATGTGCGTTCGTTCCCGTTAAAATGTGTTTTCTGTAATTAATTGTTGTTAACACATTTTGTACATAATACGTCCTGAAACGTCATAAGGATTGGAACCGAGAGTTGCCTTAGACGTCTGTGGACGTCCTAGCGACGTCCAAACGACGCGGGGCGAGATAATAATATTCAGAATAATTACTTTTTTTTTTTTTGGCATTTCGCTTTTCGCTTGCCGTATGCTAACGCTCTGTGAAACTATTAGCTTGTCATTGACTCCCATGTTAGCGCGGCGGAAAGAATGACTCGTATCTCCTCATCCAGGGCGCTCTCCGTGGTGATGAATGGATCGATATGCTGGCGCTGCGTTTCTGCTCCTCATCCGTCTCTCCCGCAAAATATGAACTCTTTTTGTAGCGTATATAAATATATTAAGATGATCGGAGATTGTGATGGCACTTTGTCAGTCAACTTTTTTAAGAAAGTATTTCCGGTTCATGGCTTTCAAAATGGAAGCGATCACTACTCTGGCGATTACTCCGGCGCAAGCAGCGCCTTTATTTTGATGCAGTTCCGGTACTAAATGTGTTAAAGGGTAAGTGATATTTTTATTTATTTATTAAAAAAAAAAAAAAGTTAAATCACAATATTCTAATATTAATCATTGCTATAGCAGTTCCAGGGGGGTCCCAGCTACTGTATGATGGATAGTTATAGGAACCAAATGAACCCTTATGGATCTGTAACTCTGTGAGTGTATACACTCAAGGCTGTATTTTGCGTGTCTTAAGTACCAGGTCTTATTCCCTAACTTGAGTAAACTAAAGACCTGGAGGCGTGGTCAATGCTCTTTGGCCACTCAGAATAGGCAAATGGCAATGATCACGCCTCCAGGTCTTTAGTTTACTCAAGTTAGGGAATAAGACCTGGTACTTAAGACACGCAAAATACAGCCCTCAGAGTTCAATGTTGTGGTCCCAGAGATAGAAATGCCATTAAATGGGGGCTCCGTAGCCAGTCAAACTGTGGGTCCTTGAAATGAAACGGGTTGAGAATCACTGCTAGAGCTGTAAAAATCTTCTCTTTTCATAGAATATCTTTTCAAATGTGGGTCCGTGGGCTAATTTGGGGGTCCTTTTTGGGTGTTTGTTCAGTAATAGAGGTCTCCCTGTCTCTCCAGCCCCTTTCATAAACAGAATGTACATTGTCAAAAATACAGGTAGGTGACAAAATAATTGCCAGCCAATCAGGAGAGAGTAGACATTTATCAGCTTAATGTTGTATATGTCTGCTCATTTCTCTGTGTCATCTCTTACAATTCCACTTGTTTAATCTGTAGCCTGACTGTGTTCTCTATCCTGATTGGATCAAATTGGTATCTCGACCTAAACATGTATTCTCTGTTTAATAAAGAGCTGGAGAGACATGGAGACTCCTGTTACTGAACAAACACTCTAAATAAATGAGTCTCCAAATGGGTCTCCACCAGGCCAGGTCAGGTTGTGGCCTCCTGGTGGCGCTATAATAGGCCAATGCGAAAAGGGTGGCATTTTTTCATAGGCCTTGGATGGCAATTGTATGATTTGAGGCATTTTGTTCCAAAAAAGTGTTTAGCAAAAATCCACCTGTTGGTGGCGCTATAACAGGCCAATGTGAAAAGGGTGGGATATAGTCTTCAGCCTAGTAGGAAAGTCCATGAAAGATTTCACGTAAATTGCACGCTGCGTTCATGATTTGAGGCTTTTTGTGAAAGAAAACGGGCCAATCTTGCAAACTTTGAAAGCCAATGTTAGCCAATTAGGATGGAATATGAAATATCGGACAGATCCGTCTTGAACACATGACTATAGAGATAGTGTGTGATGATTTACGGGGTTTTTGGACAGAATCTGGAGGAGTAATCTCCAAAAAGTCTGCCTCCTGGTGGCGCTATAACAGGCCGTTATGGACATTTTGGGGCAGAGATTAATCGTTAGCATCCAGGGAGTGTACGTGCGAAATTTGGCATCGACCGGGTTAACGGTAACAGAGATTAGCTGTGAACAGACGGACGGACGCACGGACGGAGTGCAGAACATACTCTCTCCCCATGCCTTCGGCCTGGTGGAGACAAAAAGTCCAGTAACTGAAGTACACGTGCTTCTATAGTTACCTGTCGGATTACAAACAGCTCCTCGGTCAAAGACTCGTTCTGTTCCATCAGCTGTAGGTTCTTCTTCTCCAGCTCAGCCAGGAGCTCCTTCATCTGCTCCACATCCTGGGGAGCTGCAGCACACAAAGGGTTAAGTCCTGGGGAGCTGCAGCACCCAAAGGGTTAAGTCCTGGGGAGCTGCAGCACCCAAAGGGTTAAGTCCTGGGGAGCTGAAGCACCCAAAGGGTTAAGTCCTGGGCAGCTGCAGCACACAAAGGTTTAACTTCATCTGCCCCGCATCCTGAGGAGCTGCAGCACATACTGTAAAGGGTTAAGTCCTGGGGAGGTGCAGCACACAAAGGGTTAAGTCCTGGGAGGTGCAGCACACAAAGGGTTAAGTCCTGGGGAGCTGCAGCACCCAAAGGGTTAAGTCCTGGGGAGCTGCAGCACCCAAAGGGTTAAGTCCTGGGGAGCTGCAGCACACAAAGGTTTAACTTCATCTGCCCCGCATCCTGAGGAGCTGCAGCACATAAAGGGTTAAGTCCTGGGGAGGTGCAGCACACAAAGGGTTAAGTCCTGGGGAGGTGCAGCACACAAAGGGTTAAGTCCTGGGGAGCTGCAGCACCCAAAGGGTTAAGTCCTGGGGAGCTGCAGCACCCAAAGGGTTAAGTCCTGGGGAGCTGCAGCACACAAAGGTTTAACTTCATCTGCCCCGCATCCTGAGGAGCTGCAGCACATAAAGGGTTAAGTCCTGGGGAGGTGCAGCACACAAAGGGTTAAGTCCTGGGGAGCTGCAGCACACAAAGTATTTCTAATTTTAAGTACTTTTACTTCTACTTTACTACAATCATTTGAAAACTATACTTTATGGATTTAAATTTGGATTACAACACGTACTGTACATTAACCACTTCAACCCTATACATTTCAGCCATTTGAAAATAGCTGATCTACAAGTTGCAACGCATTGTGAGCTTGTAGATCTGCTATTTTCACTAGATTTTGAACTTGTGAAATGGCATCGCGTTGCCTGTCTCCTTGTGCACATGCAGATCAGGCATTAAAATGCTAATCTTGTTTTCACCTGCCATGTAGGGTATGCATACAGTAGGCTGCGGTACTTTGCTTACGCCAGGGCTCCACTGGGCGCGTCTGCGTCGCGTCACCGTCACAGAATGTTCCCTTTTTAATCAATGAAGGGTGGCTCCACTGCCCGCGTTGCGCGTGCGTGCCGCGTGCGTGCGTCACCATTAAAATTGAACCGGTTCGTTTTTTGACGCACGCGACGGAGACGCAACGCGCCCAGTGGAGCCCTGGCGTTAGGCTATACTTGTTCACGATGAAAATGATTAGCCTACTACCAGATGACTCAGTGCAACCATGGCATTTAAAGGACCACTTCAGCACTTTTCAACCTATCTTCAATAGGTCCTCACTATTAATCATGATAAAATGGCACGATTTTTTTCTACTCAGTCTGTGTCTCATAGGAGGGCTGTGGGCAGTTTAGAAACCGTCTTCCAGTGACATCATCATTAGGCAGATTCTTTTTTAAACAAGATTTCTTTGCAAAAATGCTTAGATTTTCATTATCGTAAGAGCGATGGCTTCCATTTTCGCATTGTAACTTTTCAGGACTAGAAAGCCTGCAGTTTTTATTAGCTTGTATTCCCCATCGATGATGTCACTGGAAGACGGTTTCTGAACTGCCCACAGCCCTCTTATAAGACACAGACCGAGTAGAACAAAATTGCATTACCATGTCTATGCTCAGCCACACATTAGATATACGCCTCTCCAACAGGGAGTGGAAGTGCACTAAAGCATTATGGGCATTGTAGGAATTCAGTGATACAGTCAAACCCTTAGTCAAACACACCCTCTAGTGTTTTTTTTATATATAATTTTTATGCCACGATTTTGTAACCCATTTTTCACCCCTGTGTCAATTATCTAATGTGATCGTGGGCTCTACACACCCTCCGCCAACCTAGTCCCCATATAATATATGTGCCCATGGGAGAGCAACGGACTTGAACTCATGCTTCCTTCATGCCTGAGTGTCCAAGTTGCTCCTTTACACCTGACAGGGGGGAGAGACTTCCGATACATTGTAGGCCGTATAACTTCAAAGTGCATTTTAACGACGATAGAGTAGATTCATTGAAAACATCCATCTTGGTTCTGGTGGTGACTCATACTTCCCTCCTAACATGCGAGGGGACCGTGTTTTTTCAATTACTTAGCAAGTAAGTATGCAAGTGTGTGTGTGTGTGTGTGTGTGTGTGTGTGTGTGTGTGTGTAAACAGAGCGAGCGTGTTGCACTGTTGCCCGCTAATTACAATGTGGAGCGTGCGTGCATGCTGCAATTCGAAACTGGCCCCCGTAAAACCCACCCCTTTTCCCCTCACTGTATATGTTTTTTTACCCCGTTTTACCTCCTCTATGATGATTTTCTGTTTTTGGCTTTATATAAGTGTATATTTGTACGTCTCTAAATGTTATGATGAAGTGAACATGGTGGACCCTCTTGTAAACAAGTGTAATGCTTTATGGTGTCGTCCACAGTTAACAGTTTTGTATTGCGTTGTGCTTGAAATGTACTGCAATTCTGCAATCTGTTAATACAAACTCCAATCAATCAAGGAGAGAGTGAGAGAGAGAGAGAGACAGAGAGAGAAAGAGAGAGAGAGAATACCACTCTCTTACTTGTGTCATTTCTCGACTGTTTCGGATGCGGGCCAGCTCGCTGCCACCGGGCCGGCACCCTGGGCGCGTTCCTGTGGGTCTGGAAGTTGCACCACTCAGATCACACGGGTGTGATTTTATTGTATTATAGGCCTATTATTTTTTTCTTCTTAATTTCCCCACAATTTCTTTTGCGGGAAAGTAATTGAAAAAACACGTCTGACTCACTCATTAGCAGGATAATACCATGCAATCATCAAAATCTATCATGGTTAGAAATGGAGTTTGAAGTTCCAGTGGGTTTGTATAGGAAGGGTATTATTATTTAACATTAGATATCTAAATAAATGGGTAGGGATCATGTTTTTGTGATTTCTGATCACGTGATCGGATCGGGACAACCCTAGTTTAGGGTTATACTAAATAAAGCAACTTAAAAATAACTTATAAAGGTACAGACAGACAGACGGACAGAGTCACTTATAGAAGTGGCCTAACACCGTTTGAAAAGGAAAAACACCAAAATAACTCAACTAATACTATGCCTTTTCAAAAGATGAAAGATAACTAGAAAAACTGCTTAAAAAAAAAAAGTTTAAAAAAGGGAACAATATAACAATAACAACCTTGAGCCGAGCCCCTGCTCGTCATAGAACCTTGAGCCGAGCCCCTTCTCGACGTCGCAGAGCCGGCTTGAACCGGCACCACCGAGTTTCTCCTGCTCTCTGCAGCGCCACCTCCTCCGGTCACCACCGCCTCCTGTTTGTCCACCGCTCCCACCACGACGCTGCTCCTCCTGACGCCGACGCCGCCCTGACTCGCCTGCGGAGCCACTTCTCCCACCACGGCGGTGCAGCTGCTCTTCCTGCTGCCCTGCGTCGTCGTCACTTCCAGGCCAACCGAGCTCTGCCTGCGGCTGCTGCTGCTGTTCGCCTGCGTGGACTGCTGCTGCTGCTGCTGCTCTGCTCTGGTTTCTAGGCCAACTGAGCTCTGCCGGCGGCTGCTGCTGCTGCTGCTGCTGGCCGCAGGCTGCTGCTGGTCTGCTTTGGTTTCTGGGGAGACGGTGCTTTGCCTGCGGCTGCCGGCCGCGGACTGCTGCTGCTCGGGTTTGGCTTCCACGCCGACGGTGCTTTGCCTGCGGCTGCCGGCTGCGGACTGCTGCTGGCCCGGATTGCTTTCTGGGCCAACGGTGCTCTGCCTGCGGCTGCTGGCCGCGGACTGGTTCTCCACGTTGCTCAGAATGTACTGGTTGAGCTGAGCCGCGGTCTGCCTCATTACGGCCAGCTCCTCGCTCAGGTCCTCCACCTCCTCAGCCTTCTCCTCTTTCACGGGGTTGTTGTTCACCTCGTTATCCATTCCGCTGGCCGTGCAGCTGTCAAATGGAACACAACAAATATCTGCGTTTAGATTTATTTGTGTTGTTATATGAACACATGACACAAAAAAAGTTCAGAAATGTGCCTTTTGGTAGATTGCAATAAGGCAATAATGTTTATTTGCTCAAACGTTTTTCATGTCATAAGGACCCGCAAGATTACATGTATTTGGCCGCAGAAACCCCATAGTGCAGGGATGTCAAACTCAAATACACGGTGGGCCAAAATAAAGAAGTTGGTAGAAGTCAAGGGCCGGACTGTGTTTTAACACACGGGCACCGCGGTCAGGAGGACGTCCCAGGCAAATTAGCAAAAAAGTAAATGCATTTAAAACTGAAAATGCATTATTATTAAGCTCAGTTTCCTGTTCTATGATCCTCACAAAGCAGGACTTGTAGTATTATGGTGGTCCGTGCATATATACCAGAGGGCCAGTTCTAATACTAATTATATATCATCCCGCGGGCCAAAGATAATTCATTCACGAGCCTGATTTGGCCCCCGGGCCTTGAGTTTGACATAGTGGAATCAACACTCCGACGCACCGCTGTACCAACAGTTCGACGCAGCGATTTTCCGAAGACTGATTTCCATTCATCGGAGTGGCGGGTTTATCCACATTTCTATGGATCCCGCTGCCATTCCGACGGTTACACCGTTTGGATTGGCGGGTGTTTGAATTTTTTTTTAAGTGGTGATGCTTCGGAGGGGGCGTGCTTTCCCCATTCCCCATTCCAGTCTCTACCTGGTGGAGATATGAAATTATGACATTGTATGAAGAAGAAGAAGAAGAATTACAAGAGGAAACAGCAGCATATTTACTCTTAATGCTAGTAACACTTTATACAGCTAAAGACTACGATAATTATGCCCTCTGTAATGTAACACTGGCAATACAGCAAATAAAATGCAATGGGCCTTAGACATACAAAAAAGATCACTCACTTGGGAGTCCAACTGATGTGAGGGGAGAATGGCATTCAGAACACCAACAGCTCGTCGCGTCGATCACGTCTGGATCGGACCAGCAGAAAGTCTGAATGCGCGACCGGAGTTCCTCTTCTGTGGTTTTGCGGTCACCACTTCTGGTGTTGCTGGTTCACTGTCGCTGCTTCCGTGTCGCTTTCACCTCACTACTGTCGCTGCTTCGTGTATAGGACACTGACGTCTTCGATTCCCGCCGCTGAAATGCCCATACAGGCTCAGGGTCAGTACATTACACACACGCGCACGCTCCGGCCTCCCCCCGGGGTGCCGCGCAAAAAAAAAATCCCCCCACGGGTCACTCGCGCCGCCAGGCAGAGCGCATTTGCCTCTCCACTCTCCAGTGACCTGTGCCGTCGTCCCCCTTTTCAACCCACTGCCCTCGCCGTGCGTTTGCTGCTTGTCCTTAATTGTGACGCCCCCCCCCCCCAATCCTCTCTGTTTCCACCACGTGACGTCCTGCTCCACCAACCAGGGGGACTGATGCTCAGCGCTGTGACCGGACGGTTATCTCATCCAGGTCGAGAGAATTAATAATTAACGTCTGCTATACTGTAGCTGTCAACAAACACACACTCACACACAACACAGTGATCTCACTACTGTAGCAGTCAACACACACACACACAACGGGGATGTGGACGCTTTTCAGACGGGACATTAGTCCGACATTCATCCGCATGTCGGACTAGCTTCTGCTCGCGGTTATGGTTAGGTTAGGAGATGAGGTGGGTTGTCATTTGTCGGTCCAATGACTTGCGCTCCACTTGGTTTTCTATACGTTCTGTTCATAAACGACGGCCATTGAGTTAAAAACTGTAGTAGTCGACAGACACAATGAGTTCAAAACAGTAGCAGTCGACAGACACAATGAGTCCAAAACAGTAACAGTCGACAGACACAATGAGTTCAAAACAGTAGCAGTCGACAGACACAATGAGTCGATTAAAGTCGTTGCAATTACATTGCAAAAATGTATCTGAATTTAGCTGGGAACTGCCCATAGATCCGAAGTCCCGTTAGTCCGAACATGCACTGCTCCCGTGCTTGCGGTTAGGTTTAGGTTTGCTCCTGTGCTTGCGGTTAGGTTTAGGTTAGGGTTAGAGATAGGGATAGTAATGACCGATGGGAGGTCGGACAAACGGGAGGTCGGACCAATGGCATGTTACCATTTAGCTAGCCTGGGCACCATTCCTTTTCGGATTCATGAACCGGTCGGGAGCGGATGATATCGCTACGTCATGTTGTAGTATTGTTTGTAGTCAGCAATCTTCCGGAACTTCCTTTTCCCTCAAACTGATTTTTCTCAATAAAAGCTACAGGCTACGAGAGCTTTTATTGTTATTCTTCCGGTTTAAGAGAAAAGGAAGTTCCGTTTGATAGTTCCTGCCTGTTAACTACAAAACAATACTACAACATGACGTAACGATATCATCCGCTCCCGAGTGGATCATATACCCAAAATCAAATACAGACCAGGCTTTCCTCCGAGGAGAAAGCCTGGTGAGGCGAGGTTAGTATATAGCTAAAACACTAAAACATGAGCCACATACAAACCCGTGGTGATTTTTTTACTATGCATCCACATTCCACACCAGACTGGGATCAACTCGTTTTGCAGTCTCATAATGATCCGGTCTAGAGCGTATAACGACACATAGAAACCACGGCGGAAAGCAAGAGTGGTGGTCCTCCAAAAAGATTATCACTTGGCCGTTTCGGTCAGTTTGGTGTATTTTATTCAAACTCGTAGCAATATAAACTGCAGTACTAAAAGGTCCTGGTAGGAGATAAAGCCAGCTAGTGCCTTGGTAGGATTATAACAGCACCAGTAGTACTAGAGGTCCTGACAGGATTATCCAACACCCTGTTGGTGTTTTAAGCATTATGTCATACTTTAGCTATTGAAAAATAGCAGATCTACAAGCTCGTAGCGCGGCACCGAGTGCAGCGCTACGAGCTTGTAGATCTGCTATTTTTGAAATATTGTTAAAATGTGTGCAAATCTTTGAATATACTAGCCCTTACCCGTTGTGAGATATTTGCCCCCCTCTTGTGGCCGTGGGGGGTACTGCGCCCGGGCGCATTGCCCATCGTGTGGTGATGTAAAAACAATATTTGTACAGTAAATATGACAGTTGCGTCTGTAAAAAGTAGCCTAGCCGGTTTCTGGGAGCGTGCAGGTTTTTTTTGGCATGGAGAGATGTGTGCTAATAGTGTGGCTCGGTCGGAGATAGACCACAGACGGGTAAACGGCTGTTTTTATTCACTAATAAATTCATTATTAATCATTCATGTGTCAAATCGAAAAAAGGGCTCTGTTAAGACCTCCATATTCATATGGTCAATGCCTGTGTGAAAAGTGGGAGTGATTCGTCCAGTCAATGATGAGATAACGCGCTGTCAGTGACATTCAGACAGACAGACATTCAGACATTCGCTGAATTATAGTATGATGATGATGATGATGATGATGATATATATTTCACAGTGAACATTTTAACTCAAATCTTTGCTTCTGGGGTGGTCCCTGGAACATTTTTTTTCCAGATGGGAGTCCGCGGCAAATACAGATATTTCTGGGAGTACTTGACATGAAAAAGGTTGATCACCACTGCCATTCAAACATAGCTTTTTCAGAAAACGTTTTTTTTAATCGCCCTCAGTCCTAAATTGGTTATTTTTGCGAACGCAGTGAGCACTTACTATGAGACCTAGCAGATCATGTCTGTCTGTCTGTGTGTCTGTGTGTCTGTCTGTCCCGCTTTTGTGCCCATATATGGAGCCGAGTGATTTGTGTCACCATGACTCAGCCATAACCATATAAGGAGTCCCCAAAGCAGCTATACGTCCAAAACCTATACGTCCAAAACCCAAATATGTACGAGCTGCGTTCGCTTCCCGCGTTTGCGCGTCTTACTGGTAGTCCTAAATGGGCGGCTGTGGCTCAGGAGGTAGAGCCTAGAGTATATATTAATAGAGACAGCACCGGATTCCTCCTCCCATCCACTTGCATTAAGTTGCTCAAAAACGCATGAGGCGATTTCACCTCCAATGAGTTGGTCGGTGTAAGCTCGCCACCATTGGTGTGTGAATGTGGGAAGTGAGGACACTGGAGTCGACTGCTCGCCGCTTCACCTCCCGATGTATGAATGAATGAACCATTGTAAAGTGCTCTGAGCACTTGGAAAAGCGCTTTAGAAATGCAATTCATTATTATAGTAGCAGTAGTACAGTATTAGCTACTCATTCGTGACTGTGGTTTCAGTCTGGTCGTCGTTCATTAAGTGTGTCACGCGTGAATAATTCACTTCATTAACACTTAGGTAACTTCACACTGAAGTTACAGTGTGAACTGTAATTCTACACACTGAGAATTCAGTAGTAATGTGACCCATGGGTCACCACCACCACCACAACACAAATGTAATTAATGAAAGGAAGAAAACATTTATTCACAATTAAGGGTTCTCCACTTTTGTTTTCTTTATCTTTTTTAGTTCATAAAGTTAACATAATAACTAAATGCATTGGAAATGTAATAAAAAAGGTTACTTTTCAGGATTCCAATTCGAAAATGATTCAGTATTTCGATTCAAATAGAGCAAAAATAGCTGATCTTAGACTTAATAGACTTAATAGACATAATAGACTTTATAGATTTCACCCCTGCCTTATGAGACCTTTATTGATCATGCTTAATTAGTTCATCATTACTACAGTCAGTGTCACACAAATCTACAAGCTCACGGCGAGTTGTCTGCCTCATACATGTGTGGGTTTCAAGAATATTAAAACCATTTGACGGAGCCTAGCTGCGACTGAATGACTAGACTACTATACTACTACGGTGAATCCATTGGAACAAAATGGTTCTTTATTCGCTTTCCTGAAAAGTACGAGTGCTGGAGGACATCCGAAGTTCCAAGCTGGCAATGATGAAGCTAACAGAGGTGAAGCATTAGTCCAATGACCTCTGCTCTGCAGCTGTTTGCAGGTCAGTACCGCTGCTCTGCAGCTGTTTGCAGGTCAGTACTGCTGCTCTGCAGCTGTTTGCAGGTCAGTACCGCTGCTCTGCAGCTGTTTGCAGGTCAGTACCGCTGCTCTGCAGCTGTTTGCAGGTCAGTACTGCTGCTCTGCTGCTGTGTGTGTGTGTGTGTGTGTGTGTGTGTGTGTGTGTGTGTGTGTGTGTACGCTCTCGCATGCACGCGCACAGTCTTTATGTGCATCGCTGCATAAAATGCGATATTTTGGGCTTGATTAGAGCTTAAAGGAGAATTCCATACTAAAAGGCTTTCTTACATTTCTTTGTAGTTGTTACGTCCCCACCAAAGAGGTCCAGGTGTTATTTTGTGCAAAAGCTCCTTATTGGCTATTTCCCCTTCCATAAGCCCTAAATGAATTGCATTGAATTGAATGGGAATTGAATGGGGCTATGGGGTGTTGTGCTAATTCGCTTATTTCCATCCATTTCATTATTTTGTATATATCCTCTCTTCATAATGTAAATAATATCCCAAGCGGCACACTTTACTACTTATTTTGATGGAAATAAGCGAACTAGCATAACACCCCATTACCCCATTCAATTCCCATTCAATGCAATGCAATTCATTGAGGGCCTATGGTAGGGAAAATAGCCAATAAGGAGTTTTTGCAAAAAAACCCCACCTGGACCTCTTTGGTGGGGACGTAACAACTACAAAGAAAGGTAAGAAAGATAAGAAAGCATTCTAGCATGGAATTCTCCTTTAATTTGACTTAGTTATTAAAATCAACAATGATCGCTTAGCTGATCTACAAATGTGGCGCAAATCTTTGAATATATATTCTTTCAGAGTGAACGTTTTTTAACTAAAATCTTTGCTTCTGCAGGGTCCCTGAAAAAACATATTTTCAGATGGGGGTCGGTGGCACAGTACAGATCATTCTTGCGGTCCTTCACATGTAAAAGGTTGAGCACCCTTGACATGGAAACATAGGTTTTTTTCCGATTTCTTTTTAGGATTTAGAAGACATCGTCTTCAGTCCGAAATGGCTGAAGTGATCCTTCACAGGTCTCGACTCCAGGCCTCTGCAGACACTTTAAACGTACCTAAAATCACGGCTGACCTCAAATTACAGCTGGTCTTACATAACTGCCCTCACCGCTGTCCCACTTCCTCTGACTGTAAACGTATCTCTTTTTTATGCTACTTGAGATTCTACCGTTATGCAATGTATAGGTTATATTTCTGCTGGTTAATTGAGTAGGCTACAATGGAACACAATGGGAATTGGGAACAAGCGCAACAATCAATCTATCATAGTGTCTGTCAGCACTAGGCTTGATCTTTCAAACATGAGGTGGAAATGAGGTATAACGGTTGTTACTGTATCAATGAACCAACCTGGCATGTACAGTACAGAACCCATCGGCTTGTGATGGACACTGTGGTCAAAGTGATATTTTTGCCTTATACAGTAAATACATGAGCGGTCGGTAATAATATGAAAAGAAACAACGTGACCAAGCCCTGAATGTGTACTAGTGGACTTATGTTTCCATGCCAATTTGCTACACATTTCTCCCCAACCCCAATCCCAGACAGTTCTTATAACACTGACTCTATACTAAATGGTATACTATAAGGATCTGCGCTAAAGATAAAGGCAACACACAAATAAGTATACATTGGCTGACAAGTGACAGCGTGGAGGAGTCAGGTCAGCTGCAGTTGAGTGCATTTGCTGACTAGACCTTCAATGAGATTGAAAGGAAGGCAGAGAGATACACAATAATGCGTATGTTTGGCAATCTATTTGGCATTTCTAAGTGTGTCTGTGTATTATTTGGAATACATTTAAATGTATGTAAGATCACAGACATTCTAGGGCTATTAATAACAATAATGGAAAGGTGATTATTCGATAAGCCACACAATAGTTACAGACAATATTGTTGACTGCTAGGAGAATCACAAAAACAAAAGTGAAGTCAAATTTGTATGCATTTGTCCGGGGGAAAAAAATCATTACTTGTCCCGGACATATACTGTCTACAGCATCAATCTATTCACTGTACACTGGCTGTATGTATGCATCAATGCAGCAAATGAATGAATGAATAACAATTTACAATTCATGCATTTAGCAGACGCTCTTAATCCAGAGCGACCTACATTTAGCAAGAACTAGAGATGCTCCGATCAGATCAGGTTTTTCGGGGCCGATCACCGATCACTGGAAGCAGTATCTGCCGATAACGATATTTCCGATACCGATCACAGTGTCGTGAAATCCATACATTTTCCATTGTGTAGCATTTATATATATATTATATATATATTATTTACACATCATTGACATTGTAAGTATAAAAATCACACCTGTGTGAACCGAGTGGTGCAACTCCCCTCTATCCCCCCTCCTCTCTCTCTCTCTCTCTCTCTGCTCCGTCAGATTAGCTTTATTATGGATATCAATCCGCGTCGCTGAGAACTATTTTTTCATTATTATTTTGGCTCGGCCTTTCCTTCTTTAGCGAACCTAGACAGTCAGAAGTTGGATTTGCGTCCAGCAGGTGGCAGCCATGTCACATACTTCTCTCGTTCCAATTCCACGCATGCGCACACCACTCGTGCTCATGATGACTGATACATGATACATGATACACACGGACATTGCTGGTTGTAGGAGTGGTTGCACCACTCAAAAATTAGGAGATGAGAAAGTATATGAATTGCAGGCTGAGGCACACTTGGAGGTTACATAGAGTAAACTGTAGAGACCCTTAGAGCAGTCGTTCCCAAAGTGGGGTCCGGGGACCCCCAGGGGTCCTTGAGGGAGTTCCAGGGGGTCCCTAGCTAAAAGGATAGTTTGGAACCAAATGGACTGGTTTGTAACTCTGTGAGTGTACAAATGGAACCAAATGGTCCCGTCAGGGTTAACATTGATTTTTAACATTGATTATACAATATAAATTGAGGTCTCAGTCAGAAATGACATTAAATGGGGGGTCCGTAGTCAAACTGGGGGTCCTTGAAATTAAACTGGTTGAGAATCACTGCTACAGCCATAAAAACCTTCTCTTATGGGGGTCCCTGGCATATCTTTTCAAATGGGGGTCCGTGGGCTGATCAGTGTCAATTTGGGGGTCCAAAAAGTTTGGGAACCACTGTCTTAGAGACAACTTGGAGAGTAAACTGTAGCTTTCTTCTTGTAGAAAAATACAAACCATCAAATACAAAAATATAATAATAATAACATACCGTACATGTTCAGTGCACGAACACAGACAACTGAACATTTCACTCAGACTATCTTAGAGACAGCTGTGAGGCGACAGCACTACCGACTGTGCCACCGTGCCCCCACAGTAAATGTTTAACTAACCGTTGATATATAACATATATGTAACATAACTGATAACAGAAGACATGTACAGTAGTTGCCTACATTAATGATCAATAGAGTTGCTGTAATAAAGTAGAAGAGCAGATGATTTGAGGGAAGTCGACACAGACTGAAGTTCACATAGAAGCGAGACACTTCCATCCTCCAAGAACAGAATAGAATAGAATTTAAAACGAGACAAAATACTATAAACATAGACACCAGCAGCATCCAGCAGTATGTCTACTAACATTCCCAAACGCACGGTTCTGCAGGTGCCAGTCCAAATGCAGTCTGGTGGGACCAGACCAGACAACAGTCTATTGGAGTTCAAACGGAGCAGCCCACAATATCTGGGTGTAAATATATAAACGTTACAATATCTATGAGAGTATTTACTGTGAAAACCATCAAATACAAAAATATAATAATAACAACATACCGTACATGTTCAGTGCACGAACACAGACAACTGAACATTTTACTCTGAGTCTAGAGACTCTCTCTTAGAGACAAAAGTTTTAAACTGTATAGCTTTTCTGTGGAAAAATAAATGAAAATGTAATAAAAAAATAATTATGTGCACAACACACATGTGCACAAACAATAAACATGTCTCTCTCTCTAGAGGTTCTTAACTTCTTAGAGACAATTTGGAGTTTAGCTACAAGCTTTTTGTATGGAAAAAATAAAGTCATACAAAATAATGAGAACTAGAACTGCACTCTGTCGAGTGCATACTTGCTTGTTGCACACTAGTAGGCCATGACATGGCCAACTAGTGCGCAAGCAGAGCGTGCAAGTACTTTCGACCGCTATAAATTGTAAAATCTCAGTATCTCTGTGAAGGAACGTTTGAAATTTCTAATTATTAGGTGTAAAAAACATATCGTCATTACGTCACCATCGAAAACCAATTACACAATGGCACTGGGTCCTTTAATCCACATATTTCTTACGTCATCATTGAGAGCTAGTTATACATACTATGTATATGTCATTTGTAAGTTGATTAGCGGTATACTGTGGTTACTTTGCGCCTACGCACCGTCCCAGCCAACCCGCCACTTTTGATGCGTATGCACCGTCCCAGCAAATTGTGCCTGATACGGCAGTGGTGCCAGATTACATGATACATGTATACACAGGAGCATTACCTTTAATCTTCCCAACACTAAAACATATCGTCTTTACGTCACCATCGAAAACCAATTACACTCTGGCATTGGGTCCTTTAATCCACATATTTCTTACGTCATCATTGAGAGCTAGTTATACATATACACACCATGTAATCTGGTCCCAGCAAATCAGGCACAATTTGCTGGGACGCATCAAAAGTGACAGGTTGGCTGGGATGGTGCATACGAGTCCCGGGCGAAACTATTACTTGCGCACTCTGCTTGCGCAAGTAATAAGAACTGTACACTGTCACATGTGCAACTGTAACATTATCTCGTCTCTATAGTGCAACATTCTCTCTAGAGACACTCATACACCAGGGGCCCCATTTTGAATGTCCGTTTTACAATACGGTAATACATAAATTGGCCTCGCTCTGCGCACAATGGTATTATAGAAGTCTTATCGTCCCGTGTTGAACGCAAACACGTATGGCATACGGCGTTCCTGAATATTTTAGCATTGTGGGAGTGTCCATATGTTAATTATTTTCGCTTTGCGCAATTTGCTATTAAGCCCCTTGACTCAGCGCATAACGATTTGACGTGGGTCTCAGCACCTCATAAACGCAAAAAAAAGTTTGATTTCACACGAACGCGCAGTTGGTACAAATGCATGTGCATGGGAAGTTTGGGAACACATGAACACACACGCTACTCCACGTCCTGACGTCAGTCAATCACTGTCAGTTTAAATACCACCACTCTCACATGTCCAGCCTGAGAGAGAACAATGGAGTATATACTCGGCAGAGAGTACGAGAGACGCCGCCGCCGTTCTGAGAGGGTCTACAGACAACGAAGGAATTACTTAGGACTGACAGGTATATGCCTATATAGGCTATAGGCCATAGCCTTCTTCTTATTCTTTCTTCATACAACTTCATGAAGGCTGTGTGTGCGCACGTGTGTGTGTGTGTGTGTATGTGTATATATATATATATATATATAAAAAAAAAATAGGCCTATATTGTTATTATCTCACAGAGACGCAATGCAGAGCTGAGCTGCGCCTCTCCCGTCAGGCAGTAACCAACATTTGCCATTTGGTCAGCCACGACATCGAGCCCGATGTCACCTGTCCCTTTACTTTGCCAGTTGCTGTTAAAGTCAGTGTTGCACTATATTTTTATGCTGGTGGCTCATTCCAAACTCACCTCAGCTCACTTGGAGGAATGTCACAACCTTCCGTAAGTCTGGCTATACATGCGGTCACGAAAAGCCTCCTCCGACACGCCTGTGAGTTCATCACGTTTCCCACAACACCTGAAAGCCAACATAGGGTGAAACAGGAATTCCTGGACAAGTATGGGTTCCCTGGAGTTCTGGGTGCCATAGATTGCACGCACATCCAGATTCGGGCTCCGGATGTGAACAGTGTAGCCTATGTGAACCGTAAGGGAACCCATTCCATCAATGTCCAGGTAGTTTGCGATGCATTGCAATACATCACACATGTATGTGCAAACTTTCCTGGATCAAGCCATGACACCTACATCATGGATAACTCTGTCATACCTACAATCTTCGGGAGGGACCCCCCTCCTGACGGGTGGTTGTTAGGCGACAATGGTTATCCTCAAAAAACCTGGCTGATGGTGCCATATCAGGGGCCAACAACGGTGCGTGAGTTTTCTTTTAATAGAAAACACTCACGGGCGCGTGTGGTAATCGAGCGAACATTTGGCGTGCTCAAAAAGCGATTCGGCTGCTTGGACAGGTCAGGTGGAGTCTTGCAATACACCCCTCAAAAAGTAGCATCATTCTTTGCCGTATGCTGTGTGTTGCACAACATATGCCTGCGTCATAGACTGGTGCTAGAAGGCTTTGATGAGGAGAGGTGGTTGGATCATTACCGGAGAGAGCAGGCGGAGCTGCATGTACCAGCTCCAAATGATGAGAGTATAGTCCAGCGGGCTAACGCAAAGGCAGCGAGGGACCAGGTGGCAGATGATCTGGTGCGACGCGGTCGCCTTTGGTTGCCTGGTAAGCAAACTACAAACAGATTATTATTATTGATAATTATTTTTCTTAGCCTATCGTAATTTTGATTTATTTCAGACGGGAGACGCCAGCTCACAGTATGTAGCCTCCACATACTGGCACGCATTCCGTGCGTATATGGCCCTTTAGGCCTACACTCATTCCTGCAGAGCAGAGGAGCTGATCGAGGAACAGCATTCAGGTCTTTATTGCACTTTTTATTCACTCATTTTGTCATTTTTTGTTTTTATATTTGGCAATTTTTTTTTGGAATAGATTAAAAGTGGTTAGCTTGTTTAAGGTGACTTTATTTGGATTTCGGGAATAAGAGTGACATTTAAGTTTGGAAGCACTTTGTAGTTTGAAGTACTGTGGACATTTTGCTGGAAATCATGCACACTTTTTTCGTACAATCAAGGCCCTCGCCGGGAAACAGCTCCGAGACCCTTCTCTCGATTTGCAATTGCAACTCACATGCGGAGGTGTGTTTATTCTGAAATAAATTAAATGCACAGAAAGCTGTTCCATTTTGCCATTTTGCCAGACTATTAACGTCTCCCTTGTCTTCCTGCAGTTGAACTTAAACCATGATGACCTGTTCTTTCCTTGAACACATTTGAACTTGAGTTTCACTCGCACAGAAAACGGGTAAGCTTGCATTTAGAAATGTTTATTGCAAATAAAATAATAATGACAGTATATTGCTGTAAACTTTTTTAAATTAAAAAAATAATATCAAACAGGAAGAAAAAAAAAGAGTGCTCGTGCATGAGGTCAATCATTTTTTCCGCCTCGGACCACGCAGGCGTGGACCTCGGCCACGGGAAGGACCAGGAGTCGGAGAACTATATCGGCGACGGGCCGCTCTGGTGGTGCTGGGGGAAGAGCGAAGTTCCGCTGGTGGTGGTGCGGCTGGTGCCGATGGAGCTGGAGGTGCGGGCGGAGGTGGAGGGGCTTGGGCCGTCGGAGGAGGGTGCCTTAACGACCCCACATGAGCGAGCCGCTCCCACGCTACAGCGCAGCGCTCCATAGCGTTAGCGCTGCGCTCGAGCGCTTCCGCGGCCCGCTCATGTGAGGCAACGAGCCGTCCCAGACTGTTCTCAAGCATTTGGAACCCCGCCTGCTGTATGTCCAGGAACGGTGCATCCCCGTCCCTGGACAGTGCACGACGGGGTCCCCGCCTGGGACGACTCGCGGCCTCGGTCGCTGCCCTAGGCACACTTCCCGACGGTCCTTCCCCCGGGTCCACCTCCTCCTCCTCTCGCTCTTCCCCCGCTTCTGGCTCCGACCCGTCAACCTCCTCCTCCTCCTGGTCGGAAGCAGCTACGTTGGAGTCAGCCGAGGAGCCATCTGTGGAATTAATAATGAATGAAATTAGCTGCAGCCTGCATTGTTTGACTGCATTCGTTGCAATACATTTAATTTTGGAGATTTGTGTGATGTTGTCTCATTCCTTTCCAATGGGTAAATGTTGTTAGCTATATGCTATGGATCCACATGTGATTTCTCATTGTGAGATTGGCCATTATTATACTATTTATTAGCCATGCTATGTTACCGAGATGTGTATTCTCCCACATTACACCACCTGGTGTATTGGCCATGCAAATTAAAACTGAAGGCAGCGAAATCCAACGACAAAATAAGGAATTGGGATAAGATAACCACACGAAGAAAAACAAACAAACAAACACATGAATCTTCTGAAATCCAATTGTTAAAAAAACCTGAAAGAAACTGATGCCTTCCACTCTTTTTGGACTTATAGCCAATAACCCGTTTGATATTATTTAATTTCAAAATATATCTATAGCCATTTCCACCGTATATACGTGTAGAATTTACTAAATGTGAATTTAGACAGGTAGTTGACTGCAAGCTTGTTGAAGCTGACAAACATTGCAGTCCAAAAGCGTGTGGTTATTATCTTGACCAATTATTATTTTATTTTTTTTCGTTTTGATAACGAAATAACTGCCTTCAGTTGTTTTAATTTTATGGAATTGCGTGGCATGCATGCGCCTATACACTCGGCCATCATAAACCAGGTGGTGTTAATTTGGGAGAATGCTCTCCACGGTTCTACCCCCAAATAATAAGTGGAATTGGAAGGAAATTTAATTACCAGATACCCCGCCGACCTCAACCCCACCGAAACCCTCTACGCTTTCGGCGATGAGGGTAGAGGCGGCGAGATCCTCGGCTGGTGTGAGAACCTCCAACGTAGCTGTTCCTCCTCCCGTGGCCGACCGCTGCCGCCGGTTTGCGGCGACCTTTGGATTGAATAATCTATTGTCAATTTCAATATAAGGCAATAGGCCATGGAGAGCCATGCACCTCTATTAATCCCCAAGCCATTCTGGTCAATGTCAATATTCAACTCAAGTACTCAACATACCTTCTGTTTGCTCGTCCTCCGGAGATCAGCAAACCTTTTTTTTATTTGTGCCACACTGCGGGTGACTCCGGAGGACGAACAGACGGCCGCCTGCACCTCAGCCCACGCCTGCTTGATGTGGTCGAGGCGGGGAGCCTGGGAACGAGTCCCGTATATGGCTTGTTGACGTGCTTTGACCTCATGCACGAGCACTCAAACTTCTTCGGCGGAGAAGCGCAGAGCCCTCCGCCGATTTGGAATGTCCTCTATGTCCGCCATCATAATAGCTTTGCACAGACCGCAGGTGATCAGCTGACTTTTAAAGGGAATGGCATGATTGGCTGGAAGGAGAAAACGCCCTAAACACGTCCATGACTAATTCAAGGCCGTTTTGCGCACTCCATGGGGTGTCGAAAGCGCTTCTTAACATGCTTAAAATTGCAATATGACATACCCCAAGCCCCCAGCTCATATTACTGTAATCTTATATGTCATATTATTGGACGTTCTTAATAGACCTGTAAGTATGCAAAGTTCACCACATTCGAAATAAACAAAAACTGCTGTGGCCTCACAGCTAGAAGGTCCTGGGTTCGATTCCCGGACGAACCTTGTCACCAGAGATGATCGGGCCTTTGCCGCCCGGGCACCCGGATTATGGAATGCTCTACTGGTGCTTGTAAGGTTAGCACCATCTGTGCCTGTGTTTAAGTCACTTTTAAAAACCCACCTCTACACAGAATGTTTTTTTACCCTTTCTATAGGAGATTGTACATTTTCAACTGCTGCTATTTTGTCTTATTTTCCTTTTGTGTTTCTCATTTTCAAACTGCTCTTGATTGTGACTTGCTATTATGTTGTTTGTGTTTTTTTAACCTTATACTGTACAGCACTTTGGAACCTTGTTCTGAAAGGTGCTATATATAAAGTTCATTATCAATATTACCACACCTCTAGGCGCAAATACCGGCGTCGGCAAAGAAATATAGAAATATAGCGGGTGACACGGGACGAAAATACCATTAACGGACAGAGAAAGCTCCTATATTCGTAATTTTCGGGCAGCGGCTGAATTGCGGGCCGCGCTGCGGGTAAAGGCTGCGACAACATTGGAGCCCATAGTCTCTTGAATAGTTTTAATTTAGTTTCAGTCACGTTTTAGTCACCTGGAATGTTTTAGTGTTAGTCTAGCTTTAGTCGACTAAATGTCATAAGATTTTAGTCGACTAAATCTACAATTGATTTAGTCGACTAAATTGTATTTTGGCGCGTAATGACTGATTTGACACTTTCTGAAAATAGCCGATCTACAAGCTCACAATGCATCGCGTTGTGAGCTTGTAGATCTGCTATTTTCAGCATGCAACCAAGTGTACAATGACTTATACTGGAAAAAGGTAGTCGACGAACATCTGGACGATAAAAACAACACTGATGGCAAGTATACAGACTGTAATTGTAACTGTAAATTGTACATGCATCACTGCAGCATAATGGTCCATTACATTTACTGTATACTGGCTGTAGGTATGCATGCGTCAACCCAGTGGTTCCCAAACCTTTTCATGTCAAGGACCCCCAAATTGACCCTAATTAGCTCATGGACCCCCATTTGAAGAGCTATGCCAGGGACCCCCATGAGAGAAGATTTGTACGGCTCTAAGGCGCCTGTCACACCTATCAGACAAGCGTCTTATCAATGTTTTATCGTTTCATCTGTCTTGTCGTTTGTCGCATCAATTGACCACAATGCTTTGCGGAATCTGGGCGGTGCGTGGGCGGTGCGAGGACATGCGGAAACAGATCCACGTGTTGCCCCTGTTGTTGTCCTTACGCTGTTAGCTGCGGGACACAGTAGCTAGTAGCTTGTTGGTTGTGTCAACGTGTTGCGTCTCCACTTTATCAGTACCACTACCACAGTAGGTGCCAAGTCTGGCACTGATTCCGTGTGTATGTATATAGCCTCCAGGTACGCAGACTAAGCATGGCATCATTGTGGAAAATTAATATTTTCTGTTAGCAACGACTCCATTATTTTTAATAAAGCGCATCCATTTACCACAACACACGACTTGCTGCATTTCAGGCTGTTAGCCATGACGCAGACGTCGATGCAGGCTATAGGCGAAATATAGGATAAGAGATGACATGCGTCTCCAAGTTGGAGCCTATAGTTGCGCCTGGGCGCACGGCTCTCTCCTATCTGCAGTCCGACCGTTCAGCGTTACTTCAGGAGAGGAGACGACACCTCGATGTTAATGTTATTAAAAAAAGGGGGGGAATCATATTTGAACCATAATCTGAAGTAGGCCTAATGTACAGTAGGCCCATTGGGCATAGCCAACACGGCACATCATTATCACATCTACATTTATCCTTCAACATTTCATGCCCAAAATGATTGTTTGGGAGCAGTAGCATTTTCAGAAATATAAGTCATGGCTATGACTGTTTCATAATATCCAGTCCAATGCGCACTGCCCATGCGAACGGAAAACATGTTCATTCATATTAACAGTTTTATTTTATTTTAACAACCAAATCATATGGAATGGTTTGAAGTAGGCCTTCATTTATAATGTCGCATCCTCTGTGTAAAGCACTGATGTCCTTTTATATCGTTGGTCCGTGCAGTCAGACGGATAACTATTGATTATGGGTCGGGTGGAATAACAAACTGATACGAGGTGGAACGAGAGATCTGAACGGAGTCGACGCGACACCTGAATTATATAAGCATTAGGCTATATAGACCAGAGCTAGGTTAGGAGTGAATGATAAAATGCATGCACCTTGAATTATAACGTTTGTTTTAATTTTCTGTTCGGCCACGACGGGCAGGGATTATATTTTCCTGTTGAATTGCTTACTGGAACAGACCAAACTACTTTACTTAACAATAAAATCATTTTCGTAACGAAAGTGCATAGGCTCTTTCCTCTTCCGTGTCTGCACTATGCAGAAAAAAAACAACAGACTCACTCAGAGTGTGAAAAGACCGCCCAGTGCAGCGTAACAAACGGACCTTCTCTCCTATTGGTTGGCGGGTAAACCCAACCCAACCCAACCCAACCCTGTCTGATAGATGTGACTGCGGCCTAAGGCCGCAGTCACACCTTTCAGACAAGCGTCTTATGGTTGTCTGATGAAAAGCATCAGACAAGACAGCTCCCAATGCATTTCTAATGGGAGTCACGTGGTTTCATCAGACAAACGTGTTTCATGGGGGGGGGGGGGCAAGACACGAGGCATAAAACATTTTGTAGGCGACAAACTGGAGAACAGGGCGGCACCTCAGACAAGACAAAAAGGGTTGGGTTTACCCGCCAACCAATAGGAGAGAAGGTCCGTTTGTTACGCTGCACTGGGCGGTCTTTTCACACTGTTGTTTTTTTTCTGCAGAGTGCAGAGTAGACACGGAAGAGGAAAGAGCGTAACGAAAATTATTTTAATGTTAAGTAAAGTAGTTTGGTCTGTTCCAGTAAGCAATTCAACAGGAAAATATAATCCCTGCCCGTCGTGGCCGAACAGAAAATTTAAACAAACGTTATAATTCAAGGTGCATGCATTTTATCATTCACTGATAAAATGCTTATATGATTCTGCCCTGTGTTATGATCTGAGTGCCTCTGCTGTGTAGCCTACTTGTACGACTGTACGTGAATATACAAATGTACTAGATATTTATCGTGTACACACGCACACACACACACACACACACACACACGCTGCTGTTTTGCATAGGTGCTGCTCCTCGATCCTGATCCTGTCCTGTCTGCCTGTCTGTCTGTCCGTGACACCGTGATCAACTGACCATGCACGTTCGACAGTCTATTTAGATTGCCTCACAGTCGCTAGTCGCTGCAGTGGATAGGCTGTCAACTCAACTCAACTGTCAATATATGAATGTGCAGCTAAAACCGTAGCCCATGTGGCTGGCACTGGAGGAGTGGTGGTGGTGGGCTGGCTGGGTAGCCTACATCTCCGATGCGGTTCCCACTTGCGCTGGCGGTACATTTGGCATTCGAGCGACGCGTCAGGTTTATTAAACGAGGAGGAGATTGCACATGTAACTCCAGAAAGACATCGGCCTGCTGTAGATTAGGCTACAGTATATAGGCTACCCATGCATGTTGGGACTCTCCGCAGCTGCAGGCAGCACTGCACTATAGGCTATACTTTCCAACGTCATGGAAATATTCCAGCACAGACAGCCCAAATCCTCGCATGTATGCGCTCATGCAAAACACTGTTTAAATGGCTTAAATCAAGTGCGATTTTAATTGTAAAGTTGGAAAGCTCCTATAAATTTTATATGACACAAAGACACATCTTGTAGGTCCATTCCTTTCTTCTTTTTCTACATATAGCCCATATACATACAGTTTTATATTAACAGACACAGACAACTGGAGGATTATTTCCCATGTCTTGTGAATTTATTTCTATTGGATCTTACTGGATGTACTAATATAATACCACTGGTTGAAGTGCAAATTTCCCGGATCAAGGCTTTCGGTTTGGGCACTACAGTCTCCTCTCCTGAAGTAACGCTGAACGGTCTGACTGCAGA
This sequence comes from Protomyctophum bolini, assembly GCF_963924005.1. Lineage (NCBI taxonomy): Eukaryota > Metazoa > Chordata > Actinopteri > Myctophiformes > Myctophidae > Protomyctophum > Protomyctophum bolini. The sequence goes on from NC_137868.1 coordinate 49,038,607, forward strand.
TAGGAGAGAGCCGTGCGCCCAGGCGCCCCATGGCTAACAGCCTGAAATGCAACAAGTCGTGTGTTGTGGTAAAATGGATGCGCTTTATTAAAAATAATGGAGTCGTTGCTAACAGAAAATATTAATTTTCCACAATGATGCCATGCTTAGTCTGCGTACCTGGAGGCTATATACATACACACGGAATCAGTGCCAGACTTGGCACCTACTGTGGTAGTGGTACTGATAAAGTGGAGACGCAACAAGTTGACACAACCAACAAGCTACTAGCTACTGTGTCCCGCAGCTAACAGCGTAAGGACAATAACAGGCAACACGTGGATCTGTTCCGCATGTCCTCGCACCGCCCACGCACCGCCCAGATTCCGCAAAGCATTGTGGTCAATTGATGCGACAAACGACAAGACAGATGAAACCATAAAACATTGATAAGACGCTTGTCTGAAAGGTGTGACAGGCGCCTAACAGTGATTCTCAACCGATTTAATTTCAAGGTCACCCCAGTTTGACATGCATTAGGCTACGGACTCCCCATTTAATGGCATTTCTAACAGGTCCATTTAGTTCCATGTGTACACTCAGAGTTACAGAACCATAAATGAATCATGAATCTAGGGACCCCCTGGAACTGCCTTAAAAAAGGAACCACTTTGGAAACAACTCACGCTTGAGATTTCGGTTATTGTATGTACAAAATAGGAACACATTACATGCATATAAATGTAAGGTTGAAATCTCTGTTTTGCAGGGATAATGAAAATCATCAAGTCTTGCCAAATGTTTTTCTTTTTTTCAAAATGTTTTTTTGTGGCTTTTGCCTTTATTTATATATACATATATATATTTAAAAAAAAATATATATATATATATTTTTTTTTATAGAGGGACAGACAGGCTGACAGGAAATGGGGAGAGATATGTGGGGGGGGGGGGTGACTTGTAGTAAAGGCTGCCGGGATCGGGAGTCGAACGCGCTGCACACTGCCAGACTGGATTGCCAGCCAGGGTGCCTGGACCGCTGACCCTAACCCGACCCCAGGCCAAGTCAATCTTGCCAACTCTTAATAGTCTCATTATCTTAATTATAAGGGAAATTGGCTCTGGAAGATTGTGCCTCTTTTCCACTACATGAACTTAATTGAGCCATGCCGTGTAACCTGTTTTACGGATCCTGGGTTTGTTTACATGCTCACTTTCAGACAGTGATGTTTTCGTCGACTAAAACGAAACGAAAAATGTTCGTTGACTACCTTTTTTTCACTGACAAAAACTAGATGGAAACTAAATGAAAACTAAGCTATGATGACTCGACAATTTCGTCAATAAATAAAAACTACACTAAAATGTTAGGAAGAGACTAGTGGACAAGATATCCATGTATAAGTCATTTTACACTTTGTTGTATGCTGAAAATAGCAGATCTACAAGATCACAACGAGACGCGTTGTGAGCTTGTCGATCAGCTATTTTTAGCAAGCGTAAAATCAGCCATTACGACGGCATCAAGGCAAAATACATTTTAGTTGACTAAATCAACCGTATAATTAGTCGACTAAAATCTCATGACATTTAGTCGACTAAAACTAGACTAACACTAAAACATTCTAGCGGACTAAAATGTGACTAAAACTATTCAAAAGACTATGACTAAAACAAAAAATCAAATTTTGCTGCCAAAAACAAAACTGATTCTCAGAGCATTTGGGAAGCACCCTATGATCCGACGGACCATTGCTCCGAGGTGCGCTGGGGGTCGGGAGAGGGTGGGTGGTTATAGGTTTAGGTGTCTGCCCCGGGGGATAACCTCCCCCGGGGCAGACACCTAAACAAACTCAGTCCTACAAACTTCTAACACTATGGACCAGCTAGGTTAGTAGTAGGGCATACCTTCTTGAGCAGCAGCCAAATGCTCGGGTCCGCGTCAATATGCTGACGGTCGACGATCGACAACCTACCTCAAACCCTCACCCTAACCCTAACCGGGTTAGGGTGAGGGTTTGAGGTAGGTTGTCGATCGGACCAATGGACCGTCAGCATATTGACGCGGACCCGAGCATTTGGCTGCTGCTCAAGAAGGTATGCCCTACTACTAACCTAGCTGGTCCATAGTGTTAGAAGTTTGTAGGACTGAGGCGGGGCTTCTAAATCCTAAAGGTCTTCTGAAAAACCTGTTTCAGAAACAAAGATTTGAGTTAAAAACATTTGCTCTGAAAGAATATACCGGTATAGCCTATTCAAATATTTTATTTGATCACGATTTTCTTTTTAAACATCAGATTTACAAGCTCGTAGCACGGCACTCTGTGCTGCGCTATGACCTTGTAGATCTGCTATTTTTCAATAGCTAAAGTATAACATAATGCTTAAAAGACCAAAAGGGGTTCCTGTCCTGAATGGGTTAATTGCAAACATAGTAAACAACAAGTTGTGACCCGTGAGCTTGTAGATACAGTATAGGCTAATTTCTGGCACACCTCTCCCTTCAGGGGTGGTTGTGGTTATAATGGAAACAAACGTAAACAATGCAAAGCGTCACAGTCTAGAACTCCATGGTAAGGTTTCGGGTTACGGAAGGTTGTGGGTTTAATGCCCTTAATTGAACCGTCAAGAAGAGCGATGGATTGGTCTGGTTTTCCATGTTATGCATGAATAATGGCGTTGAATGAACTATGTGAGTTCTTGAAGCGTGTGTCGGGCCGTGCTGTATGTGTGGCACACGTATACCCCAACCGCAGATTAATACTTAAACAGGATTTGGTTTGGCAGCTTATGTTACGTTTTCCCTCCAAGTGGAAGCTGTGGTTGTTACTGTATACTAGTGTTAAATAACGCCATACAGTGACATGTCTTGAATGCGAGTTATGCAACGTCAATTCACCTGCTGATGTGCAGCACCGTAGTCCCTGGTTTCCAGTGGTGGAAAGTAACTAAGTACTTTTATTTAAGTACTGTACTTAAGTTCAATTTTGAGGTATTTGTATTTTATTTAACAGGGACAATACAAAAAAAATAATGTATCAAGTTGTAAAAACATGAAACCGTTGCAATGTAGGCTATATGGGTTTGTAGCCATGAGGCTAATTTGCAACCCCAGTACTTTGCAACCCCTTTACTTGAGTATTTCCAATTTCCAGTACTTCCACTTCTACTCCAGGGGGTCACGCGTTGATCGTGAGCCCCTTTTTTGCAACTGAATGGCTGGAAATGGAAATTAAGAGTTTACGTATAGTGCATGCATAAACTTTCCTTAGTGATTATAACTGATTTCCAGTATTTATTTAATGTAGCCTATTTTCACTATATTATTAAGGTTATTGTATAGCGGTAAATTGTATTGGTGCAGGTGGGGGGGCAGGGCGGGTGTCGCGAGACACGGCCAAAGCATTTCCGGGGCTCCCCCAAACCAAACACAGGGCTGTTTTGTTTTTGTTTTGTTTTTTAGCAACACACAGTACAAATTAAACATTTCTTATACATAAAGTTCAGTTCCCAATGTCTATTGTTGTTTAGTTATTTTCCAGTGGTTTTCAACCAGTGGTCCATGGTGGTCCCCAGCTAAATGCTGGAGAGTGATGGTAACCAAATGGACCAACTAAAATGAACCAAATGTAGCTTCAGTGTAAAATGTTTCATTTTACGCTCTCAAGAGTTCAATTATTGTGGTAACACGTCAATACCCGTGTTGTTTTTGGCAGCAAATTTTGATTTTAGTTTTAGTCACATTTTAGTCACCTGGAATGTCTTAGTGTTAGTCTAGTTTTAGTCGACTAAATATCATAGGATTTTAGTTGACTAATCTACAGGTGATTTAGTCGACAAATGTATTTTGGTGGGCCTTGATGCTGTCATAATGACTGTTTTTACACTTCCTGAAAATAGCAGATCTACAAGCTTGTAGATCTGCTATTTTCTGCACGCAACCAAGTGTAAAATGACTTATACTGGATCTCTTGTCCACTAGTCCCTTCCTAACATTTTAGTCTAGTTTTTATTTGTTGACGAAATTGCCAGTATATTTAGTCTTAGTTTAAGTCATCATAGCTTAGTTTTCATTTAGTTTTCGTCAGTGGAAAAAGGTATAGTCGACGGACATTTTTCGTCTTAGTTTTAGTCCACTGTAAACCACTGTGTGCTTTAACTTTTGTCCATAGAGGGCGCCACAAATGAAAAAAAATGTGTCATTGAAATCTATCCATTAGAAGGTCCTGGGTTCGATTCCCGCTCGGGACACTGTGGGTGCTGGCGGCGTGTTTCCTCCTCCGCGTCATCAGTGCCCATACCCGAAGGCGGGGTTGGCGAAAGGGCCTTTCTGTGTGGAGTTTGCATGTTCTCCCCGTGTCCCCTAGGGTAGATACCCTCACAAAAACATGCTGTAATCCTGGTCTCTAAACTGCCTCCCCCTGGCCAGCCGGGGCGCCTGATGGAGGGGAAATGAACTGGTTGGTATAACGTGTTCCTTCCACGCGCTACGTCCAACCAGGTAAACTCCCCCCTGGTGTAAAGGAGCAACTTGGACACTCAGGCATGAAGGAAGCATGAGTTCAAGTCCGTTGCTCTCCCCTTGTCGTATAATTCCATAACCAAGGATTATTATTAATAAGCAAAGTAAGTAAAAATGTCTCGGTCTGTGATTCTCTTTCTTAGAGGAGAATAGTCAAGTTACACTTCACACCTGAATCCCAGACCATTGTACTCACTCTGTTTTAATCACCTCTTAAAGATAATATGTTCAGATTCATTCTTAGTTCCGTTTTAAACATTGCTTAGATATTAACTATGGTCATAGTATGTTTTAGTTTTGCATTTAAGTTCTGTTGTTTAACTCCATTTGTCAGTGTAACAATTAGTCACTTCTGTATAAAGTTATAACTCCAGTTAGAACAGTAAGTTCCTGGTCCCGCCTCTCTCTGACCGGAAATAGCCAGACCTCAGAAGTCATTGGTCAAAAGTCATGGAAACGCCTGTTTCCATGTCCGGAGGAGGCGGGACTCCGAAATGGATATAGACGGAGGAGCAGTGTTCAAACGGGGCTGCTTCTGGACCCGGTTCTCGCTTTTGGTCGACAAAGAGGACTGTGTGTGTTTTATCCAGGAAGTCCGAGAGGTTTTCTCTTTGTTATTTGTCTTTGCCGTGTGGACTGCTTTTCTGCAAATAAAAGTAGTCTTCCAAATCCAATGGAGCTGGTCAACTTGTCTTTCTGAACGCCGTTACGACTGTGCTATTTTCTGCCACCACGGGAGGAAATACACGACACCCTTGTCCCCCATATATGGGGACTAGGTTGGTGGAGGGTGTGTAGAGCCCAGGGTCACATTAGATGATTGACACAGGGGTGAAAATGGGTTACAAAATCGTGGGATAAAAAATATATATAAAATAAATGCTATCCATTCTGGTCAAACAGGGTCAGGGTGCTGATATTGCTACATGTTGGCTCACTGGAAACACTGCTACACCGTGTGTGTGTGTAATCTGAGTTCCCAGAAGTTTTATTGCGTGCGTGTTTTAACTTTTGCCCATAGAGGGCGCCACAAATGCAAAAATGTGTCATTGAAATGCTATCCATTCTGGTCAATCAGGATCAGAGTGCTGATATTGCTGCATGTTGGCTCACTGGTGTGTGTGTGTGTGTGTGTGATCTGAGTTCCCAGAAGTTTTATTTTTCGCCACTAGGGGGGCGAGTGTGTGTGACACTCATTGTGAGCTTGTAGATCTGCTATTTTCACTGTCCCAGGCAAACGTCAAATTTCTCTTTTGGCTATCGAGCTAAATTGTTTAGGAACTATGCAGTGCTGTAGGACAGTGGTTCCCAAACCTTTTCGTGTCAAGGACCCCCACATTGACACTAATTAGCCCAGCGGACCCCCATTAGAAAAGGTATGCCAGGGACCCCAATAAGAGAAGATTTTTACAGCTCTAGCAGTGATTCTCAAGCTGTTTAATTTCAAGGACCCCCAGTTTGACATGCATTAGTCTACGGACCCCCATGTAATGGCATTTTCCATTGATTGATTTATTAACAGTTTGCAGAATTACAGTACTGTAATTACAGTATTTGCGATCCACAATGGGACAAGCAAGACTCAATCACCTTGTTCTGATAAACTGTCACAGCGATATGTGACACATTCATACCAGAGCTTTGCTGCGATTAAAACGAATCCTGCTTTTTCAGAAAGTGCACTTCGTTTGGCAGGTGTGAAGGCTCATTCGAATCGTAATGTGTATCAAAGAACCGTATTATACTCCGAGCAAAAACGGGGGTTTCGCTTCGCTTCCAATCACTCTTGACAGGTGTGAATGCAATCCGCAGTAAATGAAGGAAATGAAGCAAACAATGTGGCGGGTGAGGAGCTGAACACAGTTGGAGACGGAGAAGGCATATTTTACGCAGCGCAAAGATGTCCCGTTACCGTGGATAGACGTGGTCGAATGAGGAGACTGAAGCCCTGATCGAAATGAGGACGAGTACATTAATCAATTGCTTAAGAAAACACATAAACACTGCAGTGCAGTGTAATAGTATTATAGCCTACAGAATATTCTGTCTTTCTGTGCGTGCCGTAAACATGGAGTGCTGTCACTGTGTGGGGACTAGTAGGGTGTAGGAACTTTCATCTCTATAAACTTGTAAACATTTTACGCTGCCGTCTGTTATATCAGTGCGGCTCAGCGCTGTGCCTCCATGCCCAAAAGAACAGTGCGTGGCTGCGTGCGTAGTATAGTGAGAGAGCGAGAGGGGGGGGTCCAGTCCCAGATGGCACGACACATGCACGTTATGACCATAGATCACCATATCACCATAGATCATTATTATTATTATTATTATTATTATTATCATTTCACTGTGTAGGCTAGTTTATGAATGGAACACATTGATAAAGGTCCCCCCTGCTGCGGTTCCAATTGCTGCGGATCATGACAATGTGAAGGCAAACAGCAGCAAATTAAATATGCAAGAATCCCATTTCTCCGCCCATACACATCTGAGTCTACCGAAGTATTAGGTGAGAATGTGACCTTAGCCTACTTTATTTTTTACGCACATTGTTAACAATACATTTTCAAAACTTCCAAAGTATGTTATCTAGGGATGGACAATATTTTATCAAATCGGTATGGGTCGATGTTGGCCTTACATGCAATATTGGTATTAGCCGATATTTTAAAACAGAAATACTACATCGAAGCTGTTTATATTCGGACATGGGCTAACATTTCAATAACTGTGTATCTGAATTATTCAGGATAAAATTAACTGTTTTCCAAAATGTCAGTTTGTCACCTCCCTCTTCACATTAAATAGATCCCGTGATCTTTTGTGGCCAGATGTAATTTCCTGGGGTCTAGAGGACTATAGAAAACAATAATTAAGACATCGCTGTACAATTTGGTAAAACAAATACATTCACCAACTTGTTCGAATGTCCCCGGCCCCTGCCACAAATAGCTAAGTGTTAAAATGAAAGAAAGCAGCAAATAAATAAATAGATAACACTCATCTTTTACTTTCTCTAATAACCTAAAACATGAACCGTAGTTGAAAAACAACCAAAGTTGTCCTTTAAGGGTTTAACATGAGGAGAAAAACAAAAGATAAGGAGAATCTATTGAATTCATGAACATGAATGTAAAACAGCAACAGAGTTCAGTCAAACACTGATTTCAACAAAAATCACACTTGTGTGAAGTGGGGGGCGCTCTTATCACATCATTACATCACATTCCATGCTCAGCCAATCAAATCATCACAAATGTCATTCCGGCCAATCACTTTACGTCTTCACTTTTCTGCCCTCACAATTTTATCCTCAATATGTCGGCCAATCGGCCAATCAAATCATCGCTATGGGATGATGATCAGCCAATCAAATCATCGAGTTTGTGTTCACACAAAGACAGATCAGGAAAATAAAAACAAAAGATATACATTACATAGGTTTACAAATAAAAAGCTAAGACAAATTTCAAAACGATCTAAAAACACTACAGTTACAAATTGTGGGTATCTGTATGCTCACCAAGGTTTTAAAACGACGTAAGGGTACCAATGTGGTCAGTTTCAAGGTCGTTTGCAGGTCATTCCATGTATTAGGGCCACAGAAGCCAAAAGCAAGTTCAGAGATAACTTTTGGTACCTTGAATTTGGTTAAACTACTTGACCGGGTGCGGGTGTACTTCAGAAAAGATGAGGTGTATTTACGACAATAAATTATGTCTCCATAATCCAAGACAGACAGGAACACATAGTGGAAACTTAATTTTTTTTACCCGGCTATGGTGTGAATGCAATGGTGTCTTAGCAAGTGACCCGAGTTATTTGAACTTAGGTCACACCGTTTAGAGTGGACATATTTTTTTTTGTCCTGTGAAAACTGTGGACTCGAATGTGGTTCTTCAGATCACTTGAATTGTTGAAACTCTTGTCACAATGTTTACATTGGAAAGGTTTTACTCCTGTATGGATATGCTGGTGTTTTTTCAGGTGAGATGACGCAATGAAACTCTTGTCACAATGTTTACATTGGAAAGGTTTTTCTGCAGTGTGGAAATACTGGTGTGTCTTTAGGGCACTTGATTGACTGAAACTCTTGTCACAATGTTTACATTGGAAAAGTTTTTCTCCAGTGTGGACATACTGGTGTCTGTTCAGGTCACCTGTCAGAATGAAACTCTTGTCACAATGTTTACAGTGGAAAGGTTTTTCTCCAGTGTGAACACGAAGGTGTCTCGTCAGATCACTTGAATTGTTGAAACTCTTGTCACAATGCTTACATTGGAAAGGTTTTTCTCCAGTATGGACACAAAGGTGTGTCTTCAGGGCATTTGATTGACTGAAACACTTGTCACAATGTTTACATTGAAAAGGTTTTTTTCCAGTGTGGACATGCTGGTGTAGCTTTAAGTTACCTGACTGTGTGAAACTCTTGTCACAATGTTTACATTGGAAAGGTTTTTCTCCAGTGTGGACACGAAGGTGTCTCTTCAGATGACTTGATTGACCAAAACTCTTGTTACAATGTGCACAGTTAAAAGGTTTTTCTCCAGTGTGGACACGCTGGTGTCTGTTCATGTCATCTGACCGAATGAAACTCTTGTCACAACGTTTACATTGGAAAGGTTTTTCTCCAGTGTGGACAAGAAGGTGTCGCATCAGATCACTTGAAAAATTGAATCTCTTGTCACAATGTTTACATTGGAAAGGTTTTTCTCCCGTATGGATACGCTGGTGTTTCTTCAGGTGAGATGACCGAATGAAACTCTTGTCACAATGTTTACATTGGAAAGGTTTTTCTCCAGTGTGGACAAGAAGGTGTCGCTTCAAGAGAGATGAATGATTGAAACTCTTGTCACAATGTTTACATTGGAAACGTTTTTCTCCAGTGTGGACATGCTGATGTTGCTTTAGGTTACCTGACTGACTGAAATTCTTGTCACAATGTTTACATTGGAAAGGTTTTTCTCCAGTGTGGAAACTCTGGTGTGATTTGAGGCCGGATGTCCATGTAAAACTCTTGTCACAATGTTTACATTGGAAAAGTTTTTCTCCTGTATGGATACGCTGGTGTTTCTTCAGTTCATCTGACCTACTGAAACACAGACGGAGGTGATCCTTCAGGTTACCTGACTGACTGAAACTCATGTCACAATGTTTACATTGGAAAGGTTTTTCCCCAGTGTGGACATGCTGGTGTTGCTTTAGGTTACGATTGTCTGAAACTCTTGTCACAATGTTTACATTGGAAAGGTTTTTCTGCAGTGTGGACATACTGGTGTGTCTTTAGGGCACTTGATTGACTGAAACTCTTGTCACAATGTTTACAGTGAAAAGGTTTTTGTCCAGTGTGTACATGCTGGTGTCTCTTCAGATCACTTGGGAATTTGAAACTCTTGTCACAATGTTTACATTGGAAAGGTTTTTCTCCATTGTGGACACGAAGGTGTTGCTTTAGGTTAACTGACTGCCTGAAACTCTTGTCACAATGTTCACAGTTAAAAGGTTTTTCTCCAGTGTGGACACGCTGGTGCTTCTTCATGGAACCTGAGTCACTGAAACTCTTGTCACGCCGTTCGTTATCATCGTCTTCACTGGTCTCCTTCCAATCATCACTGTCTTCAGTGACTTCAGTGTCAGATTCAAGTTCAACTTCAATCTCAGAGCAGTGGGAAGATATGTGTTCTTCTTCTTCATCATCATCATTTTCTTCTTCACCTTTCACTGCTAGTAAGGTCATCGTTGACCCAACAGGTTCCTCTGGTCTTTGAAGTAGCTCCTCCTGTTCCTCTTTCAGCTCCTCCTGTTCCTCTTTAATGTGTGGAGGCTCTGGTTCCTCCTGGAGCGGACTGGGGCTCCTCTCCTGTTCAGGAGAAACCTCCTCTGTACACACAACCATGTGCAGGATGTCTAGGAGCAGAAATATAACATGGTCAACACTGGATTCCTAAAATGTAAATACATTATTCTACCATGTTCCATGTACAAAATTACCTACTACCTACCAGGATAAGATACTAAACCGTTACTAACTACAGGTTATTACTGTTCTGATAGATTTTAGCAAAATACAAAAAAAGTAATGTGAAGAAGTTTTGTGTCGGCAGAGCTCTCGCCTTGGACCACAAGGTCATGGGTTCGATTCCGGGAACCGCCAACTCGGTGTATGAGTACCACGGCTTAGTGCAGCAAGTCGTGCGGGAAGTACTGGCAGCTGATGGTAGGTGTGGCGCTCCACCTCATAATCCATCTCCCAGGTGTCTAGCGCATTGTGACGGGGATAGCCTCCTGCGTGTTACGGGCTGATACTGACAATAAGCCACTCCAGACCTAATATAGTCGGGGGCCCCGGGGATATTTTGGTTCAGATTCTCGCAAATTCGCCAAATTTGGCACAGATGTTGTCCATACCGTACTTAATCATTTTAAGATGGGTGCCAAGATTGGCGCCCCATGGTACTGCCATATTGCGCAATCCAATATGGCTGCCACCCGAAAAAAACGGAAAGTCATAGAATCATAAATGATACAACTTTTTAGGGGGTTTCTGGGTCGTAGAATCTGATTCTGGTGTTGTTTTAATCATTTGAGGTCAAGATTACCCCTCAAGGTCAAGTTTACTCATCAAAGTTAGTATATAAAGGTAATATTGGGGTAAAATCCAATATTTCTGGTGCACCATGCCAGATGCTACCCCCCAAAAGTTATTTTTTTTCCATTATAAGTTGTAGTTGTATATGTATCAATGTTTCACAACTCAAAACAGTAGATTGTTTATTATAAACAACAAACTAATACAAGTCCAACTTCAACAACAGTAAACAACAGTAGGGGACAATGTAATCAAAATAGTTACTCCGTAAAACTTGCTAAAATCAAAAAGTTAGATCACAATGTTGTCTTTCACATTCTTTGTGTCTCCATCCCTTGCAAGGTGTGGAGTTACTGGCTGTCATCTTCATTATTAAGGCACCCACCTTCGCATTTGCAGAGGATTGTGCATCGGACACCGATACGGTGGCATTTGCACCTTCCCATGCATCCCTTGAGGCAGCCACAGCGCACAAGAAGGTCACATGCTGCTGATGCATCACTAAGAGTGGTCCACAGTGGTTGCCATGTGCCAGTGCCATCTTTGTGCCAGCCCCACTCACTGAAGTCAGGAATTTCCTGCTGGAAAAAAAATAACTTTTTGGAGGTAGCATCTGGCATAGCGCACCAGAAATATTGGATTTTACCCCAATATTACCTTTATATACTAACTTTGATGAGTAAACTTGACCTTGAGGGGTAATCTTGACCTCAAATCATTAAAACAACACCAGAATCAGATTCTACGACCCAGAAACCCCCTAAAAAGTGGTATCATTTATGATTCTATGACTTTCCGTTTTTTTCCGGGTGGCAGCCATATTGGATTGCGCAATATGGCAGTACCATGGGGCGCCAATCTTGGCACCCATCTTAAAATGATTAAGTACGGTGTGGACAACATCTGTGCCAAATTTGGCGAATTTGCGAGAATCTGAACCAAACGGCCCTTTTTTCCCCCTGGGGCCCCCCACTAATAGTAATAGTAATATATTGTTACTTTAACACCAAAATTAATAAAGAAACAAATTTCATTTGAATCATGATATTCTGAAACAATTTTAAAAACATGATACTTCTCACCTGGGCTCTGATTTGGAAGTAAATTAGTCATGCCACTCAGAGCATGACGTTAGGAAACGGAAGCACTATGAAAGCTTGAAATGTGCACTGAACAATCTTAACAATCTATGTAAAAGATTTCCTCTCTTTTACATAGATTGTTAAGCTACTATCGCTACAGCAGTTTGTGAGATTTCATTGACCTAAATGGCTGTTATATCAACAATCATAGCACGTCTGTGCATTTGTCTGTGAATATGTCTGCCTGTGTGAAGGGGGGAAAAGGGGGAGAAGCGTCTGGCTGCAGACGCTTCCAGGAGTTGACGTGTCCCACAGTTGACGTCTCACCGTGATGACGTCATGTTGTCTCACAGTGATGACGACATGTTCCGCCAGTAGATGTGGATGTTGCCATGTCCGCTTATTATAAGCGACTTGTATTATTATCATTATTAGTATTGTTAGTATTATTATTACTTGCGCAAGCAGAGCACGCAAGTGATAGTTTCGCCCGGGACTCGTATCCACCGTCCCAGCCGTCCCGCCAATTTTGATGCGTATGCACCGTCCCATCAAATTATGCCTGATACGGCAGTGGTGCCAGAATACATGTATACATAGGAGCATTACCTTTAATCCTCCCAACACTAAAACATATCGTCATTACGTCACCATCGAAAACCAATTACACTCTGGCATTGGGTCCTTTAATCTACAACTTTATTACATCATCATTGAGAGCTAGTTATACAGATAATAAGCAGATAATAATAAGCATAATAAGCAGACTTGGTAACCTGACTGTAGAAAGTAACAGTACAGTAAAGAACCTGGGGGTTCCTCACTGCATTCGCAATAACTAGCTCTCAATGATGCCATAAAAAGATGTGGATTAAAGGACCCAATGCCAGAGTGTAATTGGTTTTCGATGGTGACGTAATGACGATATGTTTTAGTGTTGGGAGGATTAAAGGTAATGCTCTTATGTATACATGTATGTAATCTGGCACCACTGCCGTATCAGGCACAAGTAGTCATTACTGAGATTTGACAGTTTGTAGCGGTCGAAAGTACTTGCGCGCTCTGCTTGCGCACTAGTAGGCCTACTAGTGTGCAACAAGCAAGTATGCACTCGACAGAGTGCAGTTCTAGTTAATATTATTATTAATTTAATATGCTGCTATGCTATTTTACACCTACTGCAGCAAGTGTAGGCTATATGTTACTACTCTTTACTAAGTTAAGGACAACCTTTTTATTATCCATCCAGATAGGCATAAGAAAGGTGTCTTCTCAGTCCACGGTGGAACACAAAACCATTTTTAGTTGAATTACTGTGGAACAAGCTATTGACCAAAAAAGGGTTGATCAACCTTATGCCTGGAGTGCTCTCCAGTGAATGTCCAGTCTGTGATTATATATAAATATATATATATATATATATCCTTCTACCCTAATAGACAGGGGGTATGGCCGTTTATGGATGTGCCGATGAGACATTTTGGACGATATCGATATCCGATGTTAATTGCCGTTATGGCCAATAACTGATATTGATATGATCTCATTCTGTATTGAAAAATAAATAATTATTTTATCCATTCTGAAAAAAGAATGTAACAGGGTGTCTGCACTGCAGGCTTAGGCAAGTTTTAACTTAAACACTGTTATATTTAATATTGTGAGCTTGTAGATCTGATCAAGCTGTTACTTTGGGCTTGTTTATTTGTAATCGAACCGATTAATTAATCGGTCTGATTGATTAATAAAACTGATGCCGATTAATCTAAAAACAATTCAAATCGGCCGAAACCGATGTGTTTGCCGTTAACCTCCCATCACTAATTTATACTACTATGTTATGGCTTGCACATTGTTTCTTCAGGAACAATATTTTCTAGTTTGCCATTGTTATTGTACAGTGAAAATAAAACATTGTGGCAGCCCCACAGAACAGAACATATTAAAGAAAGGAATAGAACATGAAACTTACTTAGGTGTGGCTGGTCTTCAGCTTCCTGTGTAATATAAACGTCTTCAGCTTCCTGTTTAATAGAAACGTCTTCAGCTTCCTGTTTAACAGAAACGTCTTCAGCTTCCTGCTTAACAGAAACGTCTTCAGCTTCCTGTTTAATAGAAACGTCTCCAGCTTCCTGTTTAATAGAAACATCTTCAGTTTCCTGTTTAATAGAAACGTCCCTGGCTGAGTCTGGAGAGCTCATCTTCAACTGGGAGTGATGCATCATGGGTATTGTAGTTCTTATGAGTCTGGAGAGTTCGTCTTCACCTGCACTGGACTACGGTCTGAAATCAAGTGAATAAGGAAGGATTTTATTAACTGGAGGCCTATAGTCCGACAGCCAGGGGTGTGGAGTGTGAAATGTGTTTTTATTGGCCTAAAATACTGCCTATATACTTACAAATACTTAAATGAATGAGTCCGGCTAACTTGCGGACCGGCTATCGGTATCTAGCTATACGGCAAGATGTCAACATTTAACGGCTAGGCCGCCAGCATTTATTGATAACTAATTTTTCCCTGTTTAACTCTTATCTTGAAGAGCAAAAAACCCAGACCGGAAGTTATGATCTTATGTTAGGGTGTGTGACGATGCATCATCATCCTTGACCCCACCCTCTCCTTCCAGCCCCATGTCAACCAGATCACCAAAACCGCCTTTTTCCACCTCCGTAACATTGCCCGCCTTCGTCCCATGTTATCCCACACTGCCGCTGAAACACTCATTCATTCCTTCATCACATCCAGACTCGACTACTGCAATAGCCTCCTGTATGGCGTCACCACCAAGGTCCTCAAAAAACTTCAATATGTCCAAAATTCCGCCGCCCGCCTGCTCACCAGAACCAGATCCAGGGACCACATCACACCCATCCTCCGTGAACTCCACTGGCTCCCAGTCAAGTCCAGGATTGAATTTAAAATACTCACCATCACCTACAAAACCCTCAACAACCAGGCCCCCCTCTACCTCTCTGAACTCATCAACCGCCATGTCCCCTCCCGCTCCCTCAGGTCAAGCACTGTCAACCAACTGGAACCCCACAAATCAAACAAACGGACATGGGGAGACCGGGCCTTTGCAGTGGCTGCCCCTTCTCTCTGGAACTCACTCCCAACCCACATCAGAGCTGCCCCCACCCTCGAAATGTTCAAAAGCACACTCAAAACCCACCTTTTCAAACTGGCTTTCCCTACATAACCCCCCCCCACACACACTGACACACCCCTTCTTGTTTGTCCCTCTTTGATTTTGATTTCTAGTTTTTAACCTTTTAAACCTTTTTAAATAGTTTTCTAATAAATATGTCTGTACTTTTTCTGTAAAGCGACTTTGGGTACCTAGAAAAGCGCTATATAAATCGTATATATTATTATTATTATGTTTACCGCGGGTGCTGCTAAAACATGATGGAGGCGCATCACAGCGCCGGCTCTGGGCCGTGGAATAAACCTTGTTTGGACCAAAAATGCCATCTGGGACAAGGAATAGGAGATACAGGCGATTGAAATAAACAGATAGAATGGATGTTTATGGGCAGGACGATCAAGATGGCGCGATTCAGTGTTATTGACAACACCAACTAGCAACCCGATGCTACCGTGAGTAGCATTATGCCTTGATCAATCACAAGCACTATAAAAGACCAATTGCCGTTGATCTACGGCAATGGCGGACTAAGGGCCGATTCATACTCCTATTTTAGAGCCGAATAAAAGTCTGTTCGGCTCTGTAGAGCCTACAATGTGACGTCATTTGAGGTTCGGGGGGAGTGTACCGTCCTAAAGTCTTCTCTTTAGTGTTTCAAGTGTTTCAGTGTTTCAGTTCTGACGAGCCAAAATCATTTCGGCACTACAGTGCCGAAACATAGGAGTACGAATCGGCCCTAAGTGTTAAGTAGCATGTGATGTGTCAAACTAGGGGGTTGTCATGATTCTGAATCCATTCCAAGCATTAGTTATGCACAAAACACACTCATTGGGCTAAAAACGACCATAGCCATCATCACAAATGTCCAGAAAAATCTGTAAATTTGCCATGAAAATGCTTCAATCTGGTGCACTTTGAGATCAAAATTAAGAAGCTAGGTGGGGGCCACATGTGGCCAGTAGCCCATGTAAGGGATAGGGGATACAAAAAATACTAATAATCTTCTCCCTGTGACGAGGCCCCCTCAGTGGTTGAGGCCCCAAGCGACCGCTGGGTTCGCCTATGCCTAGAACCGGCCCTGGGTGTGTGCACCACAACACTAGGACAGTAACCAAAGTCGACTTTTCAACAAGTCAACTTCATTGTCACAAGTCAACTCCCACCAGGAGGAGTAAAAAAAAAAAAAGTTAAAAAATCTGATTGACTAAGATGTACGTGTTAACATTACAGTGGACAGAGTACAACTGGCTTGCTGATAAACTATCATTACACCTGGGAAAAACTGAATCCATTCTCTTTGGATCAAATAGTAATCTCAGCAAGGCAGATGGCTTCTCGGTTGGGTGACAACATTATCACACAGAAAGATGAATTTACCTACCTATTACCTAGGTTCCAATCTGAGGGAAAATCTTTCCTATGATAAAATGTAATGTAAAAATAAATTAAAAAGGTCAACCAAAGAACAAGATTCATGTGTACAGGATCTCTTCACTCACAACAAAAACACATTGAAGACCCTAACAGAAGCCCTCGTACAAGGTTTCTTCAACTATGCATGCACCTCTTGGTATCACAGCACCTCAAAAGGACCTTAAAACAAGGCTCCAGACCAAGCCACCAGTAAGGCTTAGAGTTCTCATCGGGCCCAAAATTTGAAGCCCTGCATGGCCCGGCCCTAACTGGATGGGCCCGAGGCCCGGCCCGGCCCTATTAATTACTGCAACGTTAGACCCGAAAGCCCGAAAAAAAAAAGAAGAATATCGCCACTAGATGGCATAGGCGCATAGGCGCCAATGCCATTTCTAGAGTGGTGAGTCAAGAACAGACTTAATTATATTAGCCTACTAATTATAATCGGCGAAATGGAAAGTCTTTCACATCATGTCCAATGATAACATTACAGTCAGGCAGAG
Source organism: Protomyctophum bolini (assembly GCF_963924005.1). Taxonomy (NCBI): domain Eukaryota; kingdom Metazoa; phylum Chordata; class Actinopteri; order Myctophiformes; family Myctophidae; genus Protomyctophum; species Protomyctophum bolini. The sequence continues at coordinate 49,055,841 of NC_137868.1, forward strand.
ACCAATAGACCATAATACACAACACAAGTAGGCTACTGATTTTTTACTGTGACTTAACTTCATAGTGTGTTACTGTTTTGTACTGTCACTGTGCGTGTAACTGTGGAATGTGAGCTGTGAGGCTTGAGCCGTGGGACTGCGTGCCACTGCCTGCATCTTAAATGCGATGAGGCGGAGCGCGGACGGTTATGCTAATGTTGTTAATGCTTTCTTGCTTTGTTTCCTTTGTCTATTCCTAAACAGTAAACACATGAAGTCATGAACTAACACCTCTCTCACCTCCTCATGTCATGATTCTGGCCAGGCAGGAACTCTGTTCTGTTGTTGTCGACACAGTGCAGGGCAGGCACTTAATTAAATCATCATCATTTTGCAAAATAAACTTTAAAGCCTTTGAGTTTGAATCTTTGTTTTTTCTATCATTATCATTGATTGACCATTACTATTTGGCTACCATATTTATAAAATATCACACAGCAAACGATACTTTAACTCCACAATCAAACACTTTATTAAAAATAATAACAGGCAGGAGGCAGCAGCCGCAGCACTAGTCGTGCACTTAACAAACCAACATTAATAATCATTGCACACGCGTCGCACATATAAACTGAAGAAAAGAAAATCGCAGAAACCGAGTTTCTGTTTGCTTAAAAAACAGCAGCAAAAAAATAAAATAAAAAATACTAACTATAAACTCGTAGTGCAATAACTAAAGTAAACGGAATAAGAAATGAAATAACAGTTAAAACAGCAGCGATAAAGTGTAATAATAATAATAATAATAATAATAATAATAAAAGGGCTATAGGCAGAAACCGAGTTTCTTGCACACAATAAAATAAAAAATAGCCAATTTGAACACCTAAAATATAAATACAAAGAGCACTTCAAACTTTAACATTTTAAATAAAAGAAATATATAAAAAACACACAAAGCGCAACACAGCAAATCGATCTTTCCTCCTAATGGCCAAAGGCCTATTGCGCATGGAGAAAGAGAAGTGCGTCGACCGTTTCAGGAGCAAGTCTTGTTCGCCTCTCCTCGATAGTGCGGCCTGCTGCACTGAACACTCTCTCGCTGCTGCTGCTGCTGGCTGGCACACATAGAATCTGTCTTGCCAACTGAGAGAGTTTTGGATATGTTTTGCAGTTTGAGTTCCACCAGCCCAGCACATCCTTCTCGTCGCTCATAGTTGGCCTCTGTCTGATGTAGCTCTCCACCTCATCATCTTCCTCTTCCTCTGAGAACACATTCTCCCATGCATCAAATGCAGGACGTGCGCGCTTAGGAGCGGGCGCAGCAGCCGCTGCATCAGATTCATCACCACTCGCAGTCGCAATGCCAGCGGCATCCTCCCCCTCCTCCTCCTCAACAACCACCGCTGCTGCTGGCAGACCTGCTGCTAAACGCAACTTGACATAGTCGTGCACATTGTCCCTTTCGTGCCTTTCCATCATGCGCAGCTGATTGTATTTGGGCCACAGAAAGGTTGCAGCCTTGTGGAGATCATGCAATATTATTTTTTTGTCCATCCACTCCGCATGGCGCTGACGCACAAAAGCCTGCTGTGCCGTGTCGAGTGGGTTTGGCCGACAATGAGCCTTCAGCTTTGTTGACCACAGACAGACGAGCTGAATAGTGGGGTATTTGTCCCCCTCCAGCTCGCGCTGTGCGTCCCGAAAGGGCTCGAGGAAGGCCACAAGAAAGGCCAGCATGTCGGGGGCAACTTTATCCACCTTATCAGCCTCGCCACGAGCCTCCATCTTCTCGTGCAGCTCTGTATATATGTCCTGGATAGAACGCAGTGACATATGTACAGAGCTGAACCTCGTGTCCACCATCTGCAGCAGGGTCTTGGAAAGAGACGCTTGCAACCCCGACTGCTTGGCATATCTATTGATTAATAATAAAATAATAAGTATTAAAACCAAAGCATGGACAAATTACAATTGGACATTACGCAAACTATATGCTTTTATAAACGTTTAGGTATTATTATTATTAGGTGTTGGAGCCAAAATGCTTTTTGTTTATTTGTTTTGTTTATTTACACTAATTAATGATGAAGTTAACGATGTCTCTCTGTACGATGACGTCATGATGATTGTTGTCTTGGAAACGCTCAAGTACCTGTCCCTCTGATGGCACTCAGGTGCGACAGGGGAAGACAAGACAGTTTTCGACCGTGCGTGGTCATTATAGTTTCAGTGCGTTTGTTTGTTTAACAGTTTCAGTTTATTTACAAATGTTACTACTGCTGAGTATACAATAAATGGATTGACATATCGAAAGAAAGACAAATATCTGGACATTGAATTAATCACACTACTGCACGCGTCAAACATGTACAACCCTGTTGCCCTGCTGTAAAGCCTAATTGTAGGCTCTACATTGTCGAAAACTGTAGTCTTCGTTAGAAACAAGGACTATTAGTTTAATGAAAGTTGAGTTTAGTTGGGAAGAAGAGGATCTTCGTGGGCAACGCGACGGCTGATCGTTGAGGACGGGACCGTGATCGTTGCTTAAGGCACTCGTTTCGCTGTGTTTGTGCGAAACTGGGACGGACCAGGATCACTTCGGAAGGACACGGCGTCGGATCAGCAGCCAGCCAGCCCGGCGGCACCACGCCCGCCTCGCAGGCTCTCGCCGTTCGGACCAGCACCGCTGCGCAGCCAGCCAGCCCGGCGGCACCACGCCCGCCTCGCAGGCGCACGACGCTTGGACCAGCACCGCAGCGCAGCCACTGCCAGCCAGAACGTCCCGGTGAGCGGACAGCCGCGCTGCCCGCCCTCCTCGCAGTGCTTGGAGCAGTTCAACTTCCCCGTGCTTGATTGTGCACTTGGGAGCTTTTCTCAGTTTGAATTGGGCCGGTCCTCTGTGCACACTGCACAGAAAGGTAACGTAGCGCGCTACCAGCTGGTATATGAATATGGCCATATAAAACAAACGTGTGCACACAAAGAAGTACTTTGAGAAAGAAAGAAGAAAAAAGGGTCAAATACAAGCGCTCTGGTAAATCCAATGCATTGGTGGTTTTATGGTTTTCAACTCCTATACGTTTTATAAGGTCTTAAGGTTTTAATGTGATGGTTTTAACTGTGATGAATAACTGTGTGTTTTTACTGTGAAATAACAAGGTACTGGTTTTACATTTTACACTTTTGGATTAGTTGCAATAATGGAACCAGATAATGGTGTTCTGGGTCCAACTGAGTCAAATGTGGTTGGAGAGCCCCCCGTGGCTGTATCGCACATTACAAGCTCAACTGGTGTTGCAATGATTGAACCATCAAAGGGTGAAAAACAGTCCACAGAGGCTGAAAAGCAGTCCAATGTGACCACCACAGGTCAACATGTTCACAGTGAAATTGAAACACAGTCCAATGAGACCGCCACAGGTCCAAATGTTCACAGTGAAATTGAAACGCATTCCAATGTGACCACCACAGGCCAAAGTGTTCACAGTGAAAGGGAATCACAGGTGGGCCTAACCATCACAAAACGCAAGGTGAAATTAACACCAAAGGCCTTAGCTGAGAAAATTGACTGGCTACAAAGGGAGAGAAAATCTACACTAAACAAGGCATCCAACCTGCAGAGAGTTATTGGAGAATTAATGCAAAGAGGAGGAAGCAAACAGGAAGTGCAATCAACATTCATGAAATATCTCCACATAGCCCAGTACGCAAGAGAGACACAGAGTGTTCTGTTGCCACTAATTGAGCCTGAGGAAACAGAGAAACATGACATTTGGTTCAAGGCAAAAATGATCAATGTTCATGCCTTTATTGATGAGGTGAATGACTGGACAAATAAACAAACTGGGCAAAGTGATAATGATGTTGTTGAAATCAATCCCAATGACAGCATTTCAAATGTTGAAAGCTCAAAGTCCACTGATAAAAGCCACAGGTCTGGAACAAGCAGGTCCAGCAGGTCCAGCAGCTCATCAGCTTGCAGGCAGGCACAGGCAGAGAGAGCAGCCCTTGCCGTGAGTGCTGCCGCATTAAAAGAAAGGCATGCAATTGAGGAAGAGGAAGAAATGCTACAAAGAGAAATGTTACAAAAAAAAGAAATACTAAGAAAGAAGAAGGAAAGTATGGAACTGGATGCACAACTGGCAGCTGCTAATGCCAAAATAGCAGTGCTACAATCCCCCAGTCACCAAACCCCATCACACGCACCATCTGATGGAATGGACTCATACTTCAGGAAAGCCACAAGGGCAAAAGTACCTTCAGTCACATTCAATCCCCTAGCCAGAGACTATGAACCAGTGACACAATACATCCAACCCCCACAACCATGTGTACAACAACCACTCATACAACAGCAGCAACCACTCATTTCAAACCCCCCACAGCAACCAAATGAAACCTCAATTGTATGCAACTTGCTACAACAACAAAATGACATTACGGCAATGCTAATGGCACAGCAAACCTCTCATTTACTGCCACCCAGAGAGATTCCATATTTTGATGGGGATCCTCTGCGATACAGACCCTTTGTCAGGGCCTTTGCACACTGTGTGGAGAGAAATGCAAGCAACAAAGGTGACTGTCTGTACTACTTGGAAAGGTACACCAAGGGTCAGCCCAATGAACTTGTACACAGCTGTCAACACATGGAGCCAGACAGAGGTTATGACATGGCAAAATACCTCCTTGAGCAACACTTTGGAGATGAGTACAAGATCACAGCAGCCTACATGGAGAAGGTGCTCAACTGGCCGCTGTTGAAATCTGAAGATCTGACATCCCTTCGCGCATATTCACTCTTCCTTCGCCAGTGTTGCAATGCCATGGAGACTATACAGTATATGAGGGAACTTGACATGCCAGCCAACATGAAAACTGTGATTTCGAAGCTCCCATATAAGCTACGAGATATTTGGAGAGTCTCTGCATGTGGTATAATGGAAAGGCATCACCGCCGACCACAATTCACAGACATTGTAGCTTTCATTGAGCGCCAGGTGAAGATTGTGTCTGATCCAGTCTTTGGGGACATTCAGAATCCCACACAGGGTACAGGCAACCCAGGAAAGCCGATGAACAGAATGAAGTCACAGGGCCAACACAAGTTCAAGGGAGACAGTTTTGCCACTACTATTGAAACCCCTGAAGTAGAAGACCAAGAGGGATCTACACACAGTTCAAGTAATGCATCTGCTCACAACACCACCACTTGTGTATGCTGTTCTAAACCCCACACTCTTGATCAATGTCCACAGATGGAGAAAAAGGCACATAGGGACAAGGTTGCCTTCATCAAGCAAAAAGGAATCTGTTTTGGCTGCCTTCATGTTGGACATTTAAGCAAATTTTGTGTTGACCGTTTGACTTGCAAGGTGTGCAACAAAAAACATCCCAGTCTTCTTCATATTGAATTTGATCAAACAGAGAGAGCAAGCAACACATCAGTGAGCAATCTACAGGTCTCTTTGCAAACTTGTGGACAAACAGGGGCCGGTGACAGCAGTGGTGTTCTGTCAATCTTACCTGTGCAAGTGAAGTCCAGCAAGGGACACAAAATAATTGAAACTTATGCATTCCTTGACCCCGGCAGTACCGACACCTTTTGTTCAGAGGCCCTAATGAAAAAGTTGAATCTGAATGGAAGGAAAGACTAAATCGGCCTACTAACCATGGGCCCAAAGGCAATTGTCTCCAGCTATATGCTGACGGGCCTGGAAATCTCAAGCCTCACTGGAGAACAGTTTTTTGACCTGCCCAAGGTCTACACTCAGAAGAAAATGCCTGTAACCACCAGTAACATGATTAAAGAAGAGGAGCTGACTAAGTGGCCATATTTGAATGGGGTTGTTCTTCCACGCATTCAAGCTGACGTTGAGTTATTGATAGGTACCAATGCCTCTAAACTGCTTGAACCGTGGGAAGTTGTGAACAGTCGTGGCAATGGGCCATATGCCATTAGGACCCTATTGGGGTGGGTCATTAATGGTCCCCTTTGTGGCTACAGTGAGCAGAATCAGAATGTTACTGTCAACAGGACCTCCATAACGCATTTGGAGGAGTTGCTGCACAATCAGTACAACCATGATTGCAATGAGAAATCATCAGAAGACAAAGAGGAAATGTCAAGGGATGATATGAGCACTCTATTGAACATGAGTCAAAAAAGAAACCAGCTGAAACAGGAAAATGCGGAAAGGGCTCACCAGGAAAATGCGGAAAAGGCTCAACAGGAAAATGCGGAAAAGGTTCAACAAGAAATGAAGCGCATTAGAGCTGCATTGGGAAGCCAGCATTTAACGCCAGATGATCATTCCACAGCTGACAGGTTCACTCAGCAGCAAAGGTTCGCAGATGAACTTGCTGTGTTGACATCTGGATTGGGTGAAGTGAAGAAAGACAGTCCCATAGATAAACTGGACCCCATTCTGGAGGATGGTTTGCTTAGAGTTGGAGGAAGGCTGAGTAGGGCAGCAATGCCTGAGGAATCCAAACATCCTGTTATCCTCACAAAAGACCTCCATATATCCACTCTCATACTGAAGCACATCCATGAACAAGTGGGCCATAGCGGAAGGAAGCATGTTCTCTCCAGATTGCAGAGAACATATTGGATCACTAGTGCCAACGCAGGTACAAGAAAGATTCTGTCTGACTGTGTGTTCTGCAGACGCCACAGAGGAGTAAAGGTGGATGATCTGCTGACCAACAGAAGGTGGATTGAAGGCCCTGAGTTTCTATGGAAACCAGAGGACGAGTGGCCAGATTAGTGCATTCTGCACGGGTCAAACCCAAAAACCAGCACACTGGACAGACCAGTAACCAAGCTTTGCTTGATCCACGAAGCAGAGGGTTTGAGTGTTGTATGAATTATTGGCTCCCTTTGTTATTTATTTGAATTGAATTGCTCACGGCATCCTGCCTTTCCCAATTAGGGGCCGGTGTGTTGGAGCCAAAATGCTTTTTGTTTATTTGTTTTGTTTATTTACACTAATTAATGATGAAGTTAACGATGTCTCTCTGTACGATGACGTCATGATGATTGTTGTCTTGGAAACGCTCAAGTACCTGTCCCTCTGATGGCACTCAGGTGCGACAGGGGAAGACAAGACAGTTATATTAATCAGCTTAGCAAGGCTGCTCACTTATGGGAGTTTGCGCCCCCTAGCGTAAACACAGAAGCATTATATAAACTCACAGACAATTTTGGCTGGGACTTTGAGACGTGATGACGTTGAGAACCGCCCACCGGTGCGCTAGTATAAAAGCGCGTCAACGCCCCTTAGTCTCCATTCATTTGTTTCTTCTCATGTGTGTAACACAGCGCAAGCGAAGTCTCCCTAAGGTTTAGCATCTGAGTTATTTCCACAAGGACGAGAAAACTTCTCGGTACCGCGGAAACTGCTTTCCTAGAGGCTTCGAGAAGTAAAGAAAAACGGTAAGTCCTTTTTCCATAAACCAAGGTTAATAATAACTTGGTGGGTAATGTAACTTGTGTGGTGGCTCGAGCCCTGCTAAGTTTCTTTACCCGTGTGACGGTCTTTGACACGGCTAGCAACAGCGTGTTTTTGCTTCCACACAAACTTCGGTGACTTAAGGTCCCGGACGTGTGACGGGCTAGAAACGGTCTCGACCCTTTGCTAGTTTCCACACGTGTGCCGGCATCGGTGGCTGCTACCATAGCCTGCTATAGCCGACACAACACACGCACGTACCGCGGCCTCGAAGCCCGTGACAGCGTGGTGAGCTGCACAAAGTATAGTAATATAATATTTCTGCTTAGCTTTCACGTCTGTGTCGACGGCCTGCTTTAACAGCTAGTGTAGCCGACACAGCGCACGCACGTCCCGCGGCCCCGAAGCCCGTGACGGCGTGGTGAGCTGCGCAATATATAGTAATATTTCTGCTTAGCTCTCACGTCTGTGTCGACGGCCTGCTTTAACAGCTAGTGTAGCCGACACAGCGCACGCACGTCCCGCGGCCCCGAAGCCCGTGACGGCGTGGTATTCTGAACAGCATATAGTAATATTTCTGTTTAGCTCTCACGTTTGTGTTGACGGCCTGCATTTAACAGCTAATAATAGCTCTTTACTCGGCCTCCACATACAACGTCCCGCGGCCTTTCGAGCCCGCGGCAGCGTGGTGATCTGAAACGCGCAGCCTTGTGAAACTGGTTGATTAAACTCGCGGTTACTGTTGTAACCAGCGTTATATGAACCAGCGAGCCCTGCCTGTAACGTGTTCGCGCAGCCTTGTGAAACTGGTTGATTAAACTCGCAGTTACTGTTGTAACCAGGGTTATATGAACCAGCGAGCCTTGCCTGTAACGTGTTCGCCCACGAAGCCTCCACCTACGTGGCTGCTTTTAACTCTGCTCTTCGTTTCCACGTGCTTCCTAGCCTCGTGTGATGGCAGAGACCACGACCCGTCGCCAACGCCGCCACGCCCGGGCGGACGCTCACAGCCAGTGCATGCAAAGGGCGTGCAAGACCTGCAAGGGCCTGCTCGCCCATGACGACTTGCATGACGAGTGTCTCTACTGCCTGGGCTATGGCCATGCTGTGGAAGCGATGGAAAACCCGGAGCGATGCCCGCATTGCTTCACCTTTTCCGACTTTCTGAAGCGTAGCAGGCAGAAGCGCGCCCACAGGGCGTACCGAACCCAACGGGACGCCCACGCACAGGGGAAAGAGGACGAGGCCCAGCGTCAGGAAGCCTCTAGGGAGGCAGCTGACCCTAACCGCTACATGGAGGCGCCGCTCTCCGACGCCCCTGACGTCGTCATCCTTGCAGACGACGACGCGGGCTGGGTACGAGCTCTCCCAGAGCGCGACGCTGAGATGGACTCCGACGAGTCCTCATCTCAGGACTCAGCATCCTCCTACACCTCTGGAGAGGAGGAGGATAACGAGGAGAGCGACGGCGAGAGCGACACCGAAATGGCGGTCCCGCCTCCAGTCGTCAAGGCCGTTCAGTTGGCCGACGTCGCCGCCCCCATCGCGACACCAAGCACTGCTACGGTTGCACCGGCCGACGCCGCTATAGCTCCGATGGCCCCAGTTGCTCCGGCCGAACCAGAGCTCCACTATGATAACACAGACATAGTCGACCTCTTCAAGAAGGCCACAATCCGCTGTGGACTGGTCTGGCCGGCCAGCCTCGAACCTCCGGTGTCTAAGGACACCCTATGCGAGCAGTTCCGCAAGAGGATTCAGGGCAACCCAGTGAAGTCCCAGATCAAGGCTGAGATCCCCATCGATGACGGGTTTCTGAAATCCCTCATGATGTCTTGGAAACAGCCTTACTCAGCCTCCGCCTCTCTGACCGGAGGCATGAAGCTGCTGGACTGCGCGGGTCAACGGGAAGCAGGCCTCGAGGCCATGCCTCCCATGGACAAGTCCTTCGCCGGATGGCTCATGGGCGTTAATCCCAACGTCTTCCACGAGGACCCGGACTTCTCCTTGCCTTCGGACAAGGACGATTCCAAGATGAATAAGGCAGCGTACAAGTGCGCCTCGACTGCGGCCAGAGCGCTGAACGCTGCGACCCTTCTGCAAGGGTCAGCGTCCCATGTCCTGCTCGAGGCGGGTGACACACCTACCCCCGAGCACATGGCTGAGTTGAGGCGCCTGCACCTCGAGCTCCTCCGTCTCACTCAGGCCCAGACTGAGATGGTGGGCGGGACCATGGCGAGGCTTCTGGTCCTCGAGAGGGCCAGGTGGCTGGAGCTGTCCCCCAAGGTGGGACGCAACCCGCTAAAGCAGAAGGTCTCCACCTCAACGCTCTTCGCGTCCATGCTCGAAGAGATGCGCTCCCGCGACGGGCAAACGAAGACCGACACGGAGGTCATCGGCGCCTGCCTCCCGGCGTCCAGAGCACGGCCCAAACAGGCTCCGCCCTACAGGCCGTCCTACGACCGCCCCGAGGAAAGGGACGATCGTTCCAGGTCCAGGACGAGCACCTTCTCGGGGCCCAAGTTCCCTGCAGGTCAGAGGGCTCCGCCAGCAGCGGCCTCGTCCTCCCGTCCACCGCGCACCCGCAGGAAGGGCGACAGGCCTAGACGCCCCTCGGCGTCTCCGGCCGGCGGCCCCCGCAATGCCAGGAAGGGTGGACCACCCGGCGGGGAGCCGAAATAACCAGACCCGCCCCAAGGGGGGACACCGGACACTGTCTCCCCCACCCGTCCCCGAGTTTCTCTAAAGCGCAACATAGCGGCCACGGGCCTCATGCAGGACGCTCTCCACGCAGACAGGAAGAAGACTTGTTTGTTAATAAATGTCTCTCCAAGGTTTTCTGTACCACCACTTTCTTTAATAAAGCAGTGTTCTCTACTGAAAGCCGGTCTCGTGGGTCGACATTTGAAACTCAAGGGGTTGGGCCCACGGCCCGGGCCTCCAAGGGGGCCTGTGGCTGTCGGCCGAAATGCAAGTGTAACCACCTCGGACACGGCACCAGAGCCCAGGGTCCGTACGGCAGAACAGAGGCTCAAGACCCGAGTTCCGACCGTACGTTGCGCCGCTCCGCCACAAAACGGCTCGGAGCTGGCTTCGACCCCTCTGGCGCTGTGTCTACAGGAGTGGAATCGTTGTGGTGCTCATCCTTGGGTGTTGAACAACATTTCGAAAGGTTACAAACTACAGTTTGCCAGAAGACCTCCCACCTGTGGGAGCGTTCTCTGCTCGCAAGCGAGTGGTCGGGCAGCCGAAATTCTCCAAGACGAGGTAACATCTCTGTTGGAGAAAAAGGCTATACGTGTGGTGTCGGCGGAGCAGAGCAACACCGGGTTTTACTCCCGCTACTTTCTCGTGAAAAAGAAGGGGGGGGGCATGCGGCCCATTCTAGACCTACGGGCTCTGAACGGCTATTTGAAGGTGTTTCGCTTCAAAATGCTCACGAGCAAGGCTCTGCTGCGTATGATGCGTCGAGGGGACTGGTATACTACTCTCGATCTCAGAGACGCGTATTTCCACATCCCCATCTACCCGCCACACAGGAAATTCCTACGGTTCGGCTTCAGGGGACAGATATACGAATATCTGGTCCTTCCGTTCGGACTGTCACTGAGTCCGAGGACTTTTGTGAAAGGTACGCAAGCAGCCGTCGCTCCGCTACGTCAACGGGGCGTTCGGATAGCAATGTACGTGGACGATTGGCAAATTTATGCGGACTCAGAGTCGTCTCTGCGACTACACATAAATTACCTGGAGCTGATGGCAGTGATGTTGGCTTTGCAGCACTTCGAACATTTCATCAGCGGTTCCCATGTCCTGGTCAGGACGGACAACACGACGATGATGTGCTATATCAACAAGCAGGGGGGACTAAGGTCCACCAAACTGCATGCGCTAGCACACAGACTGACGTTATGGTGCGACGAGCACCTTCTGTCGGTCAGGGCCTCCCATGTTCCGGGACTCCTGAACACGGGAGCGGATCTGTTGTACAGGGGCCGGCACCTCTACGCGGCTTGGTCGCTGCACAAGACAGTGGCCAAGCAGATATGGGAGAGGTTCGGCGAGCCACGAGTGGATCTGTTTGCGTCGGAAGAAAACAGCAAGTGTCCTCTGTTTTTCTCCATAGCAGGGACGGCGCCGCTGGGCTTGGATGCCTTGGCGCACCGTTGGCCCCGGGGCCTTCTTTACGCCTTTCCCCCGCTGTCTCTCATCCTTCCCACACTGGAGAGGGTGACGACGCAGTGCCTGTCGGTGATCCTAGTGGCCCCAGGATGGGGCTCTTGGAGGTCAGACATTGTCCCTCTCCTGTACGATCGGCCCTGGCAGCTTCCAGTATGCAGGGACCTATTGACTCAGGCGGGGGGCGAGATATTCCACCCGCGGCCGGAAGATCTAGACCTCTGGGCCTGGCCCGTGAAAGGCTGAATCTTGGCGCGGAGGGTCTTCCCCAGAGCGTCATCAACACTATTCAGTGTGCGAGGGCGCAGTCGACCAGGGACGCCTATGATTTGAGATGGCGATTGTTTGAGGACTGGTGTTCACCAGCTCAAGTGGTGCCTTTTCAAGCGCCAGTGAGGGTCGTTCTGTCGTTCCTCCAGGACCTCTTGGATAAAGGCAGAGCCTTTAGTACTGTCAAGGTGTATCTGGCTGCTATCTCTGCCTGCCACATCGGTTTTGAGGACAAGACGGTGGGCCAGCTCCCGCTGGTACGCCAGTTCATGAAGGGAGCTAGTCGTCTCCTTCCGGTGACTAAGTCTTTGGTTCCTTCATGGGACCTTGCTTTGGTTCTGGACTCTCTGTCCCGACCACCGTTTGAGCCCTTGGAGGAGTTGAGTATGAAGCTATTGTCGCTGAAGACAGCGTTGTTAATAGCTTTGGTGACCGCTAAGAGGGTCGGTGATATCCATGCGTTGTCCACGAGTGCGGAATGCATGAGGTTTAATGGGGATGCTAGGGTGGTCATGAAGACCAATCCGGCGTTTTTACCTAAGAACCGCCTGGCTACCCCGGTACCGATGGACCTGGTGGCGTTCTGTCCGCCCCCCTTTGCCTCTGAGGAGGAGAGGAGGAGGCATAACCTCTGTCCGGTGAGGGCATTGAGGTTGTATTTGGACAAAACTAAGGCGACAAGGAAGACTACACAGCTGTTTGTCTCCTGGGATCCCAAGACTGTGGGACTGCCTATCTCGAAGATTAGGCTTTCCCAGTGGATCGTGGAGGCTATAGAGCGGGCTTACTCTGGTAGGAATATGGTGCCTCCCATAGGGTTGAAGGCGCATTCCACGAGGGGTATGGCGTCATCCTGGGCCCTCTGTAGGGGGGTCTCTGTTCAGGATGTTTGTTCCGCTGCAAGTTGGGCGTCGTCTTCCACTTTTGCCACCTTCTATAGGCTGGATGTGACAGCAGCGCCGATGGCGCATGCGGTCCTGAGCGTGGCCTCCAGTTAGTGGAGTGACTCGGCTCCCTGGGGGGACATTGGTCTTCTCCAGGGTGCTGAGCTGGTTGTTCTGTCGGCTCCTCTTAGGCGCTTATGACAGACCTGAGCCTGGTTGGCTTTCCCAAGGAGGGGCGGTAGTCCTTTTGGGGACGTACTGTGGTCCTTGCTCACAGATGGTACGGGCCCTAAGGGTCCAGACTTCGCGATGACAATAAGGGAGTTAATAAAGTCTCCCATAAGTGAGCAGCCTTGCTAAGCTGATTAATATAACTAGGGGTTACGTATGTAACCAAAGTTATATAACAGCGAGCAAGGCTGCTCACTAGGATTCCCTTCTTGTTGCTTGAGAAGAGAACAATTGTTATCGAATGGAGACTAAGGGACGTTGACGCGCTTTTATACTAGCGCACCGGTGGGCGGTTCTCAACGTCATCACGTCTCAAAGTCCCAGCCAAAATTGTCTGTGAGTTTATATAATGCTTCTGTGTTTACGCTAGGGGGCGCAAACTCCCATAAGTGAGCAGCCTTGCTCGCTGTTATATAACTTTGGTTACATACGTAACCCCTAGTTTTCGACCGTGCGTGGTCATTATAGTTTCAGTGCGTTTGTTTGTTTAACAGTTTCAGTTTATTTACAAATGTTACTACTGCTGAGTATACAATAAATGGATTGACATATCGAAAGAAAGACAAATATCTGGACATTGAATTAATCACACTACTGCACGCGTCAAACATGTACAACCCTGTTGCCCTGCTGTAAAGCCTAATTGTAGGCTCTACATTAGGTTACACATAATTATAACCGACATGACAAAGTATAATAGCCTAATTATAGTATCATAATCATAATATCCATCAAAGTGTTATGTATTGTATAGGCCAGGGGTAAACAAAGCTTACCTCACAAGGACTTTCGCTGCTGTTATTGTTTCCGCTATGTCGGAGGCCTTCGCTTTAAGAGCGTCATCAACGTTCAGCCCATGCTTCAGTACAGTATTCAGAACGTGATCCTGACAGTCAAGTCTGACGTAGGGCTCTAGGGCCTTGACAATGTTCGAGCCCTGGTCAGTGACCCAAACTATTTTGGACAGGGAAAGCGGATCAAGACCAAATCTCGTCACGAGGATCTTAACGAGCTCTCTCCTGATGTTTTCCCCGTTTTTTTTTTCCTCCAGTGGAAACATCATTGTGGCCAGGTTCTTCCCAACCAAACTAAAATCCTCCGCCACATAATGGCATGTAATGAAGTTTCCTGTAATCATCGGTCCACATGTCAGTTGTCATTGCAACCGTGCCTCCTTTTTTCAGGTGGATTTTTAGCTGCGATATTAAGGCCCCCCTTTTCTCCTCAGCCATGGCCTTGCAGTGCTATTGAATAGTGTTCGGGGCAGGGATAACGGAGCTTGCAGGCACTTTTCCGTGCGTAGCCCCGACATTTATCAGCTCCTGGGCCAATTCGAGAAAGCCTTCCCCTTCCACAATTAAAAACGGCCTCATGTCCTTTGCGCAGAATTTGACGCATTTCTTTGTCACTGCCTGCTTGACCCGCAGAGGGACAGTTTCAGCACTCTTTACAACAAATGCTTGTAAGTTTGTCTGCGAGGCTCCTGGCGCTGGTGCCCCTGGGCAAACTTTTTCAGCATGACGACTCAATGATGATGTCCCAGTCTTCTTGCTGTCATAAGATAGTAGTGCCTTGCAACTACTACACTGTGCATACATTAACGTGTTACCTTCTGCGTCCAAGACCAATTTGAAGGTCTTCCACACGCTTGCCTTCCCCCTCAATCACAGTGTATTCTCCCGTTTCGATTTTCTTTTTTATCACATCCATCTTCTTTATTGTAGTACTGCACTCTGTTTTTTTTTTTAGACTGACCTGTTGTTAACCTAGGTGGCTGACACGCCCACGGCCATCGCAATTCGCAGATCGCATACCCTGCCTCTTGTCTGATTTATGGCCCTGTTAGGAACCGATCTCCATACTAAAGGTGTTAGATCGTGAATGCATTGTGTGACTTCAGAGGGCTTGTAGATCGAATGGCTATTCGATGCGCAACACCAGCCTGCAATTAGAGCCCCAGGCCATTGGCAGTGGCACTCGGCAGGCAGCGCGCGCACGCCTGTCTGTCTGTGCAATTGCAGCCAGGCACTCTCTCTCTTACAAAGTGAAAGTGCCAAGTGCGCTACTGCGCTTCACCCCACAATAGTAAAAATGAATCGCCAAGATTCAGCAGCGCAACCCTCTTCATAATAAATAAATAAACATTACACAAACAGATTTATTTTAATTTTTATAATAATAAAAAAAAAATCACGGAAAATCACAGAGCCCGAGGCCCGGCCCGGCCCTACTAATTTGCATATTTTTTGGGCCCGGCCCGGCCCTAAAATGTCGGGCCGGGCCGGGCCGGGTTCGGGCAGAAAATGAGAACTCTAGTAAGGCTATCCAACGTTGAAGATGCCACTACCTACTGGCGAAATGTGGAATTGCAGCACTTTAATGGAGGTGGACAGACGTTCATGACGTCACGTGAAAAGCCCGGACCTCAAAATTGAGGACCGGGGCTAGTCTAGGCTAAATTCCCGCTCGCTCGAGCCATTGAGTTATAATTATACTTCTGGAAGTCTTCCTGGGGGGCTGGTCTCTATCCTTCTTTATACTCCATGCTCCAGACTTCCCAAAACAAACTGGTCAGGCTACCACTTGGCCTCACTTCCAGAACCCACCTCACCCCTGCCCATTTCCATAGGCTGCTGCTGGAATGGCCTACAAGATTCACTACACCTTAAGATACCCATGTACCTGTCTAAATACTTCCTTAATGTAAATTAAGTCCACAATCTCAACACCAGAGGGAGTTCAACAAAACACATGCAACCCAGATTCGGCTCAAGCAATGGATTACATTAATTTTGCTTGTTACCCTTATCTCTAAAAGTATTCTGCATTTTTTACTAATTTGAAAAACTTTTTTAAATAGTTCAACTAGCCGATCAACATCTACAAGTTGATCAGCTATTTAAACGATTTTAAAAGGTTTTTTATAAATAATAAAGAAGAGCAAATTAGTTTAGGGATAAGGGGTATAGCCCATAGGTATAGCCCATAGTGAGGTAAAAAGGGGGTCAGTTTTGAATTGCAGCTGTATAGGTGCTCTTAAAACAAGTTACAATATTATCACTGCTGCTAGTAATACCTACTGCTTGTTTATAACAAGTTACACTATTATTACTGCTGCTAGTATTAACTACTGCTTGTTTTTAACAAGTTACAATATTATTACTGCTGCTAGTATTAACTACTGCTTGTTTATAACAAGTTACAATGTTATTACTGTGGCTAGTATTAACTACTGCTTGTTTAGGATCATTTATAACTGAGCAGATATGAGATAAATACTTGTGTGTTGTTCCATGTTAAAAGATGAGTCAATAATATAAAAGAAAAATGTAGTAAAAACAACAAGGTGAATCAGTTTATCTTAGCCTACCTGCTGTGTTTCAGAGTTAAGCTGCTTAACGACCACACTGTTTTCTAACCTTTTAGTAGTGGTATTAAAGTGCTTTCTAACGACACTGCTAACAGGCTAACAGCTAGCTGTGTGTGAACGCCATAGAGTATTAAAAGGGTGAACGCACATAGGCCTACTGAGCCATATAAAGTGAGACATAGTTACGACAACTATTGAAAAGGGACATCCGGGAGTTCATCCATTGGAGTCCATGGGCTCGCGCAAGAACATGAACCACGTGACCAGGTTGTTTTCTGCCCCCTCAATATCGTAACTCTCTCTGTGGCTCTGCCCTGCTGGAGCCTGGAGCGTGCACGGTGCACGTACCATAAACGGTCACCAGGGGGAGCCATGGTACAGTGTAATACAGTGGGGAGCAGCTATGGAACAGCTATAGAGCTGAAAACTCTCCCATAGAGATTTACTAAAATATTGATTGATACAATTATTCTAAGCCTAGAATCAAACCATCCAGGATCCTGGTGAGGCATGACCATAACACCTCTGATTCTGAGAAAACAAACAAACAACAAGATTGCATTTTTAATTATATGATTTACTACATTAAATAAATGCTCTTTGTTTAGCGTTTATTTATTCACAGAATCAGAGGTTTTATGGTCATGATTCACCAGGATCCTGGAAGGCTTGATTCTAGGCTTAAAATATTTGATATAAATATTTGAATGAAAAGTATATTTTAAAAGAAAATGTATAAATATTTTTGGGAAAAAAGATAATGGTCGATTTTTTCAGTGGGTCCAGAAAAACACGCCAACTAAATATAAACTTTAAATCATTTGATGAATCACATCTAACAATTCAATGTCAGTCTCTTCCACACACACTACACATAGGCCTACACTTTACATTTCCACTAATGTGTATTTTTACTTTTGTATTTATACTGTGTATCCATTGTTGTTGATTTATTTTGTTAAATTAGATTAACCTTATAAATCCCCACAGGGTTTTCAAAATCTGACCCGTACAAATGTGTTATATTAATCAGCTTAGCAAGGCTGCTCACTTATGGGAGTTTGCGCCCCCTAGCGTAAACACAGAAGCATTATATAAACTCACAGACAATTTTGGCTGGGACTTTGAGACGTGATGACGTTGAGAACCGCCCACCGGTGCGCTAGTATAAAAGCGCGTCAACGTCCCTTAGTCTCCATTCATTTGTTTCTTCTCATGTGTGTAACACAGCGCAAGCGAAGTCTCCCAAGGTATAGCATCTGAGTTATTTCCACAAGGACGAGAAAACCTCTCGGTACCGCGGAAACTGCTTTCCTAGAGGCTTTGAGAAGTAAAAAAGAAAAACGGTAAGTCCTTTTTCCTTAACCAAGGTTAATAATAACTTGGTGGGTAATGTAACTTGTGTGGTGGCTCGAGCCCTGCTAAGTTTCTTTACCCGTGTGACGGTCTTTGACACGGCTAGCAATAGCGTGTTTTTGCTTCCACACAAACTTCGGTGACTCAAGGTCCCGGACGTGTGACGGGCTAGAAACGGTCTCGACCCTTTGCTAGTTTCCACACGTGTGCCGGCATCGGTGGCTGCTACCATAGCCTGCTATAGCCGACACAACACACGCACGTACCGCGGCCTCGAAGCCCGTGACAGCGTGGTGAGCTGCACAAAGTATAGTAATATTTCTGCTTAGCTTTCACGTCTGTGTCGACGGCCTGCTTTAACAGCTAGTGTAGCCGACACAGCGCACGCACGTCCCGCGGCCCCGAAGCCCGTGACGGCGTGGTGAGCTGCGCAATATATAGTAATATTTCTGCTTAGCTCTCACGTCTGTGTCGACGGCCTGCTTTAACAGCTAGTGTAGCCGACACAGCGCACGCACGTCCCGCGGCCCCGAAGCCCGTGACGGCGTGGTATTCTGAACAGCATATAGTAATATTTCTGTTTAGCTCTCACGTTTGTGTTGACGGCCTGCATTTAACAGCTAATAATAGCTCTTTACTCGGCCTCCACATACAACGTCCCGCGGCCTTTCGAGCCCGCGGCAGCGTGGTGTTGATCCGAAACGCGCAGCCTTGTGAAACTGGTTGATTAAACTCGCGGTTACTGTTGTAACCAGGGGTATATGAACCAGCGAGCCTTGCCTGTAACGTGTTCGCGCAGCCTTGTGAAACTGGTTGATTAAACTCACAGTTACTGTTGTAACCAGGGTTATATGAACCAGCGAGCCTTGCCTGTAACGTGTTCGCCCACGAAGCCTCCACCTACGTGGCTGCTTTTAACTCTGCTCTTCGTTTCCACGTGCTTCCTAGCCTCGTGTGATGGCAGAGACCACGTCCCGTCGCCAACGCCGCCACGCCCGGGCGGACGCTCACAGCCAGTGCATACAAAGGGCGTGCAAGTCCTGCAAGGGCCTGCTCGCCCATGACGACTTGCATGACGAGTGTCTCTACTGCCTGGGCTATGGCCATGCTGTGGAAGCGACGGAAAACCCGGAGCGATGCCCGCATTGCTTCACCTTTTCCGACTTGCTGAAGCGTAGCAGGCAGAAGCGTGCCCACAGGGCGTACCGAACCCAACGGGACGCCCACGCACAGGGGAGAGAGGACGAGGCCCAGCGTCAGGAAGCCTCTAGGGAGGCAGCTGACCCTAACCGCTACTCTCCGAGCCTCTTTATCGGAGCCCCGACCCCTAGTGAAGCAGCCCGGGCTGTTGCACAAGGGACGTACGATGCAGAGAGGGGACGTGGGGCCACGCCTGAGGAGGCGGCCCACGCCGTTGCAACCTCTATCGCACAGAAGGCCTACACTGCCGCTCTGAAACAAGGAGCCAGGCACTGGTCCCCTGACATGGAGGCACCGCTCCCCGACGCCCCTGACATCGTCATCCTTGCAGACGACGACGCGGGCCAGGCACGAGCTCTCCCAGAGCACGACGCTGAGATGGACTCCGACGAGTCCTCATCTCAGGACTCAGCTTCCTCCTACACCTCTGAAGAGGAGGAGGATAACGAGGTGAGCGACGGCGAGAGCGACACCGGAATGGCGGTCCCGCCTCCAGTCGTCAAGACCGTTCAGGTGGCCGACGTCGCCGCCCCCATCGCGACACCAAGTGCTGCAACGGTTGCACCGGCCGACGCCGCTATAGCTCCGATGGCCCCAGTAGCTCCGGCCGAACCAGAGCTCCACTATGATAACACCGACATAGTCGACCTCTTCAAGAAGGCCACAATCCGCTGTGGACTGGTCTGGCCGGCCAGCCTCGAACCTCCGGTGTCTAAGGACACCCTATGCGAGCAGTTCCGCAAGAGGATTCAGGGCAACCCAGTGAAGTCCCAGATCAAGGCTGAGATCCCCCTCGATGACGGGTTCCTGAAATCCCTCATGACGTCTTGGAGACAGCCTTACTCAGCCTCCGCCTCTCTGACCGGAGGCATGAAGCTGCTGGACTGCGCGGGTCAACGGGAAGCAGGCCTCGAGGCCATGCCTCCCATGGACAAGTCCTTCGCCGGATGGCTCATGGGCGTTAATCCCAACGTTTTCCACGAGGACCCGGACTTCTCCTTGCCTTCGGACAAGGACGATTCCAAGATGAATAAGGCAGCGTACAGGTGCGCCTCGACTGCGGCCAGAGCGCTGAACGCTGCGACCCTTCTGCAGGGGTCAGCGTCCTATGTCCTGCTCGAGGCGGGTGACACACCTACCCCCGAGCACATGGCTGAGTTGAGGCGCCTGCACCTCGAGCTCCTCCGTCTCACTCAGGCCCAGACTGAGATGGTGGGCGGGACCATGGCGAGGCTTCTGGTCCTCGAGAGGGCCAGGTGGCTGGAGCTGTCCCCCAAGGTGGGACGCAACCCGCTGAAGCAGAAGGTCTCCACCTCGACGCTCTTCGCGTCCATGCTCGAAGAGATGCGCTCCCGCGACGGGCAAACGAAGACCGACACGGAGGTCATTGGCGCCTGCCTCCCGGCGTCCGGAGCACGGCCCAAACAGGCTCCGCCCTACAGGCCGTCCTACGATCGCCCCAAGGAAAGGGACGATCGTTCCAGGTCCAGGACGAGCACCTTCACGGGGCCCAAGTTCCCTGCAGGTCAGAGGGCTCAGCCGGCAGCGGCCTCTTCCTCTCGTCCACCGCGCACCCGCAAGAAGGGCGACAGGCCTAGACGCCCCTCGGCGTCTCCGGCCGGCGGCCCCCGCAATGCCAGGAAGGGTGGACCACCCGGCGGGAAGCCGAAATAACCAGACCTGCCCCAAGGGGAGACACCGGACACTGTCTCCCCCACCCGTCCCCGAGTTTCTCTGAAGCGCAGCATAGCGGCCACGGGCCTCATGCAGGACGCTCTCCACGCAGACAGGAAGAAGACTTGTTTGTTGAAAATAAATGTCTCTCCAAAGTTTTCTGTACCACCACTTTCTTTAATAAAGCAGTGTTCTCTACTGAAAACCGGTCTCGTGGGTCGACATTTGAAACTCAAGGGGTTGGGCCCACGGCCCGGGCCTCCAAGGGGGCCTGTGGCTGTCGGCCAAAATGCAAGTGTAACCACCTCGGACACGGCACCAGAGCCCAGGGTCCGTACGGCAGAACAGAGGCTCAAGACCCGAGTTCCGACCGTACGTTGCGCCGCTCCGCCACAAAACGGCTCGGAGCTGGCTTCGACCCCTCTGGCGCTGTGTCTACAAGAGTGGAAACGTTGTGGTGCTCATCCTTGGGTGTTGAACACCATCTCGAAGGGTTACAAACTACAGTTTGCCAGAAGACCTCCCACCTGTGGGAGCGTTCTCTTCTCGCAAGCGAGTGGTCAGGCAGCCGAAATTCTCCAAGACGAGATAACATCTCTGTTGGAGAAGAAGGCTATACGTGTGGTGTCGGCGGAGCAGAGCAACACCGGGTTTTATTCCCGCTACTTTCTCGTGAAAAAGAAGGGGGGGGGCATGCGGCCCATTCTAGACCTGCGGGCTCTGAACGGCTATTTGAAAGTGTTTCGCTTCAAAATGCTCACGAGCAAGGCTCTGCTGCGTATGATGCGTCGAGGGGACTGGTATACGACTCTCGATCTCAGAGACGCGTATTTCCACGTCCCCATCTACCCGCCACACAGGAAATTCCTACGGTTCGGTTTCAGGGGACAGATATACGAATATCTGGTCCTTCCGTTCGGACTGTCACTGAGTCCGAGGACTTTTGTGAAATGTACGCAAGCAGCCGTCGCTCCGCTACGTCAACGGGGCGTTCGGATAGCAATGTACGTGGACGATTGGCTAATTTATGCGGACTCAGAGTCGACTCTGCGACTACACACAGGATGGGTAGTAGATCACCTGACGTCTCTGGGCTTCAGCATAAATTACGCCAAGAGTGTCCTAATGCCGAAACAATCGATAGATTACATAGGCATGACACTGGACGCTGTGTCCTTCACGGCGCGTCTCTCCGACGAGAGAATTCGCTCGTTTCAGTCATGTCTGGCCTTGTTCCGGACAGGCAACAAGGTCCCGTTCCGGACTTGTCAGAGGCTGGCGGGTCTCATGGCTTCTGCGATATCCGTTGTTCGGCTAGGCAGACTGTACATGAGACCGTTTCAAAGATGGATGCAGTCGCTAGATGTGGGTCAGCATCGTCGTCATCAGCTTGTGCACGTGTCGATAGGGTGTTTCGAGGCGCTACGCCAGTGGAGAGGCACTCAGTTCCTCTCGGAGGGCGTGGTCATGGGGATGGTCACATCCCGGAAAGTACTCACGACGGATGCCAGCCTGTATGGGTGGGGAGCCACCCACGAGGGCAGGACGGCCAGGGGTGTATGGAGTGGCAGCACCAAGTCTGCCCACATAAATTACCTCGAGCTGATGGCGGTGATGTTGGCGTTGCAGCATTTCGAACACTTCATCAGCGGTTCCCATGTCCTGGTCAGGACGGACAACACGACGACGATGTGCTATATCAACAAGCAGGGGGGACTACGGTCCACCAAACTGCATGTGCTAGCACACAGACTGACGTTATGGTGCGACGAGCACCTTCTGTCGGTCAGGGCCTCCCATGTTCCGGGACTCCTGAACACGGGAGCAGATCTGTTGTCCAGGGGCCGGTACCTCTACGCGGCTTGGTCACTGCACAAGACAGTGGCCAAGCAGATATGGGAGAGGTTCGGCGAGCCACGAGTGGATCTGTTTGCGTCGGAGGAAAACAGCAAGTGTCCTCTGTTTTTCTCCATAGCAGGAACGGCGCCGCTGGGCTTGGATGCCTTGGCGCACCGTTGGCCCCGGGGCCTTCTTTACGCCTTTCCCCCGCTGTCTCTCATCCTTCCCACACTGGAGAGGGTGAGGACGCAGTGCCTGTCGGTGATCCTGGTAGCCCCAGGATGGGGCTCTTGGAGGTCAGACATTGTCCCTCTCCTGCACGATCGGCCCTGGCAGCTTCCAGTACGCAGGGACCTATTGACTCAGGCGGGGGGCGAGATATTCCACCCGCGGCCGGAAGATCTAGACCTCTGGGCCTGGCCCGTGAAAGGCTGAATCTTGGCGCGGAGGGTCTTCCCCAGAGCGTCATCAACACTATTCAGTGTGCGAGGGCGCAGTCGACCAGAGATGCCTATGATTTGAGATGGCGATTGTTTGAGGACTGGTGTTCACCAGCTCAAGTGGTGCCTTTTCAGGCGCCAGTGAGGGTCGTTCTGTCGTTCCTCCAGGACCTCTTGGATAAAGGCAGAGCCTTTAGTACTGTCAAGGTGTATCTGGCTGCTATCTCTGCCTGCCACATCGGGTTTGAGGACAAGACGGTGGGCCAGCTCCCGCTGGTACGCCAGTTCATGAAGGGAGCTAGTCGTCTCCTTCCGGTGACTAAGTCTTTGGTCCCTTCATGGGACCTTGCTTTGGTTCTGGACTCTCTGTCCCGGCCACCGTTTGAGCCCTTGGAGGAGTTGAGTATGAAGCTATTGTCGCTGAAGACAGCGTTGTTAATAGCTCTGGTGACCGCTAAGAGGGTCGGTGATATCCATGCGTTGTCCACGAGTGCGGAATGCATGAGGTTTAATGGGGATGCTAGGGTGGTCATGAAGACCAATCCGGCGTTTTTACCTAAGAACCGCCTGGCTGCCCCGGTACCGATGGACCTGGTGGCGTTCTGTCCGCCCCCCTTTGCCTCTGAGGAGGAGAGGAGGAGGCATAACCTCTGTCCGGTGAGGGCATTGAGGTTGTATTTGGACAAAACTAAGGCGACAAGGAAGACTACACAGCTGTTTGTCTCCTGGGATCCCAAGACTATGGGACTGCCTATCTCGAAGATTAGGCTTTCCCAGTGGATCGTGGAGGCTATAGAGCGGGCTTACTCTGGTAGGAATATAGTGCCTCCCATAGGGTTGAAGGCGCATTCCACGAGGGGTATGGCGTCATCCTGGGCCCTCTGTAGGGGGGTCTCTGTTCAGGATGTTTGTTCCGCTGCAAGTTGGGCATCGTCTTCCACTTTTGCCACCTTCTATAGGCTGGATGTGACAGCAGCGCCGATGGCGCATGCGGTCCTGAGCGTGGCCTCCAGTTAGTGGAGTGACTCGGCTCCCTGGGGGGACATTGGTCTTCTCCAGGGTGCTGAGCTGGTTGTTCTGTCGGCTCTTCTTAGGCGCTTATGACAGACCTGAGCCTGGTTGGCTTTCCCAAGGAGGGGCAGTAGTCCTTTTGGGGACGTACTGTGGTCCTTGCTCACAGATGATACGGGCCCTAAGGGTCCAGACTTCGCGATGACAATAAGGGAGTTAATAAAGTCTCCCATAAGTGAGCAGCCTTGCTAAGCTGATTAATATAACTAGGGGTTACGTATGTAACCAAAGTTATATAACAGCGAGCAAGGCTGCTCACTAGGATTCCCTTCTTGTTGCTTGAGAAGAGAACAATTGTTATCGAATGGAGACTAAGGGACGTTGACGCGCTTTTATACTAGCGCACCGGTGGGCGGTTCTCAACGTCATCACGTCTCAAAGTCCCAGCCAAAATTGTCTGTGAGTTTATATAATGCTTCTGTGTTTACGCTAGGGGGTGCAAACTCCCATAAGTGAGCAGCCTTGCTCGCTGTTATATAACTTTGGTTACATACGTAACCCCTAGTTGTTTTAAAATGTGTTTGGGGCCAGGCTGCAATACCTTCATTCGGCCACTATGTCCAATTCACCTCAGGGTTTCCGCTGGGTGCCTTCTCTATTCATATATACTCTAAGCTAAGGTGACAACCAGGAAAAGACTGAAGAAATCTGGGAGTTGTAGTACCAGTGACAACCAGGAACATCCTGAATAACTCTGGGAGTTGTAGTACCAGTGACAACCAGGAACAGACTGAATAACTCTGGGAGTTGTAGTACCAGTGACAACCAGGAACAGCTTGGGTGACGACCACCAAGAGGGTGGTGACATCTGGAGAGACAGAGGATGGCCGGAGAGGGTGGCGAGGGTTGGCAGCCCAAAACAATTATTCTGTGAGGAATAAGGAACCCAAACGCTACAGACTGTAGTAACACCTGCAAGGAGGGTTTAAAATTAGCCTCGGTGCAGCTTGAGTGGCTGGCTGTATAGCTGGAGTTGTACCGAAGCTGATGCCACTTGGACACAGGACAGACAGTGGGGTGGGGCTGTAGTGTAGCATGCCACTAGGACACAGGACAGAGACAGTGGGGGCTGTAGTGTAGCATGCCACTTGGACACAGGACAGAGACAGTGGGGGCTCCGGGGCTGTAGTGTAGCATACCACTTGGACACAGGCCGGGGTCTGACAGCCATGGTTGAGTCGCATCGAGGAGGCTCAGGAGGGTGTCTGTTGTAAGACCCAGAAACACCCAACGATCCCAGGTTTACAGCACTGATGATGTGTCCAAGTTCATGCATCAATAGATGTTTAATTAACTGTATCTGCTGCTGCTTTGTGTATCCTGACTCAGACTGTAGTAGGCCTATGCCAACTGCAACATGGAGAGACGTCAAGGCATGGACGGCTCCAGGGCTTAGCCCCCCCTCAAAACAAGCCCAATTGACTGACTTCTATGTAAACCAAGATTCATTAGCCCCCCCATCTAAATAGCCAGCCCCCCTATTGCTCCCCAAGTCACAATTTTCTGGAGCCGTCTCTGCGTCAAGGTGTCTTATTTCAATACACATACGATAGACCTACTTTATTCTGTTAATCTATTTGATTATAAAAGGCAAATGTACTCTTGAATAAATATACAAATTGATTCATTGTATAATATTAATAATAATATTTTGATTAATGAATTGATTTACTAAACAGTGTAATGAAGTTACAGCACGGCTTTGCCTGTTAGAGTAAGCATGTTTATTTGTACATTTCAACAAGGAAGGCAGTGTGCTTTACACACACATTTGGGCGGAAACCCCTTTTGGTGTATTTTGTTATATACTTTAACTATTGAAAAATAGCAGATCTACAAGCTCGTAGCGTGGCACCGAGTGCCGCACTACATGCTTGTAGATCTGCTATTTTTTCATAAACCTCAGTAAAAAGCAGCAGTAAACATAAACGTACTGGGCTTTGATTTCAAACAAAGTGTAGATGTGACAGTAGATGGGTTAGGTAGAGGTTCAGACAGACTGTTGAACACTCAACATTGTTTTACTTACTTTATTTTTTAATTCAAGACATTTCTCACACACATTGTTAACAATGCATTTTCAAAACTTCCAAAGTATTTTATCTAGGGATGGACAATATTTTATCAAATCGGTATGGGTCGATGTTGGCCTTAAAATGCAATATTGGTATTAGCCGATATTTTTAAATAAAAATACTACATCAAATCTGTTTATATTCGTACATGGGCTAACATTTAAATAACTGTGAATCTGTGAAGTATTTGGAATGAAATTCAGTTTAGCAAAATGTCAGTTTGTCACCTCCCTCTTCACATTAAATAGATCCTGTGATCTTTTGTGGCCAGATGTAATTTCCTGGGGTCTAGTAGGACTATAGAAAACAATAATTAAGAAATCACTGTACAATTTGGTAAAACAAGTAATCACCAACTTGTTCGAATGTCCCCAGACTCCCCACCCCCTGCCAAAAATAGCAAAAATAGTTAAAATGAAAGAAAGCAGCAAATAAAAAAAGAATATAACACTCATCTTTTACTTTCTCTAATAACCTAAAACATGAACCTTAGTTGAAAAACAACCAAAGTTGTCCTTTAAGGGTTTAACATGAGGAGAAAAACAAAATATCAGAAGAATGGAGGCCTCTATTGACAGGATTGATTGAATAGTTTATTAGACATGAATGTAAAACAGCAACAGAGTTCAGTCAAACACTGATTCCAACAAGAATCACACTTGTGTGAAGTGAGGGGCGCTCTTATCACATCATACATCACATTTCATGCTCAGCCAATCAAATCATCACAAATGTAATTCTTGACAATCACTTTTAGTAAGAGAAATCTATGAAAATCTGGGAACTAAATCGTTACCAAGAAATTTCTTCACCAATGTGTTTCTAAATGTGTCTAATAACATGTACTAAAAGTTTGAAATTCAACTCAATCCAAGCATTAGTTTTGCACTAAAAACACTCCTTGGGCTAAATTAGGCCATATCCACTTGATCAAATGTGCTGACCTCATCAGGCTATGGCCATAGCTAAGGCTATGGCCGTTTTCCTCCCAAGGAGTGTTTTTTGTGCAAAACTAATGCTTGGAATGGATTCAGAATCATGAAAACCCCCTAGTTTCATATGTCACATGCTACTGAAAGAATGATGACATTTTGACTTTTTTTCTTTATATAGGATGTTATGGGTATGGTCACATATTATGCTAATAACTCAATTTCCCCCGGGAGTTGAATTTCAAACTTTTAGTACATGTTATTAGACACCTTTAGAAACACATTGGTGAAGAAATGTCTTGGTAACAATTTAGTTCCCAGATTGGTCAAATACCTGATAAAATGCCCTTACTATTTAAACGTCTTCACTTTTCTGACCTCACAATTTTATCCTCAATATGTACATCAGCCAATCAAATCATCGCTATGGGATGATGATCAGCCAATCAAATCATCGTGTTTGTGTTCACACAAAGACAAAGCCCAATAGGAGCTAGCCCCCCTCAACAATAATTCAATAACATCAAAAACAAAATATATCATTACAGGAAATAATAAAACACTAAATGTACAGTGGGAGAATGTTAGGAGGGGGCATGGTCACCTGTTTAAAGGAGAAGTGATCATTTCCTCTCCACTGGGCCTGCTGAAAGGTGGACTTTCAGGCCTGTTTTAAAAGATGTAAGTGATCTAAATTTTTTGAGGGGTCAGGGCATTCCACGCCTGGGTGGCCGTGCTGTAGAAGGAGAATTTACCCATATTTGTTTTGAAATATAGGAGCAGTATAATAATCCATAATATTGTCCTTGTCTATCGACCTCCCTACGAACATACAGCCGTTTAATTTGATCCTCCCAGTGAGCTCATTTTTCATTCATTCAAGTTTTGTAATCAAAGTAATCAAACTCATTTTCAGTGTCGTCGAGTAATACAAAATAGAAAAAACATCACAATACATCAGAAGATCGGGAAAAGAAAAACAAAAGATATACATTACATAGGTTTACAAATAAAAAGCTAAGACAAATTTCAAAACAATTTAAAAACAGTTACATATTGTGGGGATCTGTATGCTCACCAAGGTTTAAAAATGACTTAAGGGTACTAATGTGGTCAGTTTCAATGTAATTTGCAGGTCATTCCATGTATTAGGGCCACAGAAGCCAAAAGCAAGTTCAGAGATTACTTTTGGTACCTTGAATTTGGGGAAACTACTTGACCGGGTGCGGGTGTACTTCAGAAAAGATGACATGCATTTAGGACAATCTCCAAGCATGGCTTTATATACAAGAACAGGTGCCAATGCAGTTTTCGTCTCTCTGTCAGGGAGGACCATCCAACCTTGTTATATAAGATACATTGGTGAGTACCATAGCTATCACCCGTAATACATCTAATCGATGAGTGATAAACA
Source organism: Protomyctophum bolini (assembly GCF_963924005.1). NCBI lineage: Eukaryota > Metazoa > Chordata > Actinopteri > Myctophiformes > Myctophidae > Protomyctophum > Protomyctophum bolini. Next base: position 49,084,212 of record NC_137868.1, read on the forward strand.
GAGTCTAGGGATTTAAGAATGGATGCTGCTGCATGTCTATAGATTATGTATCCATAATCAGGGCTGCACATAAGTGGTGCGTCGTCAAAATTCATTATGCACTGTCAATTAAGCGCCGGGAAGCGCTTCTGCATACCAACAGCTGGGGCCGCCCAAAATGATTATGGCAGAATACTAGTAAATTCTGTGGCGAGAGCATTTCCCACTGACTGCCACTCAAAGTAGCTACTACTGGCCAGTGCACTGGCCATTGTGGCTAATCACAGCGCGTCCTTACTCAAACGAGGGAGGATTCCATGCTGCTGCTCATTGCTGGGAGGAGGAGGGCGGTTGACAGGAGGAGGATAGGAGTTTACTACCGAGAAAACCTGACATAAGTGACATTAATGGTTCGGCTTCTCCGTTTCATATGTGGAGCGAACTAAAAAGTAAAAGTTGTAAAAGGGCATGCTTTGGATGCTTTGCACTCTTCCCATTCGCTGCTGTGCTTGTGTTTGTTTTCCGGGTGCTGGAGCAAGTTGCTCGTGTGCGATGCCGTCTGTCACAGCACCGGGCCGGCCACCGACTTTTTACGGGTACACAGGTTTTGGGAGGAGTGCAAAGCATTGCGGACTGGCACTGCTGCTGCACAACATGAAGCTTATCAACATGACAACAGCGTGTCCCGACATACTGTCCCTTATTATCGTAGTCGGGTAGTGTACATTGTTTATTTTGCACCGAGGAGCCATGTGTGTATGACTGTCTGACTCTGTGTTGACTGTGTACGTCGCCTCGGCTAAAAACAAAAGGGAAGCCTGACGTATGCTTCGCCGTACGTCGTATGTTAAACAAATGATCTGATCTGCAAACTCACAACGTGTCGCCTCCGAAACACGTTGTGAGCTAATAGATCGGCTATTAAAAAAATATATATATATTATCCTTAGGAAGTATTAAGAAGTTTGTATTAGAATATGCATATAGGGCTGGAATACACATGGACCTATAGCTGCAATTTGCAACTCTAGATTTTTTTAAATAATGGTATGAATCTATAGTTGCAATACTCTCCATTGACTCCCCAGTCCCCACTTATCCAATAAATATCGTTTTGCTATAAGTTATTCATGCATCCCTCTTATATCCATCCGGCGAGACGGGTCGTCGCATTTTAGGAGCACCAAGTAACTCTTGTCACAATGTTTACATTGGAAAGGTTTTTCTCCAGTGTGGACATAGTGGTGTTTCCTTAGGCCACTTGAATTACTGAAACTCTTGTCACAATGTTTACATTGGAAAGGTTTTTCTCCAGTATGGACACGGAGGTGTTCCTGCAGGTTACCTGACCGTCTGAAACTCATGTCACAATGTTTACATTGGAAAGGTTTTTCTCCAGTGTGGCCATCCTGGTGTTGCTTTAGGTTACTCGACGAAATGAAACTCTTGTCACAATGTTTACATTGGAAAGGTTTTTCTCCAGTATGGACACGAAGGTGTGTTTTCAGGGAAGATGATGCAGTAAAACTCTTGTCACAATGTTTACAGTGAAAAGGTTTTTGTCCAGTGTGTACATGCTGGTGTCTCTTCAGATCACTTGAATATTTGAAACTCTTGTCACAATGTTTACATTGGAAAGTTCTTTCTCCAGTGTGGACATTCTGGTGTGTCTTTAGGCCACTTGCTTTTCCGAAACTCTTGTCACAATGTTTACATTGGAAAGGTTTTTCTCCAGTATGGACACGGAGGTGATCCTTTAGGTTACCTGACTGACTGAAACTCATGTCACAATGTTTACATTGGAAAGGTTTTTCTCCAGTGTGGACACGAAGGTGTGTTTTCAGGGAAGATGATGCAGTAAAACTCTTGTCACAATGTTTGCATTGGAAAGGTTTTTCTTCAGTGTGGACATACTGGTGTCTGTTCAGGTCATGTGACCAAATGAAACTCTTGTCACAATGTTGACAGTGGAAAGGTTTTTCTCCAGTATGGACACGCTGGTGTTTCTTCAGGTAACCTGACTCACTGAAAAACTTGTCACAATGTTTACATTGGAAAGGTTTTTCTCCAGTGTGGACACGGATGTGTGAATTATAATTGGATAACTGATTGAAACTCTTGTCACATTGTTTACAATGGAAAGGTTTTTCTCCAGTGTGTACACGAATGTGTGACTTATAATTGGATAACTGATTGAAACTCTTGTTACAATGTTTACATTGGAAAGGTTTTTCTCCAGTGTGGACACGAATGTGTGACTTATAATTTGATAACTGATTGAAACTCTTGTCACAATGTTTACATTGGAAAGGCTTTTCTCCAGTGTGGACACGAAGGTGTGTTTTCAGGGAAGATGCTGCAGTAAAACTCTTGTCACAATGTTTGCATTGAAAAGGTTTTTCTTCAGTGTGGACACGAAGGTGTATTTTCAGGTTAGATAACTGTTCCACTTTAAGCTCCTCCTGTTCCTCTTTAAGCTCCTCCGGTTCATCTTTAATGTGTGGAGGCTCTGGTTCCTCCTGGAGCAGACTGGGGCTCCTCTCCTGTTCAGGAGAAACCTCCTCTTTACACACAACCAAGTGCAGGATGTCTAGGAGCAGAAACATAACATGATAGTCAACACTGGATTCCTAAAATGTAAATCCATTCTTCTTCCATGTTCCATGTACAAAATGACCTACTACCTACCAAGAAAAGATTGACTAAACCGTTACTAACTACAGATTATTACTGTTCTGGAAATTTTAGCAAGAGTTTAGCAACATACAAAAAAAGTAATGTGAAGTAATATATGTTGTTACATTAACACCAAGATGAATAATGATGTTAAAGCAAATATTTCATTTAATTTTGAATCATGAAATTCTGAAACAATGTTAAAATCATGATACTTCTCACGTGGGCTCTGATTTGGAAGTAAATGAGTCATGCCACTGAGTGCATGACGTTATGAAGCAAAAGCACTTCTGACAATGAAAGCTTGAAATGTGGACTGATGTTAGCTTAACAAGCTACTATCGCTACAGCAGTTCATGAGATTTCATCGACCTAAATAGATGTTATATCAACAAGCATAGCACGTCTGTAAATGTGTCTGTGAGTCTGTGAATCTGTCTGGGGCTGCGCATCAACATACCAAAACCTAACCCACGGGGAAGGCCATTGACTGGCCTAAGTAGCCTACCTGCTGCGCTGCTATAATATTATATCAACATAATGTCATATCGTTGACCAAAATGGCTTCATATCAACAAGGATAGTAGGATTAAAATAGGGTTAGGCTGTCTTTAGTCTTTTTTTCAGAAATGACTTTGGTTAAACAACTTTGGTTAAACATGCAGCACTCAGGTAAAGCTGGGTTACATTTTGTTCTGAACAGTTCAATGTTTTGACATCAAATAATAATCCCGCATCATGTGGTGTTTTGTTTCATTAGCTCAAGAGCAATCTGAGAATCCCATCGTCAAATATTCGGGAAAACAGCGCCTCCGCTGTTGTTCCTCGAAATTAGACTCTGGGGGCAAGGTCTGTTTAGAATTTCTATCAACCGGAAAAGGCCCTTGCTTTTCCGCCGAGTTCCACTACTACCGCTGTGCCGCACTGTTTTCATTCCTACTTTCAACCATTCCTTTGCGGAACAAAACATGGATGTAACGGAGGAGGAAATTTTTTGCTAGTGTGCTAAGGAGAGTTGCTGTTCTACACAATGTTGAACATATCAAACCGCTTCAGCACATTTGTTTGAAATATTGAATCGATCGACGAGATGTTTTATTATGTTTACCTACTGGTTTTGGAAAAAGCCTCGTATATCAAGCTTGGCCAACGGTGTGTTCCCTACTTTCCGAAGCCTTTCCAGAGAGATGGCCAAAGGACGCTATCGTTTTAGTTATATGCCCACTCATTTCTATAATGGAAGAGCAAGTGAAAATGTTGACGGAGCGAGGCATTTCTGCAGCATATGCTGGGCAGAATGCATCTACAGACTCTGAAAACATGCCGTTTATTAACATTTAATCATAATAATGCTAGAAAATACAATTTAACCATGTGTACTACTACTTATGCATGTTGCATCATGGCATGCAGAAAAACACCTTATAGATCACCCATTTTGATCAAGTGCTGAGTATTTAAGGGATTAGTGTCTAAAATAAAATACACTGAATGTACTTTTAGTACTGTCAAACGATCATATGGACCCAACCATCCATTAAATCAAGTTTATTATAAATATGCAACACAATTTGAAATTTACACAATAAATGTAGCTAATGTAAGAGGATTTATATTCATTGATTACACTAGATAATGGGTCCTTGTTGACCTGTAAAACGTAATGGACCCCTTCTCAAAGTTTAAAGCAAAAATATAGATAATACCACGTCTGAAAGGCTTTGTATCCTAATGTGATTTGTGAAACAGTGTGAAAAGGAGCCCCCGCGGTTTCCAAATCAATTCACTTTCAGATTGAACACTAAACCAAAGCTTTTATAACTTTAATTTGTACTGCAAAATACATTTGTTTTACGTCCGTTATATTTGTACGTCACGGACTGTTCTGAAGTTGCTTAAATAAAGGGGTCATTTGTTGGGAAACGTAAATATTAGCACACAACACAATTAACGCGTTTGATTGAAGTTACACTTAATCATAACCAACGCTTTTATTCATACTTTGTACTGTACACAGTTTACATTACATTTAGTTTGACGGAGTTTTATTTGTTCAACATAGGACAACATTAGATAGCACTTCCCCGTTTTTTTGTGAGATGGAGATGTCGATGCAGTTGCACAACGCTTATGTCTAGCATTGTTTCGGTCATACAGTTCTTTGACCGAATCGCCAACCTTTTCCAAAATTTCTTTGGTGCGCGAATATTTCATCAACAATTGTTTGCAGCTTAAGCAAATCGATTTCAGTGGATCGTCTGCAACAACAGGTTCTTCGGTTATAGCTTCCAAACTAGTCTCCAATCCCTGATTTGTGAATAAATTAAATACTTGTCCTTTTACTCCATACTTTAAATAATCTCCACAAACTCTACATACATTCGTAATAGGTTTCTTTGGTGTTGTTTGTTGACCAGAGGAAGCCATGTTCAATAATAATGGAAGCGTGTAGGTTTGCTTCTAGTGGGACGAAATTTCCTCGCTGCACACACATGTAAATCCCGCCCACTAAATGTGATTGGGTGATTGCGCGGCTGACTTCCTGAACTACAGCGTCCATACTTGTAGGCCAGTGATACGTTTCTTTCTACTGCTTGCCGACAGACTAGTTGACGCGAGGCAACAGTCTGTCTTGAGAGACTAGCTCAAGAGTGACAAAATAGGCTACAGCTTGTTGTTGTTCCGCTGCTGCTGCTCTGAACACACATGAACTGTAAATGTACAAAGGATTTGACAGTGAGGTCTCTGTTATGCTACGCAACACGGAAGTAACAGAGACTCGAAGCAGTTTAAAAACCACAGTTAGTGACGCGTGGATGACGAATCCTTGGTATTTTCATTCAACCGGACAGAGTCAACTTTGGAAAAGGTCCTGGTGACGCTCTGGAAAACTTGGGATATGGGATTCCCTTCTCGCGTACCAGTGAGACATGTTCCAGCGGTTGGGGACCTCTGGGGTAAACCATTGGGAATATCTTATCTACAAGCTCACTGGAGCACCCCACACCTATCACTCCTGCCTCCCATACCCCTCCAACCCCTGAGCCAGGGGGAGCACCCCACCACACCCATTACTCCTGCCCCCCATACCCCTCCACCCGCTGACTACCATCAGCTATGCAAGCAGTTGTGTAACTGATGACAATTAGGAGAATGGAAACAGGTGCTCCCAATCTGATTAGCCGGAGGAGGCAAATCTACACCCTCTATACTTAAACACTCTATACTTGTGTGAACAAGTGAACTAACCCTCAACCACACAACACACAGACAGAGATACCAAGTCAAACTGAATTTGTACTATTTATACTAGGGATGTACCGATGAGACATTTTGGACGATATCGATATCCGTAATTAATTGCCGTTATGGCCAATAACTGATATCGATATGATCTCATTCTGTATTGAAAAATTATAGTTATATTTAATATTGTGAGCTTGTAGATCTGATCAAGCTGTTACTTTGGGGTTGTTTATTTGTAAAGCCAGACCGATTAATCGAACCAATTAATTAATCGGTCTGATTGATTAATCAAACTGATGCTGATTAATCTAAAAACAACTAAAATCGGCCGATACCGATGTGTTTGCCGTTAATCTCCCATCACTAATTTATACTACTATGTTATGGCTTGCAGCCAGCCCACATTGTTTCTTCAGGAACAATATTTTCTAGTTTTCCATTGTTATTGTACAGTGAAAATAAGACATTGTGGCAGCCCCACAGAACAGAACATATTGAAGAAAGGAAACTTACTGAGGTGTGGCTGGTCTTCAGCTTCCTGTTTAATAGAAACGTCTTCAGCTTCCTGTTTAACAGAAACGTCTTCAGCTTCCTGTTTAATAGAAACGTCTTCAGCTTCCTGTTTAATAGAAATGTCTTCAGCTTCCTCTTTAATAGAAACGTCCCTGGCTGAGTCTGGAGAGTTCATCTTCACCTGGGAGTGATGCATCATGGGTATTGTAGTTCTTATGAGTCTGGAGAGTTCGTCTTCACCTGCAGTCTGGACTCCGGTCTGAAATCAAGTGAATAAGGAAGTAGTTTAATTAATAACTGGAGACCTATAGTCCGGCAGCCAGGGGTGGGGAGTGGGACATTTGTTTTCATTGGCCTAAAATATTGCCTATATACTTAAGACTTAAATTAATGAGTCCACTTGCTGACCGGCTGTCGGTATTGAGCAATGTATTTTATAAGGTTTTATATGTGACCATACCATTACCTATAAACGGCAAGATGTCAACATTTCATTATGCTTTAACGCTTAGGCCGCCAGCATTTGATAAATTGTGATATAATTCACGCCAGCATTTTTCCCTGTTTAACTATTATTTTGAACAGCAAAAAACCCATACCGGAAGTTATGATCTTATGTTAGGGTGTGTGACGATGCATCATCATTCCATGTTTACCGCAGGTGCTGCTAAAACATAATGGAGGCGCATCACAGCGTCTGGGCCGTGGAATAAAACTTATTTAGACCAAAAATGCTATCTGGGACAAGGATAGGAGATACAGGCGATTGAAAGAAACAGAATCAAAGCCCTGCCCTACCCTAACTGGGTCGACCCGAGGCTCGGCCAGACCCTAACAATTACCATAATGTTAACACTTCCATCGCCCTCCTGGTGTCCATGTGAAATTACTGCAGGTAGCCAGGCAATATCTGTGAATAAGCGCCAACTACTTCCGGCCCACACAGCCCAATACAACGAGAGGAGGAGCAACAACTTTTACGAGCAGCAAAATGTCTTAGTTTTCACCACAAGCGGTAATATGGCTTGCACGATGAAATCAGGAATCACTATTTAGATCTGAACGTTGGGCGGATTGGACTAAAACAACAGCTTTGGACTATTTTTCGGAGAAAACAAGCAGCAAAGAAACGACAATGAGCAAACCGATGCCAACGTGACTAGATCAATCAAAAGCACTATAAAAGACCAATTGCCGTTGACCTACGGCAATGGCGGACTAAGTTTTAAGTACCATGTGATGTGTCAAACTAGGGGGTTGTCATGATTCTGAATCCATTCCAAGCATTAGTTTTGCACAAAAAACACTCATTGGGCTAAAAACGGCCATAGCCGTCATCATAAATGTGATGAGGTCAGCACAAGTGGATATTGCCGTTTTTAGCCCAAGGAGTGTTTTTGTGGATGGAATTGATTCAGAATCCTTGCCTTACATAGGTTGTTAATGGTATGGTCCTATAAAAACACTATTGCTCATTACCGTCAGCCAGTCAGCAAGTCGACTCATGAATATATGTAGACAATAGACAATATTTTAGGCAAAAGAAAATCTAAAATAAAAGCATATATACATTTCCCACTTTAAACAACAGATTCCTGTTGGCTGCCAGACCAAGAGATTATGGGATTCATGCATTAGTGAAGAAATCACACTTAACCTCAGTTTACACAAGGAACAATGGTGTAAAGTGAATAAGGTGAAAGTAACCAATGTGTTTTTAATGTTCTGCCTCAGTTCAAGCAGCAGGGGGAGTACAGTGCAACCATTTATGTGAGCATAAATGGTAACAAGTAGGGATGGAATCATATTTGATCACATGGCCAGCCTCTATTTGACCTCGGTGAGGAGAGTGATCTAAGTAGGGCTGCTCAATTCATTACTATTTTAATTCAGGATTGATTCAGAACGTGTGTGTGTGTGTGTGTGTGTGTGTGTGTGTGTGTGTGTGCGTGCGTGCGTTAAGTATATATTTTGAAGCATTCCTTGTAACAATGATGCTCTTTGTTTTGTTTTGTCTTTGGTTGTGTGGTGAGGAACAACAAACCAATAACGTGTTAAGATGTGTTACAATGGTGTTTGTTAGGGTTAAATTTCAATGGTTTGTGTTACACAACACAAAAGGACAGTAACCAAAGTCGACTTCTCAACAAGTCGACTTCATTGTCACAATTCAAGAAGTCAAGTCCAGAAGTCGAACAAATAATTAAACTAGAAAAGGTGGCCCTCGAGGGACAGGTCTCCACCAAGCCAGGTCAGGTTGTGGCTATAATCCTCAGCCTAGTAAGACAGTGTGTGAAAGACTTCACGTAAATTGCAAGCTGCATTCATGATTTGAGGCTTTTTGTTCAAACTTTGAAAGCTAATTATAGCCAATTAGGATGGAATATGAGATATCGGACAGATCCAACTTGAGCACATGACTGTAGAGATACTGTGTATCGATTTGCAAGATTTTTAGAGACAGAATGAGGAGTAATAAAACAATAAATGTGTTTTACAAAAGTCGGCCTCCTGGTGGCGCTATAAAAGGCAGATGTGAAAAATGTAGGTCAAATGTTTGTCCTTGGCCTCTAGGGAGTGTGCATACAAGGTTTCACGCAGATTGGTGCAGTTATAGGTAAACATTTTGAAAAGCTGCCTCATGGTGGCGCTATAATATGTGGGGCAGAGGTTCATCGTTGGCCCCCAGGGAGTGTGTATGCACTTTGACACATCGACCGGGTTAACGGTGTCGGAGATTGGCTGGTAACGGACGGACGGACACACACACACACGGGGTGCCGTGTATTAGTCAGAAGGTTCATTGTTCCGAAATTACTATCCCTATCTCTAACCCTAACCTAAACCTAACCGCAAGCACGGGAGCAAACCTAAACCTAACCGCAAGCACGGGAGCAGTGCATGTTCGGACTAACGGGACTTCGAATCTAGTTCCCCACACACGGACGGAGTGCAAAACATACTCTCTCCGCATGCCTCGTCAAAGGTGCAAACGTTTGACAACCTGCAGCTTGAAAAGGCCTTCAGCTCAGCTCTGAACTCGGTAGAATCTGCACATGGCTCGCTGATAACAAACTATCATTACACCTCGGAAAAACTGAATCCACTCTCTTTGGATCAAATAGTAATCTCAACAAGGCAGATGGCATCTTTGTTAGAGTGGGTGACAATATTATCACACAGAAAGATGAAATTACCTACCTAGGTTCCATCCTGGAGGCTAATAAAATGGCCACCGACAGGTTGAAAATAGGTTGACGACAGAGTACAGCATTTTGCAATGGGCCTGGCCTACAAGATTCACTACCACCTTAAGATACCCATGTATCTGTCAAAATACTTCCTTAAGGTAAATTAAGTCCACAATCTCAACACCAGAGGGGGTTCAACAAACCACATGCAACGCAGATTAGGCTAAAACAATGGATTAAATTAATTTTGCTCCTATGCCACTAAATGTGGAACGCCCTACCAACAGCAATTAAGAAATTGCCCCCCCCCCCCAACAAGTTACAATATTATTACTGCTGCTAGTATTAAGTACTGCTTATTTAGGATCACATTTATAACAGACTGATTGATTGAAGTGAAAATGGAAGTTATGGTTATCACGATAATACAAATGATCTGCCTAATGAAGATGTCACTGGAGGACGGTTTCTGAACTGCCCACAGCCCTCCTATGAGGCACAGACTGAGTAGAAAATAATTGTGCCATTTTATCATGATTATTAGTGAGGACCTATTATATGAAGATAGGTTGAAAAGTGGTCCTTTAACAGTTTGCAGAATTACAGTACATTTAATACAAAAACTGTTGACTGTGTACGACACCAGAAAGCATTACTTGTTTACAATCGGGTCCACCCTTTTCAATTCGTCAGAGACGTACAAAAACAGGAAATCATCATAAAAAGGAGGTAAACGGGGAAAAACATCTAGGGCTCCATCTTGCACCACCTTTAACCCTTATCCCTAAACGTATAGACCAATTATTTGTTTACAAACATTGGGACTGGGCGCACGGGTGACTGTTTCATGTAATCAATTCCCAACAGATCTCAAAACCTGTTTTGGGGAGCGCTGGTTTCAGTCCATTCAACCTCCTCTTGTGAGTTGGCTAGTGAGGTGCTCCCTAGGAGACATTTATACTTCAAAGTGCAACAGTGTTGCGCACCGAGAACAGCTGATATACAAGCTCACATGCATCACAGATGCGACTGTTGTGAGCGTAGATGTCTGCGTGCGCGACACCATCACGGGACGAAGCATGCATTATACTTGATGGGCTGCAGGTGCGCGTGCAGCCATGCACAAATACGCTCTGCTGCTGTGATCATGAGCGCACCTCCCGTTCTTATGACAGCGACTGGAGGTGTGGTTTTGAGGACAACTGTTTTGAATTGCTATTATTGTTCAAACACAACAGAAACCATGGACTATATATTCCAAGGGTGAGAGATCACAATAAAAATCCTAATCAATCCTAATCACTCTGAAAGTTTGATGGGGCATTTTTTACATGTGAGTGCAGTTAGAACTTTTCCATTGCATCTTGAGAGGAAGGGTTCCTGTGCTGCCGCTATGCGTGCGCATCCTGTTTCTTATCAGTGTGACGTCGTCTCTTAAGGCGTCTATTCGCCATTTTTTACTATTTTGAAAAACATTTTAAAATAGTTAAACTAGCTGATTTAATATTAAAAAATAACAAATTAGTTTAGTGATAAGGGGATGGCCCATAGTGACAGGAAAAGGGGGCCAGTTTCGAATTGCAGCCGTCCGTAGGTGGCCTTAAAACAAGTTACAACATTATTACTGCTGCTAGTAGGCTATTAACTACTGCTTGTTTATAACAAGTTACAATATTATTACTGCTGCTAGTATTAACTACTGCTTGTTTATAACAGGTTACAATATTATTACTGCTGCTAGTATTAACTACTGCTTGTTTATAACGGGTTACAATATTATTACTGCTGCTAGTATTAACTACTGCTTGTTTATAACAGGTTACAATATTATTACTGCTGCTAGTATTAACTACTGCTTGTTTATAACAGGTTACAATATTATTACTGCTGCTAGTATTAACTACTGCTTGTTTTTAACAAGTTACAATGTTATTACTGCTGCTAGTATTAACTACTGCTTGTTTATAACAGGTTACAATGTTAATACTGCTGCTAGTATTAACTACTGCTTTTTTATAATAAGTTACAATATTATTACTGCTGATAGTATTAACTACTGCTTGCTTAGGATCATTTATAACTAAGCAGATATGAGAAAAATACTCGTCGTGTTGTTCCATGTTAAAAGATGAGTCAATAATATAAAAGATAAATGTAGTAAAAACAAGGTGAATCAGTTCAACTTACCTGCTGTGTTTCAGGGTTGAGCTGCTTAACGAACACACTGTTTTCAAACCGTTTAAAACCTTTTACTATTATTATTATTGTGTTTTTAAACCACGCTGCTAACAGGCTAACAGCTAGCTGTGTGTGAACGCAGCCGTTCAACGCGCATAGGCCTAGGCTACTACTGTGCAAGGGCTGTGCGCATGAGCACTAGCTCTTTAAGGCAGAGTTACGACAACTCTGTTCACGTCACGGGGCTTCAGTCCAATGGCGGCTCTTCAATCTACATAGACTTCTATTGAATGGGGACATCCGGGAGTTTACGGAATGCATTGGAGTCTATCCTCGCGCGAGAACATGACCCACGTGACCAGGCTGTTTTCTGCCCCCTCAATGTCGTAACTCTCTCTGTGGCTCTGCCCTGCTGGAGCCTGGAGCGTGCACGGTGCACGTACCATAAACGGTCACTAGGGGGAGCCATGGTACAGTGTAATACAGTGGGGAGCGGCTATGGAACAGCTATAGAGCTGAAAACTCTCCCATAGAGATTTACTAAAATATTGATATCAATTATTCTAAGCCTAGAATCAAACCATCCAGGATCCTGGTGAGTCATGACCATAACACCTCTGATTCTGAGAAAACAAACAATTAACAAGATTGCATATTTAATTATATGATTTACTACATTTAATAAATGGTCTTTGTTTAGCGTTTTTCATTTTCATTTATTCACAGAATCAGAGGTCTTATGGTCATGATTCACCAGGATCCTGGAAGGCTTGATTCTAGGGTTAAAATATTTTATATCAATATTTGAATGAAAAGTATATTTAAAAGAAATATTTTTTCGATTTTTTCAGTGGGTCCAGAAAACCACGCCCACTAAATATAAACTTAAAACACTTTTATGAATCACATCTAACAATTCAATGTCAGTCTCTTCCACACACACTACACATACATACACTTTACATTTCTACTAATATGTATTTTTACTTTTTAATTTATACTGAGTATCCATTGTATTAGTTATGATTTAATTCTGTTAAATTAGATTAACCTTATAAATCCCCACAGGGTTTTCTAAATCTCACCCTACAATATGTTGTTCCAAATGTGTTGTTTACTTGTTTTATGTGTGAATAATAAAAAAAAAAAAAAAAAAAAAAGCTGGCATTCAAAGCAACCAAAGGTATGGCTCCCCCATATCTTGCAAGTATGATCGAACCCTACAAACCCTCCCGCTCACTCAGATCAGCCAACGCAGGGAAGCTGGAAGTACCCTCACTAAAAACGCCGGGACAACGCTCCACACGTCCCAAACTCTTCTCCCTTCTGGCTCCAAAACTGTGGAATGCACTTCCCATTGCAGTCAGAACTGCAGCATCACTCCCAATCTTCCGCCGTAGTTTGAAAACCCACCTTTTCAGACTCCATCATGGCCCATAGCACTTACCCCACCCCCTTAGATAGCAATTCTGTAGACTTAGATAGCATTTGATACAGACTTATAGCATGTTATGTAAACAGCATAAGTGCATTGTATGTAGTCATAGTACATAATGTATATCATAGTAGTATAGATGTATAGCTTATATGTATAGTTTCATTATAGATATTCCACTGTTACTTTCTTAGCTTACGCATGTTTCATGATAAATGTTTTTATGTGATGTATTCCCCATGCTTTTTGTTCTTGCTTAATGTAAATCGCTCTGGATTAAGAGCGTCTGCTAAATGCCTAAATTGTAAATTGTCATCTGTATACTTCCTGCAGTACAGAAGTATACAGATTTCTTGATGAATTGAAAATGGAGGACCCTGATGTAAACAAGTCTTGATTTACAACACTGATGTTGAACATGTACCATGTTCATGATGTTTCATTAACTGAATAACTCTGGGAGTCGTAGTACCAGTGACAACCAGGAACAGACTGAAGAACCCTGGGAGTTGTAGTACCAGTGACAACCAGGAACAGGCTGAAGAACTCTGGGAGTTGTAGTACCCGTGACGGGAAGCACCCTATGATCCGACGGACCATTGCTCCGAAGGAGCATTGGTCCGAGGTGCGCTGGGGGTCGGGAGAGGGTGGGTGGTTAGGTTTAGGTGTCTGCCCCGGGGGAGGTTAGGGTTAGGGTGAGGGTTTGAGGTAGGTTGTCGATCGGACCAATGGACCGTCGGCATATTGACGCGGACCCATGTAGGAGTAGGCTAGATAGGCTACTTTATCATTCTGAAGCTCTATTCATTCAGCGAAAATGTGCGTGCATGTGTGTGTCGGATCAGCGACTCAGCCGGCCGGCAGCTAGTGGATGGGGGGGGGGGGCAGCCGTTTCGACCGAAAATCAACCGATAATTCCCAGTAGGTTACTTATTACGCCGATCGGCTCGTACTGGCTGCGATTGGCGTTGATGCCACGTTAACCGATCTTATCGGTCAAGTCAGGTCTACTGGACATACTGGGAGCCTACTGAAAATGACAAGCCTCCTCATACCCTCCCCTAAACTTAACTGCAAGCATGTCGCAGCGCGGTCCTAATATTAACGCATGCTTGCCAACCTTAATCCTGTCGTTTTGGTCTACTGCCTACTAAAAACGACAAGCCTCCCATACCCTCCCCTAAACTTAACCGCAAGCATATCGCAGCACGATCCTAATATTAACGCATGTTCGCCAACGTTAATCCTGTCGGGGGTTTTTTCAGTCGGCAGAGCATGGCCATACTCGTCGAATACAATCGTACTGATCCTCAGTGATCACTGCGGTCTTGACTATTGATAACAGTCGAATCGGGTGGCCCGGGTCTGATCAGCCATGGTTTGTGTATCCTGACTCAGACTGTATGCCAACTGCAACATGGAGAGACGTCAAGGTGTCTGATTTCAATACACATCATGTACCATAGAGTCTATATGGCATAGACTTACTTTATTCTGTTATTCTATTGGATCATAAAAGGCAAATGTACTCTTGAATAAATATACAAATTGATTCATCGTCTAATAATAATATTTAGATTTATAAATTGATTTACTAAACAGTGTAATGAAGTTACAGCACTGCTTTGCCCGTTAGAGTAAGCATGTTTATTTGTACATTTCAACAAGGAAGGCAGTGTGCTTTACACACACAACATCTGGGCGGAAACCCCTTTTGGTGTTTTAAGCATTATATTATACTTTAGCTATTGAAAAATAGCAGATCTACAAGCTCGTAGCGTGGCACTGACTGTGTGACGCATGGAAATGAGCCATGCAGAGTTTAGTAGCCTACTTGTGTTTTGTCCGCGGTGCCATGTACTTTTGTCTGCGTATGTGGTTGTAATAGATTAAATAAAGAGTTACACTATTGGTGCCTGGCTGGCTAAATGAGCCGCGCAGGCATTTGAACGTTGGTGTTGCGCAAATTGTGCTTTTCTCTGTGGAGTATGACGCTGTAGTATTATGGTATGCGACTGCGTGACATTTATTTAGCATTCATTCATTTTCATCATCCTGGGCTTGGGCACAGAGGCGAGGGGTGCCCACTGCCTTGGCAGCTTGGCTAGAATGACTTTACGCACGAGGCTCACCTTAAAAATAGCCAATCTAAGCTCACAAATTTGCGTCGCGTCATTGTTGTGAGCTTGTAGGTCTGCATATGCTATTTTCAAAGCTGCCAGATTCATATTTAAATCTTTAGTTGGAAGAATGCAATGGCATATCATCAGTGTTGAGTGTTGACCATAGTCTAATGACGGATATGGAACCAAATGAACCGGCCGCCGCCTAATAAACGATCAGCGTTTACTTTATGCTGCTATACCAGTGGTAACCAACCTTTTCAAGCCCAAGAGCCCATTTTATTCCCAATTGTAAGCCAAGATCTACCACTAAAACGTGTTAGAAAAAACACTTGTTTTTTTGCTATTTCTGACAGGCTCAATGCATGTGCACACATCCACACAAAGACTAAAGCTTAAATTAGAATAAATACTTATAGTAAGTTATATTATCAATGTCAAATAATATTAAGACAAATTAGAAATAATTAGTATTAGAAATATTTTGTTTCTCATTTCAATGAATATTCACATTGGCAGATGTTCAAATGACATAGGCATAACATGACCATATATATTTGCACAGATATGGTGACATACTCTCAGGGTCAGCCCACCTTTAATGAGACTGCTGTGACTGCACTTTATCTGCAAGCGTTTTGAAATCTGGTTCATATTTAGTGATTGCCAGTCTGAGGGTGTCATTAAGATGTGAGTCAGTCATACGAGTTCTAAACTTGGATTTTATTATTTTCATTTGTGAAAAGGCCATTTCACATAAGTACGTGCAACCAAAGTAGGCATGCAGCTTCAGTGCACACGACACAATCAGGGGATACTTCTCTGCTCACAAGAGACCAAAATTCCTTCTCTTTAGCTCTGACCTGCAGGTGACAGTCACTTACTAATCCAATAATCTCCATTTAAATATCTGAAGTTAATGCAAACACATCCTGCATTTTATCGGACAGCAGTTCAATGACAGTAGGCTCAGTAAAGAGGAAAGGGTTTGATACAAAAGCAGCTACTTGACTCATGCGTTGTACTTCAACAAGTTTTCATATTTCATATTTATCATATTTTTTGCTCTATGTGTGCATGTGTACAGAATTCAAACTGTAGCATTGATTATTGTCACGGACGGAAGTCATTCTTTCCCTTTGCATATGCCCTGGAGTGCACTCGCCTATTAGTTTGCATTGCAGACTGGTATTATATTCAGTATATTTTTCTCATTTTTATATTTTTGTTGTTGCTACGCACAGTGCGCAGCAGTTGAGGAGAACGCAACTATGCATTCCTTTAAGCAACACAACTTCTGCAGCTGCATCCATATGTTTAGAATTTGCATCAATGATCAAATCCCAATAATAAAAAATATTATAACAACGAACAACGAAAACTGAAGGAGCAGCGGCGCTATCTATCTATCTGTGTCTGCAGCCTGTCACGAGCCCCGTAATGAACGCACGTTGTTCCGTATTTTAATGTCGGGTTGGAGAATAAATACAGTATGAATGACGGCGGGATTTATTTGACAACTCTGTCCTGCTTTCTTCACGAGAAGAGAAGAGCGCTCACAGCTGCTAATATGGTACCTGTCAGTTCGCTTTACGGCTTGTGTAGTCAAGTGTAGTATGTGAACCTGGGTCTGGGAAGCTCAGAGCTGCAGCCATTGGCTCATGATACGAGCACACGACCAATGGGACAGGTCATTCAGTGTTGCTAAGATACCACCCCTCCCACCACACACGCACACACACACCCTTGGACGATGGGGTCTATTCTCAAACTCAGAGCCACAGCGCTCTGCTCAAAATTAATTTGCATGTGACGAGCGGCACTGACATTATTCCAATGGGTCTAACACTTCGCGATCGACTGGAAACGTTCCCGCGATCGACTGGTAGATCGCGAACCCCGGGTTGGTTACCCCTGTGCTATACTGTTGGTGTGAATATAAAATAAATATGGTCTATGATGTTTGGGGGGGGGGGGGGGTGTGGGGGGGGGGGTCATATATATTCTTCCAGTCCCTGAGGGGGGGGTCCCGAAAAAATATTTGGGGGCTGGGGGGGGGGATGAGGTAAAATAAAAAAATGAAATCACATCTGCACCACCCCCCCCTGGTGGATAAATAACGATCAGTCCCTAAACAGAAACGTTTTGGGCTTTGATTTCAAACACAGTGTTGTAGATGTGACAGGATCGAGTTGGGTTAGGTAGGTTCAGACAGACTGTTGAACACTCAACATTGTTTACTTACTTTATTTTTTAATTCAAGACAAGTATTTTATCTAGGGATGGACAATATTTTATCAAATCAGTATGTAGCCTTTTAAGTAGCCTTAAAATGCAATATTGGTCTTAGCGGATGATTTAAAATAAAAATACTACATCAAAGCTGTTTATATTCGGATATGGGCTAACATTTCAATAACAGTGAATCCCTAGTATTTGGAATAAAATGCACTTTTTTCCAGAATGTCAGTTTCCCTCTTGACATTCAATAGATCCTGTGATCTTTTGTGGCCAGATGCAATTTCCTGGGGTCTAGTAGGACTATAGAAAACAATAATTAAGAAATCGCTGTAATAATTTGGTAAAACAAATACATTTACCCTCTATTTCGAATGCCCCCGCCCCCTGCCAAAAAAACTAAAAGTGTTTAAACGAAATAAAGCAGCAAATTAAAAAATATATAACACTCATCTTTTACTTTCTCTAATATCCTAAAACATGAACCTTGGTTGAAAACCCCAAAGTTGTCCTTTAAGGGTTTAACATGAGGAGGAAAAAAAAAGATCAGGAGAATGGATGCCTCTATTGCCAGGATTGATTGAATAGTGTATTAGACATAAATGTAAAACAGAAACAGAGTTCAGTCAAACACTGATTCCAAAAGGGAGAACAAAAACAGTCCTTGCGGTCTTGTTTCCATTCAGGTCCTATCCAATCAATTCATAATAGCAGAACAACAAATATCACACTTTGTGTGAAGTGAGGGGTGCTCTTATCACATCATACATCACATTCCATGCTCAGCCAATCAAATCATCACACATTTAATTCCGGCCAATCACTTTTGGCGTCTTCACTTCTTCTGCCCTCACAATTATATCCTCAATATGTACAATTTAGGCATTTAGCAGACGCTCTTAATCCAGAGCGACTTACATTAAGCAAGAACAAAAGCATTGGAATACATCACATAAAAACATTTATCATGAAACATGCGTAAGCTAAGAAAGTAACAGTGGAATATCTATATAATGAAACTATACATATGAACTATACATATATACTACTATGCTATACATATGTACTATGGCGTGCTATGACTATATACTGTACAATGCAATTATAGTGCTGTCTACATAACATGCTATAAGTCTGTATCAAATGCCATCTAAGTCTACAGAAATGCTATCTAAGTGGTAGGGTAAGTGCTATGGGCCATGATGGAGTCTGAAAAGGTGTGTTTTCAGACACACCTTTTCAGATCAAATTATCAATCAAATTATCGCTATGGGATGATGATCAGCCAATCAAATCATCGTGTTTGTGTTCACACAAAGTCAAAGCCCAATAGGAGGAGCTAGTGCCCCTCAACAAAAATTCAATATCATCAAAAACAACAACAAAATATATCATTACAGGAAATAATAAAACACTAAATGTACAGAGTGGGAGAAAGTTAGGAGGGGGCGTGTTCACCTGTTTAAAGGAGAAGTGATAATTTCCTCTCCATTGGGCCTGCTGAAAGGTGGACTTTCAGGCATGTTTTAAAAGATGTAAGTCATCTGCATTTTTTGAGGGAAGGGGTCAGGGCATTCCACGCCTGGGTGGCCGTGCTGTAGAAGGAGAATTTTGCCATATTTGTTTTGATATATAGGAGCAGTATTATAATCCATAATATTGTACTCGTCTATCCTCCCTACGAACATACAGCTGTTTAATTCGATCCTCCCAGTGCGCTCATTTTTCATTAATTCTCGAAATTACACTGAGTAATCAAACTAGTTTTCAGTGTCGTCGACAGTGGTGGAAAAAGTACAAAAATATTTTACTTAAGTAGAAGTACTGATTCTCTACTTGAAAATTACTTAAGTAAAAGTACAAAGTACCCATTAAGAAAGTTACTTAAGTAAAAGTATAAAAGTACCTAAAATTAAATGTACTTAAGTACAAAAAGTACCCGGTGTAAAAATGTACAGTATAAAAGTATAAAAGTAAAAATTACAAAGTACAAGTAAAAAGTACAACATGCTTTTCAAAATGCCTACAAAGAAATGAAGTCCAAAAGTGGCTTTATTTCAACACTCGTCTCGAAACTGGCCATTCATTATCAATGGCATTTAATGTTTGTGTTGGGATAAACACTAGAAACTAAACTGGCCACTCATTATCATTACAAACATTACAAACAACTCAGGGTGCAAGCAAGCTCACACAAAAAGATATTTCAGATTGGGGTCCACAGTCATTTAGGGGAGAATGGGGAGAGCCATTGCAATTTGCAAAACAGACATTATAATTGCGTGAATTCACGCATTATAATTAGCCCTTCACTAATTAAGCCCCACCCACTCCACTTTGCAGGGCAAACTGTCTCCCATTGAGATGCATGTAAATGATTTCTCCATCAAAATAATCGATCATTTCAGTAGCAAGAGCTTGAAAATGTCTTCTAAATAGAGTAAAAAAAGCCTACAGTAGGCTATATGCCTATGCACAAATGTGGATTACATTATTGGGGGATAAAGTTGAAACCGATATCAACTTTAACGACCATCCCGTTCGACAGACGTTTACATGCAATGCACGGTAAAGACTAGGCCTACAGTGATTATTATTGCAATCACCTGGATGGGTGAGTCGTGTAACGTTCCTGACGTTAAGATGTGTATGTGAGTCCCATACACATGCGCTGCATCTGCTGGTTATTGCAGTTCTGTTTTCGTCACATAATGTGACGAAAACAGAACTGCAATAACCAGCAGATGCAGGGCACGTCAGACACACACATACACACAGCGCGGCTCGCTGTTATTTATTCACCGCACCAGAGAGAGACAGAGAGAGAGAGAGAGAGACGGGCGCTTCTTGTCCAGCTTTTTCAACGCGCCGCACCGCACCACCATGCTTCTGTGTGAATGTGAACGAATGAGTGAGGCGATGACTTTATAAACTTTATGTGGAAAATGCGGAGATTGCGCATATTTCGCGTGGAAATGTATAGCGAGTAACGAAAGGTGTCCAATTTTAATGTAGCAGATTAAAAGTACGATTTTTTACTTGTAAATGTAACGAAGTAAAAGTAAAAATACAGAAAAATAAAAATAGTAAATAAAAGTACAAATTCTCAAAATGTGTACTTAAGTACAGTAACGAAGTAATTGTACTTCGTTATTTTCCACCACTGGTCGTCGATTAATACAATATCATATAGAAAAAACATAATAATACATCAGAAGATCAGGAGAAGAAAAACAAAAGCTATACATACAAAAAAAAGATAAGAACGAATTAAAAATCTAAAAACAGGTACATACTAAAATGACTTAACACTTACTAATTCACACCAGCATTTCCCCATTGAACTCTTGAACACATTTCCAGACTACCGGGACTGAACATAAACTAGTCAAACGGGTGGGTGATTATGGCCACAATGATTTTAATGCTGCGATCCTGTGTTATTGAGAGCGCCACTAACAACCAGATGCTAACATAAGTAGCATTATGGCTTGATCAATCTAAAGCGCTATAAAAGCGCAATTGCCATTGATCTACGGCGTTGAGGGTTTTATTAAATAATGAGCTTTTATTGACGTAGATCTCGGCCAATGGTGTTCTAAGCGTTAAGGGTAGGCTACCAATGTCAGATTCAATGTCGTTTGCAGGTCATTCCATGTATTAGGGCCACAGAAGCCAAAAGCATGTTCAGAGCTAACTTTTGGTACCTTGAATTTGGGGAAACTACTTGACCGCGTGCAGGTGTACTTCAGAAAAGATGAGATGTATTTAGGACAATCTTCAAGCATGGCTTTATACAACAACAGGTGACAATGCAGTTTTCGTCTCTCTGTCAGGGAGGACCATCCAACCTTGTTATATTATATAAGATACAATGGTGAGGACCACAGCTATCATCCGTAATAATTCGAGAAATTGAGTGATAAACAGAGTCTATGGATTTAAGAGTGGATGCTGCTGCATGTCTATAGATTATGTCTCCATAATCCAAGACAGACAGGAACACATAGTGGAAACTTTCTATTTTTACCCCATGCTGTGAGTGCAATGGTGTCTTACTGTAGCAAGTGACCCTTATTTGAACTTAGGTCACACCGTTTAAACTGGACATCTTTTTATTGTCCTGTGAGAACTGTGGAACTGTGGACACGAAGGTGGCTCTTCAGATGACTTGAACTGTTGAAACTCTTGTCACAATCTTTACATTGGAAAGGTTTTTCCCCAGTGTGGACATACTGGTGTCTGTTCATGTCATCTGAAAGACTGAAAATCTTGTCACAATGTTTACATTGGAAAGGTTTTTCTCCAGTGTGGACACGAAGGTGTGAATTCAGATTACTTGAAAAGTTATCACAATGTTGACAGTGGAGAGGTTTTTCTCCAGTGTGGACATACTGGTGTCTGTTCAGGTCATCTGGCCTCTGAAACTCTTGTCACAGTGTTCACAAAGGTTTTTTCTCCAGTGCGGATATGCTGGTGTGTTTTCAGGGATTGTACTGTAGTAAAACTCTTGTTACAATGCTTACAGTTAAAAGGTTTTTCTCCAGTGTGGACACGAAGGTGTGTCGTCAGTTGAGATAACCAACTGAAACTCTTGTCACACTGTTTACATAGGAAAGGTTTTTCTCCAGTATGGACACGGAGGTGATCCTTCAGGTTACCTGACTGACTGAAACTCATGTCACAATGTTTACATTGGAAAGGTTTTTCTCCAGTGTGGACACGAAGGTGTGTCTTTAGGGCACTTGATTGACCGAAACTCTTGTCACAATGATTACATTGGAAAGGTTTTTCTCCAGTATGGACACGAAAGTGTGTCTTTAGGGCACTTGATTGACCGAAACTCTTGTCACAATGTTTACATTGGAAAGGTTTTTCTCCAGTATGGACACGGAGGTGATCCTTCAGGTTACCTGACCAAATGAAACTCTTGTCACAATGTTTACATTGGAAAGGTTTTTCTCCAGTATGGACACGAAGGTGTGTCTTTAGGGCACTTGATTGACCGAAATTCTTGTCACAATGATTACATTTGAAAGGCTTTTCTACAGTGTGGACATGCTGATGTTTCCTTAGGCCACTTAAGTTACTGAAACTCTTGTCACAATGTTTACATTGGAAAGGTTTTTCTCCAGTATGGACACGGAGGTGAGCCTTCAGGTTACCTGACCAAATGAAACTCTTGTCACAATGTTTACATTGGAAAGGTTTTTCTCCAGTATGGACACGAAGGTGTGTCTTTAGGGCACTTGATTGACCGAAACTCTTGTCACAATGTTTACATTGGTAAGGCTTTTCTACAGTGTGGACATGCTGGTGTCTCTTCAGATGACTTGAAGATTTGAAACTCTTGTCACAATGTTTACATTGGAAAGCTTTTTCTCCAGTGTGGACATACTGGTGTTTCTTTAGGCCACTTGAAGATCTGAAACTCTTGTCACAATGTTTACATTGGAAAGGTTTTTCTCCAGTATGGACACGGAGGTGATCCTTCAGGTTACCTGTCTGGCTGAAACTCATGTCACAATGTTTACATTGGAAAGGTTTTTCCCCAGTGTGGACATGCTGGTGTTGCTTTAGGTTACTTGACTGACTGAAACTCTTGTCACAATGTTTACATTGGAAAGGTTTTTCTGCAGTGTGGACATACTGGTGTTGCTTTAGAACACTTGAATTTCTGAAACTCTTGTCACAATGTTTACATTGGAAAGGTTTTTCTCCAGTATGGACACGAAGGTGTGTCTTTAGGGCACTTGATTGACTGAAACTCTTGTCACAATGTTTACAGTGAAAAGGTTTTTGTCCAGTGTGTACATGCTGGTGTCTCTTCAGATCACTTGAAAATCTGAAACTCTTGTCACAATGTTTACATTGGAAAGGTTTTTCTCCCGAATAGATACGCTGTTGTTTCTTCAGGTGAGATGACCATATGAAACTCTTGTCACAATGTTTACATTGGAAAGGTTTTTCTCCAGTATGGACACGGAGGTGATCCTTCAGGTTACCTGACTGACTGAAACTCATGTCACAATGTTTACACTGGAAAGGTTTTTCCCCAGTGTGGACATGCTGGTGTTGCTTTAGGTTACTAGACGGACTGAAACTCTTGTCACAATGTTTACATTGGAAAGGTTTTTCTCCAGTATGGACACAAAGGTGTGTCTTTAGGGCACTTGATTGTCTGAAACTCTTGTCACAATGTTTACAGTTAAAATGTTTTTCTCCATTGTGGACACGCTGGTGCTTCTTCATGGAACCTGAGTCACTGAAACTCTTGTCACGCCGTTCGTTATCATTGTCTTCATTGGTCTCCTCCCAATCATCACTGTCTTCAGTGACTTCAGTGTCAGATTCAAGTTCAACTTCAATCTCAGAGCAGTGGGAAGATATGTGTTCTTCTTCTTCATCATCCTCATCATCATCATTTTCTTCTTCAACTTTCACTGCTAGTAAGGTCATCGTTGACCCAACAGGTTCCTCTGGTCTTTGAAGTAGCTCATCCTGTTCCTCTTTCAGCTCCTCCTGTTCCTCTTTAATGTGTGGAGGCTCTGGTTCCTCCTGGAGCAGACTGGGGCTCCTCTCCTGTTCAGGAGAAACCTCCTCTGTACACACAACCATGTGCAGGATGTCTAGGAGCAGAAATATAACATGATGGTCAACACTGGATTCCTAAAAAAAATCTAACATGTTCCATGTACAAAATGACCTACTACCTACTAGGATAAGATTGACTAAACCATTACTAACTACAGGTTATTACTGTTCTGATAGATTTTAGCAAAATACAAAAAAAGTAATGTGAAGAAGTTTTGTGTCCGGGTAGCTCAGTCGGCAGAGCTCTCGCCTTGGACCACAAGGTCATGGGTTCGATTCCGGGCACCGCCAACTCAGTGTATGAGTGGCACGGCTTGGTGCAGCAAGTCATGCGGGAAGTACTGGCAGCAGCTGATGGTACGTGTGGCGCTCTACCTCATAATCCATCTCCCGGGTGTCTAGCGCATTGGGACGGGGATAGCCTCCTGCGTGTTACGGGATGATACTGACAATAAGCCACTCCCGACCTACTTCTAGTGTGAAGAAATATATAGTTACTTTAACACCAAAATTAATAAAAAAACTAATATTTCATTTGAATCATGATATTCTAAAACAATTTTAAAAACATGATACTTCTCACCTGGGCTCTGATTTGGAAGTAAATTAGTCATGCCACTCAGAGCATGACGTTATGAAACGGAAGCACTTCTGACAATGAGAACTTGAAATGTGGACTGGAGTTAGCTTAACAATCTATATAAAAGATTTCCTCTCTTTTACATAGATTGTTAAGCTACTATCGCTACAGCAGTTTGTGAGATTTCATTGACCTAAATGGCTGTTATATCAACAAGCATAGCACGTCTGTACATTTGTCTGTGAATCTGTCTGCCTGTGTGTCGGGGGAAAAGGGGGAGAAGCGTCTGGCTGCAGACGCTTCCAGGAGTTGACATGTCCCACAGTTGACGTCTCTGATGACGCCATGTTGTCTCACAGTGATGACGACATGTTCCGCCAGTAGATGTGGATGTTGCCATGTCCGCTTATTATAAGCGACTTGTATTATTATCATTATTAGTATTGTTAGTATTATTATTACTTGCGCAGGCAGAGCGCGCAAGTACTAGTTTTGCCCGGGACTCGTATCCACCGTCCCAGCCGTCCCGCCAATTTTGATGCGTATGCACCGTCCCAGCAAATTGTGCCTGATAAGGCAGTGGTTCCAGAATACATACATGTATACATAGGAGCATTACCTTTAATCCTCCCAACACTAAAACATATCGTCATTACGTCACCATCGAAAACCAATTATACTCTGGCATTGGGTCCTTTAATCCACATCTTTATTACGTCATCATTGAGAGCTACTTATACAGATGTATGTAATCTGGTACCACTGCCGTATCAGGCACAATTTGCTGGGACGGTGCATACGCAACAAAATTGGCGGGACGGCTGGGACGGTGCGTACGGCGCAAAGTAACCACAGTATACCTCTAATCAACTTACAAATTATATATACATATACATAGTATATGTATAACTAGCTCTCAATGATGCCATAAAAAAAGATGTGGATTAAAGGACCCAATGCCAGAGTGTAATTGGTTTTCGATGGTGACGTAATAACGATATGTTTTAGTGTTGGGAGGATTAAAGGTAATATTAATGCTCCTATGTATACTGTACATGTATGTAATCTGGCACCACTGCCGTATCAGGCACAATGTGCAGGGACAATTTGCTGGGACGGTGTATACGCATCAAAAATATGAATTTTGGGGGTTAAATCCCCTCCGAATTACTTACACATGATCTAAGGTGTGACTTGAAATTGTAATAGGCTGGCGATATTAGTGGGAGGGGCATATGTAAGCCACTGCGGCAACCACACTCTGCAAAAAAAAATTGCGAATTTTCTAGTTTGCCATTGTTATTGTACAGTGAAAATAAGACATTGTGGCAGCCCCAAAGAACAGAACATATTAAAGAAAGGAATAGAACATGAAACTTACTGAGGTGTGGTTGGTCTTCAGCTTCTTGTGTAATAGAAACGTCTTCAGCTTCCTGTTTAATAGAAACGTCTTCAGCTTCCTGTTTAACAGAAACGTCTTCAGCTTCCTGTTTAATAGAAACGTCTTCAGCTTCCTGTTTAATAGAAATGTCTTCAGCTTCCTGTTTAACAGAAACGTCTTCAGCTTCCTGTTTAACAGAAACGTCTTCAGCTTCCTGTTTAATAGAAACGTCTTCAGTTTCCTGTTTAATAGAAATGTCCCTGGCTGAGTCTGGAGAGTTCATCTTCAACTGGGAGTGATACATCATGGGTATTGTAGTTCTTATGAGTCTGGAGAGTTCGTCTTCACCTGCAGTCTGGACTCCGGTCTGAAATCAAGTGAATAAGGAAGGACTTTATTAACTGGAGACCTATAGTCCGACAGCCAGGGGTGTGGTGTGGGAAATGTGTTTTTATTGGCCTAAAATACTGCTTATATACTTAAAAATACTTAAATTAATGAGTCCACTTGCGGACCGGCTGTCGGTATCGAGCAATGTATTTTATAAGGTTTTATATGTGACCATACCATTACCTATATACGGCAAGATGTCAACATTTAATTATGCTGTAACGCTTAGTCCGCCAGCATTTATTGATAACTTGTGATATAATTCACGCCAGCATTTTTACCTGTTCAACTCTTATCTTAAAGAGCAAATAACCCAGACCGGAAGTTATGATCTTATGTTAGAGTATGTGACGATGCATCATCATTCCATGTTTACCGCGGGTGCTGCTAAAACATAAGGCGCATCACAGTGCTGGCTCAAATCCTGCTCATTTGCAAACTACGTTTGCACCTTTGACAAACTGAAGCTTGAAAAGGCCTTCAGCTTAGCTCTGAACTCGGCATAATCTGCACCTGACTCGCTGATAACAAACTATCATTACACCTGGGAAAAACTGAATCCATTTTCTTTGGATCAAATAGTAATCTCAGCAAGGCAGATGGCTTCTCGGTGGGGTGACAAATTATCACACAGAAAGATTAAATGACCTACCTAGTATCTAGGTTCCAATCTGAGCTCCAGTTCAGTCTCTATCCTTCTTCATGCTCTATGCTCCAGACTTCCCAAAACAAACTCGTCAGGCTACCACTTGGCCTCACTCCCAGAACCCACCTCACCCCTGCCCATTTCCAAAGGCTGCTGATGGAATGGCCTACAAGATTCACTAACCCGTCTAAATACTTCCTTAATGTAAATGAAGTCCACAATCTCAACACCAGAGGGAGTTCAACAAACCACATGCAACCCAGATTCGGCTCAAACAATGGATTAAATTAATTTTGCTCCTATGCCACTAAAATGTGGAACCCCCTACCAACAGCAATTAAGAAATGTGAATCTCAAATTCCTTCCAAACCTATGGGCGTCTGCAGTTTGAAACTTGTCCCCATAATCACCCCCCACCCCCCCCCCCCCCCCCCCCCCCACGTCTCTACATCAGAACATGTAGAGACATACAGAGATACACTTCTATATAGTAACCAAAAACAGGAAATCGTCATAAAATATGGTAAAAGGGGGAAAACATCTAGGGCTCCATCTTGCGCCACCCTTAACCCTTATCCCTAAACGTATTATTTTTTACTATTTTGAAAAACATATTAAAATAGTAGCAACTAGCCGATCTACATCTACACGTTGTGAGCTTGTAGATCAGCTATTTGAACGATTTTAAAAGGTTTTTTTATAAATAGTAAAGAATAGCAAATTAGTTTAGGGATAAGGGGTGGCGCCAGATAGCCTATAGCCCATGATGAGGGAAAAAGGGGGCCAGCTCTTAAAACAAGTTACAATATTATTACTGCTGCTAGTATTAACTACTGCTTGTTTATAAACAAGTCATAATATTATTACTGCTGCTAGTATTAACTACTGCTTGTTTTTATCAAGTTACAATATTATTACTGCTGCTAGTATTAACTACTGCTTGTTTATAACAGGTTACAATATTATTACTGCTGCTAGTATTAACTACTGCTTGTTTAGGATCATTTATATCTAACAAGCAGATATGAGAGAAATACTCGTCGTGTTGTTCCATGTTAAAAGATGAGTCAATAATATAAAAGATCAATGTAGTAAAAACAAGGTGAATCAGTTCATCTTAGCCTACCTGCTGTGTTTCAGCGTTGAGCTGCTTAACGACCACACTGTTTTCAAACCTTTTAGTATTATTATTAAAGTGTTTTCGACACTGCTATCAGGCTAACAGCTAGCTGTGTGTGAACGCACATAGGCCTACTGTGCAAGGTCTGTGCGCATGCGTACTAGCCCTGCTGCAGAGACATATAAAGTGAGACAGAGTTACGACAACTCTGTTCACGTCACGGGCCTTCACTCCAATGGCGGCTGTTCTTCATAGACTTCTATTGAAAAGGGACATCCGGGAGTTTACGGAATGCATTGGATTCTATGGGCTCGCGCGAGAACATGAACCACGTGACCAGGCTGTTTTCTGCCCCCTCAATGTCGTAAGTCTCTCTGTGGCTCTGCCCTGCAGGAGCCTGGAGCGTGCATGGTGCACGTACCATAAACGGTCACTAGGGGGAGCCATGGTACAGTGTAATACAGTGGGGAGCCGCTATGGAACAGCTATAGAGCTGATTAATCTCCCATAGATTTACTAAAATATTTATATCAATTATTCTAAGCCTAGAATCAATCCATCCAGGATCCTGGTGAGTCATGACCATAACACCTCTGATTCTGAGAAAACAAACAAACAACAAGATTGCATATTTAATTATAGCCTATGATTTACTACATTAATAAATGCTTTGTTTAGCGTTTTTCATTTATTCACAGAATCAGAGGTCTTATGGTCATGATTCACCAGAATTCTGGAAGGCTTGATTCTAGGCTTAAAATATTTGATATATAATATTTGAATGAAAAGTATATTTAAAAAAGAAAATGTGTAAATAAATGTTTTTTTCAGTGGTTCCAGAAAACCACGCCCACTAAATATAAACTTAAAATCATTTGATGAATCACATCTAACAATTCAATGTCAGTCTCTTCCACACACATTACACACAGTGTAGATTAGATTACATTCACGTATTCTCACGTTTTTCAGAAATGTGTAAATGGACAAAAAACCACAGTATTTATTTGAACAGGTAGCACATGTAAGAGACGAACATAACCATATGACTACCCAGCTAACATTTCCCCGCTAGCTACCGCCTCCCGCTGTCGCCTTCACAGCGTAGCACGCCCGGGCGGGCTTGGACTTCCCCCCGCTGTCCGCGCGTCAAACGATCGCGCCTCAGTTAGATTTTCATTCCTCTGCGCAACAGTGTGCATTTACAGCCCTCGTGACGCTGTCCTGAGGCTTGCCCCCCCCGCCCCTCTCTTCCTCTCTTCTCTCTTTCTTTTGCGCTCTCTCTCTCTCTCTCTCTCTCTCTCTCTCTCTCTCTCAGACAAGGATGTGCATCTTATGTATAAAATAAATCAATAATAATAATATTATATTTTGTAGGATTATTATGTTTGTTTTTTTTAACTATTATTGAATATAATTAAGTGGATTCTTCTTCTACTTCTTCTTGCAGCTATATTTAGTTTTATTTTTATTAATAATAATATGTACCTGCAGACTATAGTAATTTGTAACACTTTACTGTGGAGTAAATTCACCCGTGAAGCCTGGGACCGAGGCTTCACCCGGCATGCATTGCGGCTTCTCTGAGTCTGTTGTTGTTCTTGTGTTGTTGAGAAGAATTGAGAAATGAGCTAGGAAGACAAGACTCCTCAACAAAGGCTTATATTTCGCCGTTTTTCTCCAGAGAAATTCAGTTGAAAGGTCAGTGTATTTTTATATCTGATATATATTGTGTGTAGTGTAATTGCACGTGTTAGAATCGTTTAGTTTCCTAACGCTAGCAGAGGGAATAGATTACCGGTAGCTATAGCTAGCTAGCTAGCTAATCTATTGTCTGGACGGGGGTTAGCAAACGTATAATTCATGCTATTTTAACAGGCTTAAATACAGCTCCGTTGGAAATAAATAGAACGCTACTGCAGCTTAAGCGTTATGGACGGTGTTTTATATTATTTCATTTTACAGACAAACAAGATGACGTTCCAAGACCCAGACGGTGGAGCCTGGGGAAACAAAGCAACCAGAAGTAGGCTAAGTAAAATGGTTTAGTAGCGAACAATAATAATGTATCATGATGTTCTTTTCTAACGTCTTCTTATGTTGATAAAAGTCCACAATTATTCGAATTGGATAAGATTTGATACGTTGCTTGTGTATAGGCTACATAAACAGCATTTTTGCTGTAAATCACATTTTTAACAGCTTTTAAAATAATGTTTAAAACCTATGAGGCGACACAGATGCGTCCTCAGGTCTAAATAGGTTAGACTGAATTTACACTTGGTTGCATGGTGAAAATAGTCGATCTACAAGCTCACGTGTTGTGAGCCCTATACAAATGCAATCCATATCAATTTTGTATTTGATTTTGTTCAAATTACAGATGAGGAGGTCACGTGGAGATGATGGTGATGGATAAATAAAATGGATAATAAAAATGGTAAGAACATTTTCACATTTTGTCACATTGACGATAGAAATTAGAAAATGGCTGGGTTTTACCCACAGGGCAACTGTTAAGTCATGGATCACAAGCCAGAGAAATGATTAAGGTGAAAATAATTTATTTAATTAATTCTGTGATTTCAGACGAACTTTCGCTGGAGGAAGACCTATCGACTTCAAATGCAACCTCTGCTCTACCACCAGTCGGGTTTCCCTGACCCTCTACTATATGCAACATCCAGACCTCAAGGAACGCACCCAGCTTTCCGTGCTCGGACATACAGACACGGGGACATACACACATTGCTACGCTCAGAAACTCCTGACTCCACTCAGAAGAGAATTGGTGTTTTAAAGACTTAAGCACTTAAACTTGAGAACTGATATGTCTTCTAAATCCTCACAGATTTTAGTTAAAACGTTTGCAGCAAAATAATATATATTTACAGATTTGTGCCACATTTTCACGTTGTTTCAAAATGAGCAAACTCGTTTTCAACAGCTTACAGCTTTTTAAATAATGGTTAAAGTGGCTAAAACCACTGGATCTTGGACTTCAGTGACAGGGACCTGGGGTCTGAGAGCCGGAGACGTTGGACAGGGTGCATTTTGGAACTTCTGCTGGCGGCCACCACCAGTCAGGCTTCATAAAGGAAGGAAACGGACAGGCATGGCAGGCAGCTCATCAAACGGTGGTCCGTGGCTCAAATGCTGAATAACTTTGGCATGAAAAGGGTTCAAACCCACCGCTATAGGGGTTTCCAAATGGACTCTTGAATGTATGCTGCACTATTTCTTGCTCAAAAGGTGAATCTCGATTGTGTGTTCTGTTTATTGCTGTGTAACTGTTATTGCAACATTACTGGGCCTACATAACTAACTCCACACAGAATAGACTTGGTGTTTTATAGAAATTAAACTTGAGAACTGATTCCACAAAATGTCTTCTAAATCCTTGCAGTTTTTAGTTAAAACGTTCACTGTGTTTGGGCCACATTTTCACGATTTTTCAAAAATAGCAAATCTACAAGCTCGTGAGCCAACAATGATGGTTAAAGTGTTTGAATGGTATGACTGTTTTCTTGTATTCTAAACTTGGTTGTTTACATATTTTTTCTATGTGCCTAAATTATTTCATTGTAACCTTTTTTTCCTAATAAAGAAACAAAATTAAGTATACATTTGCTGCTTTATTATGTTTCTATAAATATGTGGGAGGGAGGTGAGCATGGGGGAGGAGGGGTGCGGGGTCGCAATATATATGGGGGGGGGGGGGGTGGTGTCATAAGACAGCTCCACGCTGTCCTGCTGCTGCCTTCGGTAGCTGACGTTCGATGCGCGGCAGAGTAGCGGGGCGCCGGCTACACGCGCGTCGGCGCGCACGGCACACGCTGATCAAGAACGACGCGGCCACATCGTGCGACGCGCCCGGCGGAGGACACGATCGGCGGCGCGCGGCGACCGCCTCCCGCAGGCGGCGCGCCATGACTTGCTAGCTGGGTAGACAAGCCAGTGCGGGTGTTTTGGTGGCACTTAAACCAATTACTAATATTCTTAAATCTTCTATTATCTAGAGCTGTAGGTTGGAATGCACTACCAAAGTTTATAACCAATACAAATACAAAATTCATCTTTAAAATCAAGTTAAAATAACACCTTATTTAAACCATCCTGCAGTAACCCTGGGGAAAAAAATAATAATTCAAATGTATAATTTGTTGAAAGTGATTTTAGCTGTGTTTTGTTATTTCTCCTATTTTATTTATTTATTTTTTACTATGTTTTATTTTGAGTTAGTGTTTGTAAACAATTGTAAGTATTGCCTTTGTTAAATGTTAAATGTTTGTCTGTGTCGGACCCCAGGAAGACTAGCTTTTGTCAAGACAAAAGCTAATGGGGATCCTTACACATACACTTTACATTTCCACTAATGTGTATTTATACTAATATGTATCCATTGTTGTTGTTGTTTAATTTTTATGATTTATTTTATTAAATTAGATTAACTTTATAAATCCCCACAGGGGAAAAAAAATCCATCATAGGAATTGTATTATAGCGAATGCATTACACCAAATCACCAATATTCCCTTCATTCTAACTCCAGCTAATCCAGCTCTTTGCATTCCCTCCTTTCTTCTGTATACTTCCTGCAGTACAGAAGTATACAGATTTCTTGATTAATTGAAAATGGAGGAGCCTGATGTAAACAAGTCTTGGTTTACAACACTGATGATGTGTCCAAGTTCATGATGTTTCATTAACTGAAGAACTCTGGAAGTGTTGCAGTACCAGTGACAACCAGGAACAGACTGAATAACTCTGGGAGTTGTAGTACCAGTGACAACCAGGAACAGACTGAAGAACTCTGGGAGTTTCAGTACCAGTGACAACCAGGAACAGACTGAAGAACTCTGGGAGTTGTAGTACCAGTGACAACCAGGAACAGCCTGGGTGACGACCACCAAGAGGGTGGAGACATCTGGAGAGACAGAGGACAGCCGGAGAGGGTTGGCAGCCCAAAACACTTCTTCTGTGAGGAGGAACCCAAAACGCTACAGACTGCAGTAACAGGGTCCCTGGAACAACATATTTTCATATGGGGGTCTAAATGGGTTGAAAGCAATGTAAAGTGTGATGCATTCACAATAAAAGGACATTTGAATACAATCAAAACTATGGGTTTAGAATAGAAAAATAAGAATAAAATAAAAAGCTAACTGAATACAGACCCATAAACCTCAGTAAAAAGCAGCAGTAAACAGAAACGTCCTGGGCTTTGATTTCAAACAAAGTGTTGTAGATGTGACAGGAGTTGGGTTACTGTAGGTAGAGGTTCAGCCAGACACTCAACATTGTTTTACTTATGTAGTGGGTTGAGCTTTACGGGTTGCCCCTAGCAATGCAACGCCCACATCCTCGTCAGGCTGATTAATGGGAGCCGTGAGCGGCTGGCGTGTAGCTGACATTGTTTGTCTTTGTGCGGGGGGTCGTATGCAAGAGCGTCTCGGGATCAAGGTATGGTACCTGCACTTAGGTGTACTTAATGTTTGTCGCTGCTAGGCGTCCTTTGGACTTAATATAGTACTGCCCTAACTCTGCAGGTGCTCTCTGCAGACCCCTGCTTGCTGGTCTGTCATTCAGTCCTCTCGTGCCGTGGACACGTCTGCCCTGAGTGTAGGTGCTGTTGACGGAGGTGAGGCGGAGTTGTAGTAGAGATTTGGATGTGGTCGGCTAGTTATTTAAATATATTAATTCATCTTTTATTTTTGCCGACGCATCCAGAACTAGGTGGCCCACGCCGGGTGTCCTCCGCCTAAATGTACATGCGTGCTTAACCTTCGAGAGAGGTAAGGCAGTTGCACTGCTGGATTGAATGGTTTTACATTGTTCAATCAAGTTATTAATCACATGTTTTTGTCTTGTTAGGCGAAGCCCTGGTTTGCCTTGCTGCTGCTGATTTTGTTTTGTTTTGTTTTATTTTATTTTATTGTTTGGTGCAAACCTAGCCCTGTTCCAAGTATCTCAGACTTAATGCCCCCTTTCCTTTGATAAATGCTTGATTGAACATAACGGGTAATGTAGTATTGGGCTCTGCCTATCAGTTTATAGTAGGCCTATTGCCAGTAGCTAAGGGTGCTGTAGTTGTAGTTCCGACAGGTGGTGGGTCACGTTGTCTTGGTGTTTAGTTATAGTGCATGCTATTTGTTTAATGTGGGACTAGTGCTGTGTATAATTATATTTCTCTTTTCTTGCAGTGTTTGATGTGAAGTGTGCGCTCTCTTGGTGGCGGTGACCTTTCCCCTCATTCCCCTCACTCCCTGCCTTCCTCATTTCTGTAAGGACACCTTGGCACCCCCTGGCTACTGGTATACAGGTTTTAAGCTTTGCAGGCTATTGCCATTTTTAGATCATTCTAGATATCGACCCTTTGATTAAAGTCACGTTTTAATGAACATTTTGTAGTAAGTAAACGTAATAAAGCAATATATTTCCACTGGAACTACACGTCTCTGCTCCCCTTTTTTATCATTGCCCAGTGGGCTATTGTACATATATTCTCTGGGTGAAACTCCCAGAGTGGCGTAGTCTGGTGTTCTGTGTCCGGGCCTTAGTGCCCTGGCCACATGCACTTACTTTATTTTTTAATTCAAGACCTTTTCCACGCACATTTTTAACAATACTTTTCAAAACTTCCAAAGTATTTTATCTAGGGATGGACAATATTTTATCAAATCGGTATGGGTCAATGTTGGCCTTAAAATGCAATATTGGTATTAGCCGATATTTTAAAATAAAATCGAAGCCGTTTATATTCGGACATGGGCTAACATTTCAATAACTGTGAATCTGTGAAGTATTTGGAATAAAATTCACTGTTTTCCAAAATGTCAGTTTGTCACTTACCTCTTCACATTAAATAGATTCCGTGATCTTTTGTGGCCAGATGTAATTTCCTGGGGTCGAGTAGGACTATAGGAAACAATAATTAAGAACTCACTGTACAATTTGGTAAAACACATTCACCAACTTGTTCGAATGTCCCCACCCCCTGCCAAAAATAGCAAAAATTGTTCAAATGAAAGAAAGCAGCAAATAAAAAAATATATAACACTCATCTTTTACTTTCTCTAATAACCTAAAACATGAACCTTAGTTGAAAAACAACCAAAGTTCAGTCAGACAACTCACGAATAGATTAAACAATATTTATTGCAGCATGAGTAACAAGTGTGCATATGATATTTGACTTGGCGTTCGGCTCTGCTGGAATTCTCCCTGCTCGGCATGATTAGCAACAACATAAAACATAAGAGCAGGGAGATAGATATACAATAACCCCCCATGGGGAACGATGAAGCAGAGCCCACTGGTGGTGCTGGGGAGGCGGTGGGAGCGAACAGGCGCATACCAACGGTCCGGGGACGCTGACAGCAGGAGAAAGACAGCAGGAAGAACAGAGACTGAGGTGAGCTTAAATAACATGACAAATGATCAGCTGACTGCCACGTCCACGGAGCAGGTAGGAAGGAGCATGAGTGTAGTACCTTAGTAATACACGAGAATATGTGCCCGAGGGCATGGACATGGCAAGAACCCCCCTTGAGGTTGTCTGACTGAACTGACTCCGCGAGCTGCGTTTGATTTCAGTCAGACAACTCACGAATAGATTAAACAATATTTATTGCAGCATGAGTAACAAGTGTGCATATGATATTTGACTTGGCGTTCGGCTCTGCTGGAATTCTCCCTGCTCGGCATGATTAGCAACAACATAAAACATAAGAGCAGGGAGATAGATATACAATAACCCCCCAACACGCATACCTTCGGTGAACCTTCACCGTCAATCCGGGCAGGTGACCCACTATGAATGCACAGTGACGAAATGCAAATATGCATTTCTGGAACCTGCACGGATAACCCCCCAACAAGCAGAACCGAGAACGCCCTACGGGAAGACTCAACCGATACAAATCCGGGCAGATATCCCACTCGATAGTGACGAAATGCAACGGCTATGCAATTTCTGGATCCTGCACGGATATTTTAACTTTATATGAACTATGTGTGCCATGACGCCACGCTGGTAATCGTGAGGCTTAGCTGAGAAAAATAATGTGTGGGGTGAGCGCCAAACTCAAAACCATTTTTGAGTATAAGCATGCTAAACTTTAAGCTTAAGCTGAATGAGGCCTGCATGGCAGCGCTTGCCGATAGGCCATTCCTCCATAACGCCATTATGGAGGAATATTCTACGCTGCTTCGCGGGGCTTACACTCACAGTGGACAGTCTCTGTATTGAGTTTGTGCTTAAAATGTACTGTATTCCTACATTGAAAATATTTCAATCTATCAAACCTACGGGAATCCTCAACCGATACCCATCCGGGCAGATATCCCACTCGATAGTGACGAAATGCAACGCTATGCAATTTCTGGATCTGCACGGATATTTTAACTTTATGTGAGCTATGTGTGCCATGACGCCACGCTGGTAATCGTGAGGCTTACCTGGGAAAGTATATATATAAAAAATATATGTGTGGGGTGAGCGCCGGACTCAAAACCATTTTGAGAATAGGCATGCTAGACTTTAAGCTTAAGCTGAATGAGGCCTGCATGGCTGCGCTAGCCGATAGGCCATTCCTCCATAGCATATATGGAGGAATATTCTACGCTGCTTTCGCAGGGCTTACGTGTAGTGCAACCATTCACCGGTATTCCTCCATAGCATATGGAGGAATATCCTACGCTGCTTTCGCAGGGCTTACGTGTAGTGCAACCGTTCACCGGTATTCCTCCATAGCATATGGAGGAATATCCTATG
Source organism: Protomyctophum bolini (assembly GCF_963924005.1). Lineage (NCBI taxonomy): Eukaryota > Metazoa > Chordata > Actinopteri > Myctophiformes > Myctophidae > Protomyctophum > Protomyctophum bolini. The sequence continues at coordinate 49,121,278 of NC_137868.1, forward strand.
CTGCTTTTGCAGGGCTTACGTGTAGTGCAACCATACACCTGTATGCCGACGTCCTCTACGCCAGTATGAGGAAACGCCATCGGCCCGCTGTTTCTCTAGATCCACTAACATGGGTTTGAGAGAAACTGAACTATAAGCCATTAGTTAATGACGACCTGTAGTAACTCCACCCGGCGACCACCATATATGCATACTGACATTTATTATACTCAGAAGAGAATATTTACAGAACACTTGAACTCATTAGGTTTTGGGCCAGCACGATCTCTGCCTGGTTTGGGCGCACGTAGCGCTCAAAGGCTCCTGAAGACCACCGCCCCAAGGATTTTAGGGTGGCGACCGGCAGTTTCATGGATGCTGTAGTGGCCGCTCCGATGCGAAGGGAATGAGGAGGGTAGAGCTCGGGAGACAGATCACAGAACTGGCACAGCAACTTCAGCTTTCCTGCAAACCAGGCCCTCGTCATGGGTTTTGCGCCGGGGGTGAGAAACAGGGGATCGTGAGGGCGGGCCGTGGCTCGGTAATGCAGGTAGGCAGACATGGAAGAGAAGGGGCAGAAACCAGAATTAATTTTAGCTATAACGACCGATACCCCTTTTTTACCTACATCACCTTTTGAGTGCTTAAGAAATAAAGAGAACGAATTAACATCAAATTTAACGTCGGAAATAGTGACGTCATGCTGAGGATTGAAAGAAAGAGAGAGGGTGGAGTATTCCCCGCACCTTAAGAACCCATAAAAAGCGGTGAGAATAATGGCTTCTAACATTTTATCCTCGTAAGTGGAAAAGCACCCCAGCCTAAGTTTACACACCAACTGGTGTACCAGAGTGAGAGTAAGGGGTAGTCTTTTATCCTTCCCTTGGGGTTGGTCTTTTTTGAGGCCGTTGAGCAGCAGGCGGATGGAAGGATGGCTGAGAATGCTACACGAAGCGGGGTCCAGGCACCGGAGATGAAATTGGACGCCGGCTAACATGACTTTGATGGAGGAGGGTTGAAGTTTACGGGTTTTTGAGGAGTGCACTATAAAAGCGCATATCATGGGAATATTTACTGGGGTTGTATTGATAGAGAAATTTGAACAGAAAGAGGAAAAAAAGAACCATGCTGAATCGTAGTTTTTTAATGTAGATTTTGACAACCCTTTTCTCATGATCTTGACAGCGGAGTCCAAAAGATCTGAAAATAAAGGAAATTAGTCCAGGGTCGCTCGGCAGAAAGGAGGGCATGGCAGGCTGGTTGGATTGGCATTGGGGCACAGCGCTTTGAACTCCTGGAATTTAAATCGGGACAGCGCATCGGCTATGGAGTTTTGATGGCCCGGAATGAAAGCAGCGCGCAGAATGAAATTGCCATTAATGCAAGTCCAGGTCAGTCTCCTGATTAATCTATTAATAATGGGAACGGAAGAACGACCTTTGTTAATGATGTTGACTGCTGCCTCGTTATCGCAAAGGACCGTGATCTGTTTAAGTTTCCATTCTTTTCCCCAGATCAAGCACGCCAGGACGATGGGGTACAATTCGTACAGGGCGATGGATTTTTCGCTATCTGGCAAAGCTGTGATTTCTGGAGGCCAAGGCTTTGCAAACCATTGATTATTAAAAAACCCTCCGAACCCGGCGGACGGGGCGGCGTCAGTGAAAAATCGCAACGAAGAAGAGGACTCGACAAAATCGTTATAGAAAAAAGAAATGCCGTTCCACTGGTCCAGTAGCATGGACCAGAAACGAATGTCAGATTGGCAACCTTCGTCTAGATTGATTAAATCATTAAGATTGGGAACTGACTTAGCCATGTCTAAGAGACGAGAAATAAAGGAGCGGCCCTGGGGAATGATTCGCATAGCAAAATTAAGGTGGCCTAATAGAGAAAGAAGCTGGCGTTTTGGCATGGAAGTTAGCTCTAAACTCTTTTTGAGAAATTCCCTGATGCGAACTAATTTCTCGAGGGGCAGAGAGGCTTGCATGAGGATGCTGTCTAGCGAAATGCCGAGAAATTCTAGCTTAGTGAGAGGGCCTACTGTTTTTTCCTCTGAGAGGGGGACTCCTACTTCTTTAAATAGGTCCCTCAAAATGGAGATGCAGCGGGCTGGAGGTGAACTAGCGAAATCTACGACCAGAAAGTCGTCTAACAGGTGGAGAACGAACGGCAGTTTAAATGAGTTTGACAGGATCCAACATAGCGCCTCTGACAGTGAATCGAAAATGCGTGGGCTGCTCCGGCACCCGAAGGTTAATTTAACAGCGAAATAAAATTTCCCACGCCATTTTACCCCGAAAATATGCCACTGAGAGGGATGAAGAGGCATGACTTTAAAAGCATCGGTAATGTCTGCTTTACCCAGCCAAGCCCCTGGGCCTGCGGATTTGATCATTTGAATTGCATGATCTACGGTGGCATAATAGAGGGAAAAAGGAGGCAGAGGAATTAATTCGTTAATGCTAGGAACTGAGCTATTGTGGGGGGCGGATAGGTCGATGATCATGCGCTTTTTTCCGGAATATTTGCGAGTTGCTACTCCTATAGGGCTAACTCTAAAAGGGGAAAAAGGGGAATTACTGAAAGGCCCGATCATATGACCCTTTTTAATTTCCTTCGCGAGCAGCTCGTCGACTACGGTGGGTTCTAAGAACGCGGACTGGAGGTTTTTGCAAACGTGGGTTATTTTGGGGAGCCAGCACAGACCAGCCATAAACCCTTGGACTAACCCAGACAACAAATAATCCACAAAAGATCGGTTAGGGTGATCCTTGAGGGCCTTGGACAGAGCAGGCACGTTCACAGGGGTGGATGGATGCTTCTTTTTTATTTCGCTGATTTTACAGGCTGGCGGGCTCTCCGCGGGCAGACTGATCTTGGGTGGGCATCCCCGCACCAGCTGCAAATGTGCATATATTTACAATTAGGGTAAGAGCATACGTTTTCATTGAATTGGTTGCAAATAGGCGAGCGCATCCCTGGCGTAAAACGCACCTGTTTCTTTGAGGTCCCGGGTCTACCGGGGGGATTCTCCGAAGTAGGCCTATAGTTACTATCAGCCTGGGGCTGGTACTCCGCCTTTGACTCTTTGGCGGGCATGGCTCTGGGGCAGAAGTTGGCCGAATGGTTGAAAGAACCGCAAATGACGCAAACTAGCATTTTATGCCCGGTGAAGGTCCTACTGATAAGAGCCAAATCAACAACTGCCCAATCGGCGCGTTGGTTAAATTTTTGGATGAGCATGGCTGCTTTGGCAGAGAAGGATTTATGGTATTCATAAAACAGGGACCCGCCATAGGTCAAAGCTAGATCTGCAATAATGGCCATATAAGTGTCCAACTCCTCTCTGCGCTGGGGAAAAACGGCACAAATACAGTCTCTATATACACCGAAAGCTGCAACAAATTCGGATAAGGTGAGGGTTTTGGTCAGCCTAGGATCCGCGTCCTTTAACATGATGGAGAAATCTCCGCATTCCACCAGTCTCCTATCGGAAGCGTCTGCGTTAATGAGGATCTTGACCAGGTTAACGTCAAGGCCTGTCGAAAACAGGAAAATTAGAGGCGCGCTATAACACAGCTTAAGCAGCTAAACATCGCTCAGCTCGATAAATTACCTGCGAGAATATTGCTCCTGAGGCTCTCGGAGATAGCAGCGGCTGGAGGGATGAAAGGAGACCCTGAGAAGGGGGCTGGAACGGCTGTTCCCCAGGTTTTGCGTGGCCACACGCCGGAGAGCGAGCTAGGAGACTCATCATGACTGACGGGTTGGAGCTGGAGATGCGTGGTCGTGGCTGCTGGGGAAGCTGATGCCGCTGGGAGGGAGCCTGTGGGCGGCGTGGGTAGCCCGGGGGGCCCTGGGCTGTTGCTATTTTCCAGTGCGAGGATCCTGGTGTTCACTGAGTCTAGCGAAGATTTTAGGCTTAGCAGGGTGGCCAAAACTATGTCGTCTTTATCGCTGCTGGACGCTGGCGCCGACACGGATGGATAGTTTTTTCTCTTTTTTGCCGCGGCAGCGGGACCGGCGGGACGGCCTGCTGAGCGTTTCTTTACGGGTCCTTTACCTTTACCGGCATAGGTGGCGGTGGGTGCCGTGGCTAGCGAGGGATCTTGCTCGCTGGCATGGATCGCCTGTACCTGGGCCTCTTCTGCAGAAACCAGAACCTGCAGGAGCTCTTCGTGGCTCAAGCCTACGGGGGCGGGGACGCTCCGGGCGTAGAGGCTTTCCAAAATGCGCTCGACAGGCCAGTCGGCTAGTTTCTTTTGCACCAGGCGGGAGCTGCGTCTTGGGGCCGGTTCTTCTGGTCCGGTCACTGTTGCCGCGAATAGCGACGGCGATGAGGTTAACCCGATACCGGCATATTGGTCTTGGCCGTCGAGAGAAGCGTCGGGATCAGGATCGATTACCGTAAAATCGTCGTCATCATCCGACTCGGAGAGAGCGGAGTACATGACGATAAGAAAGCTAAATAGAGCTATAGCGAACAGGCGCATACCAACGGTCCGGGGACGCTGACAGCAGGAGAAAGACAGCAGGAAGAACAGAGACTGAGGTGAGCTTAAATAACATGACAAATGATCAGCTGACTGCCACGTCCACGGAGCAGGTAGGAAGGAGCATGAGTGTAGTACCTTAGTAATACACGAGAATATGCGCCCGAGGGCATGGACATGGCAAGAACCCCCCTTGAGGTTGTCTGACTGAACTGACTCCGCGAGCTGCGTTTGATTTGTCCTTTAAGGTTTAACTTGAGGAGAAAAACAAAAGATCAGGAGAATGTAGGCCTCTATTGACAGGATTGATTGAATAGTTAGACATGAATGTAAAACAGCAACAGAGTTCAGTCAAATACTGCTTCAAAACGCCACTGAGCAACTTCCACTAACATGAATAGCGGAGGGGGCGGAGCTTCGCGCCAGATCAGTCTCTATCCTTTTAATACTCTATGGTGACAACCAGGAACAGCCTGGGTGACGACCACCAAGAGGGTGGTGACATCTGGAGAGACAGAGGACTGCCGGAGAGGGTTGGCAGCCCAAAACACTTCTTCTGTGAGGAGGAACCCAAAACGCTACAGACTGCAGTAAGACCAGCAAGGAGGGTTTAAAATTACCCTCGGTGCAGCTTGAGAGGCTGGCTGTATAGCTGGAGTTGTACCGAAGTAGCCTGGCTAATAACCCAGACTCAAATCACACTGTTGTGTGGTATTTGAGTCTGAAGATGCTCTGTATGGTTCTTGTTTCCCGTGGGGCGGGTTCAAATATTTTCTCTTTGACGCAATTGGTTAGACCTACAGTCAGTCAGAGGCACGCAGCCTGCTGCGTATCACTCAGGCGACGACAAGTAGGAAGTGGTCTTTATTTATTTATTTTTGCAACAGCGTTACAGTGTTATGTTTTTTTCCCCCAAAAAAACATCTGCTCCAGTCAGAGCATGTGAGCGGAGCGCGAGCGGAGCGGGTGGATTTTGAAGTGAGCGCGGAGTGGGTTTTAAGATGGGTCAGAGTGACTTCCGGAGCGAGAACTGTCCTCCGCGCCGAGCCGCTCCGTGCACACGGCACACGTTGGTGCATGTTTAGAACCTAAACACGTTGATTCAGTGTGTGCAGAGTGCATTTACCAAAAGTATTATAGTGTGCTGAAAAATTGGAACATTCATCAACGCATGATTCGTGTGGCGACTGACAGTGCCAGCAACATGATCAAGGCATTTTTACATCCTCCCTGACGTTGAAGGAAAAGTGGAGAAAGATGATTAAGTAAAAAAACAAGCCCAAATTGATTAAATCAATTAATTACCAGCTGCATTATTATTATTATCTGTGGGTCTGCTGCTGACGTTATGCCACTTTTTAGCTGCGCTCCGCTGTTATGCTCAAATTAGTGATCAGTCACTAATTAGTGATTAGAATTCTGAGGCAACATGGCTGGAGACGAGGCAGCCAATCAGAACTGCTCGACTAGCCATGCCGTGCAGACGATGGGATGTTATGGGTTGTTGCCACTGTCGTGACAGAAATAAGCTAAGCAGCCTCCAAAAACCAAACCAGGCAAGCAACTGTGAATGAATCCACGTTAGGCTGGAAATATGCAGGCTTGGCAACCAGTAGCAGAATGATCTCCAGTGTGTACTACCCGGTCGGAACTATGGCAAGCTAATATTGACCAGCTTGCAGCTGGTAAAAAGCCTCTATATGGCCCGGCGCCATGTTTCAATTGTTATACAGAGAGAGAGAGAGAGAGAGAGAGAGAGAGAGAGAGAGGATTGTAGTCGCATAAATAAAGGATTTAATGCAACTGGGTCAATATCAAATTGCGGGACTTTTTGAGTTTAAAAATATCTGGAAAAAAGTAATATATTATTATTTTATCTTACAGAGTATTCCTTAGAGGTTATGTTTTCAGTAATTGCCAAGCTCAGGCATGTTCTGATTTTAGATATTTAATCAAAAAACAGAGATGGTAACTCATTTTTGGTCAACTATGTTACGGACAAAAACTGTAATTGTCTGTATATGGATAAATGTCAGATTTTTTCCAATTATTAAAGGAAATGTGTTTTTTTTGTTGCATTAAACCTCCTAATTTCACAGAATGCTGTCCAGATGTTTTCTCCTAAAACTCCTGAAATTCATGATAATTTTATTGAAAAAATTATACTGAGCTACATATTTCACTGCTACTAAGTTGCTAAGTTATTTACTTAGAGTTTATGGAACAACTATATATATTTTTTCTTTAGTTTCTTTAGTTCTTAGTTGACAGCATGGTAACATAGTTGACTGGACATGAAAAAGTATAATGATTTATTTATCAAATAACCTAATCATGAATAAAATTAATTCATGATTATTATTGTATGTTAGCAAATTGCATATTCCACCTCTTAGTGTATTTAATTAAGACCATTTTATATAATTGACAAACAAATACAGATAGTTAACATGGAACACTTGCCAGTTTATTAACACAGATTTTACACACATTGTAAAATGAAACAGTGCTCCTAACCTGCAAAAAGAAAACACACCGTGTGAAGTGAGTGGTGCAACTCCGTGTGGGGGTCCCCGGGGGGTCCCCGGAAGTTTTCGTGCTCAGACGGACACAGACAGCTAGCCAGCCAGCCAGGGACGGACACAGCCAGAGACACACATAGCTGTCTATAGGAGTGGTTGCACCACAAAAAAAAACACTCTTAGCTTACCACTATAGATGACTTTCATTCTATGCTTTCGAGTGACAGTGAATGCAGACTACACACTTGTAGACAGATGATTCCTCATGGGAATGAGGTCCCCCTGGGATTGGCCCTAGCCAGGAAAGTCACCAGCCTGGGTGGGGGCCCACCCATGATGGCAGGATGACCAGGGGTGTGTAGGACGGAGCCCTGAGGCTCTAACTCCCCCCCCCTCCATTCCTACCTCCGCCGCCACGCAGGCCACACCATCCCCCAACCCCCCCCCCCCCCCCCCACTCAAATTCCCCCCATCCCCCATCCATCGCCACTCTCGTGGCTGCTTTGATTCAGGCTTCCGCCGAGGCTCCCAACCTCCCTCCGGCCTCTCCTGCCTTCCCACAGGCTTCACCCGCCCTCCCCGGCCCCCCCTCCCCAGGCTCCGCCCACCTTCCCTCAGGCATCTCCTGCCGAGGTTCTGCCCACCCTCCCTCTGGCCTCTCGCCTTCCCACAGGCTTCACCCGCCTACCCTCACCTCCCGGCCCCCCATCCCCAAGCTCCGCCCACCTTCCCTCTGGCCTCTCTCGCCTTCCCACAGGCTTCACCCGCCTACCTTCTCCCCCCCCCCCCCGTCCTCCCAATTTCTCTCTCTCCACAGCAGTCGTCCCGCCCAATGTCCCAGCAAGAAACCCTCAGAACATCGGCGCCGCCCTCCGGAACCACATACTACTAGGTAATGACATTGACCTGGCCACCCTCCTCCGCCCCTCCACCACCAACTCCCGCATAATAGAGTGCGGAGACCTCTCCATCCAACTCCGCAACCCCACCCCTTCACGCTCCGCCATCCTCACCATCGCCGAGTTCGGCCTGGCTTTTTCTCTATACAGAGATGTCATCTGCTCCACCTACCCAGCCCAGCGCCAGGAGCTGGACGACTATCTTTCCACCATCTTCGACCTAGGCGTAAGGTTACGCGGCTCCCTGTTCCTAGAATACCACTGCCAGTTCTCTGCCACCGCCGCAGCAAGGCTCCATCAATTAAATACCGCCACCTACTGGGGCCAACTGGACCTTGAACTTTATTGCCGGATTTTTGCAGGAAGGCTCGCCATCGCCTGCAACCTGTGCGGCAACCCCACCCACCCCGCCAGCCAGTGCGTCCACGCCACCACCAAACCCACCACCAAACCCACCACCAGACCAGCTTCCAGTCTTCCCTCGCTCCTCGCCATCACCGCCACTCCGCCCCCGCAACGACCCCCCCAATACCCAGCTTCCAACCAATCCACCGACAGGTGTGGCCGCCCAGTCCTCTACTGCGGCACCGAAGCCATTTGCAATAACTTCAACGGTAAAGGGTGCTTTGCTTCCACTTGCAAGATGCTCCACGTCTGCACCCACTGTGGGGGCGCCCATGCCCGCACCACCTGCCCCCAACACCCCACCAACCCCTCCAAACCCAGCTGACTATCCCGGCACCTCTCCACCCCCATCAACATCCCCGCCCTGGCCGCCACTCTTTCACGCCACCCAGACCCCGCAACCGCCTGCTTCCTCCTCGGAGGCCTGAACTACGGCTTCTCCCCCGGCCTCATCACCCTCCGCACCAACAGCCACACCTGTCAAAACCTCCTGTCCGCCATCACTGACCCCGATTCCGTCACCACCCTGCTCACAAAATAAGTCACAAACGGTTTCATGATCGGCCCATTTTCCACCCCACCATTCCTCATCTACCGCATCAGCCCCCTCGGCATCGCCACCCGGAAATACTCAGGAAAAGAGGATCATCCTCGACCTCTCCTCCCCCCACGGCACCTCCACCCCCAGCATCAACAGCCTCATCCCCAGCCCCCCATTCTCCATGCAATACGCCACCATCGATGGCGCCATAAACCTAATTCGTCTCGCCGGCCAAGGAGCCCAGCTGGCCAAAGCCGATGTCACCGCAGCTTTCAAAGTCCTCCCCCTCCACCCCGACAGCTGGAATCTTTTTGGGGTTTTCTGGCAGGACGCCTATTAGTTCGCTGTCCGCCTCACTTTCGGCTGCAGGAGCAGCCCAAAGCTGTTCGACACCCTCGCAGAAGCCCTCTGCTGGATCCTCCTCAACAACCACAAGCTCCCCTACGCCACCCACCTGCTAGACGACTTCCTTGTCGTCACTCCCCCTCACGCACTCCCCGCTTCCGGCCTCACCACACTCACCTCCGTTTTCAACGACCTCGGCGTCCCCCTCGCCCTAGAGAAGACCGAGGGCCTTTCCACCTCCCTCGAATTCCTAGGCATCACTCTGGCCACCGTCTCACTCCAAGCCTCCCTGCCCCCCGACAAGCTCAACCGCATCACCCTCCTCCTCTCCAACTACATGAACCTCCCCCAGTGCAGCAAGCAACAGCTCCTTTCCCTACTCGGCCATCTCAACTACGCCATGCGCATCATCCCCCAAGGCCGCTCCTTCATCTCCAACCTCCTCCACCTCAGTCCCCTCCCTTCACCACCAAGTCACGCTCGACTCCCTCTGCCAAATGGAGCTGTTCCTCTCCACCACCTCATCCTCGAGTCCCAGCAATCCGTCCTGCTGAGCATAGCAGACTCCACCCTCTCATCCTACCGGACAGCTTGGAAAAACTTCCAGTCCTTCCATCTCAGCCACAACCTACCCTTCCCTTGATCTCCTCTCCCTCTCCGCCTACATCAACCACAACGCCTCTGCCCTCTCCACCCGTTCCTCTACAATCCTAACCGGTTCACCCCATCCCTTCACTCAGCACCCTCCAACTCAAAGGCTTACAGCGCGGTGAACCACGGCTCCCTCCTCGCCCCCCCCCCCTCACCATAGAGATCCTGGCCTCCTGCATCCATACCATCAGATCCGGCTATGCCAACCAAACCCTCAACTCCACCCTCAAATCCATGTTCCTCCTCGCTTTCTACGGCTTCCTCCGCTGCTCGGAGTTCACAGCCGCCAACCGGAACTTCGACCCCGCAATCCACCCCTGCCTCTCCGACATAACTTCCCACGACCATGACACACTGGTCTTCACACAGAAACGAAGCAAGACCTCCCAGCATCGCCCAATCCCCATCTACCTCTTCTGCCTCAACTCTCCCACCAGTCCCTTCGAATCCCTGGCCAACCACGTCCGCCTCAGACAATCCCAGCACGCTCTCCCCCCGGACCCCCTCTTCACCGACGAACACGGAACCGTCGCCACCAGCGGCTGGTTCCTCCTCCACCTCCGCAAAATCCTCACCATCTCAGGCTACCCCGCGGAAAACTTTTCCGGCCACTCCTCCCGCATCGGCGCCGCTTCCACAGCCGCCAGCCGAGGCCTCCAGGACCACACCGTCCGCTTACTACGTAGATGGTCATCCCAGGCATACCTGACCTACATCCGCTCCTCCCTCCACGACATCAAGCAGGCCCACAACTCCCTGGCCTAGTAGTCGCCCCCGTAGTCCTTTTGGGGATCACGCCTCCAAGCGTACCGCGGGCTGACCGCCATGCGATCACGCCCCCACGTGTACCGCGGGCTGACCGCCACACGACCCCCTCCCCAAAGACTTCAGGGGCGGGCGAACCTCCCGGAATCCACGCCCCGCTCTCCTCCTCATCACTTCATTCTTTCATTCAATAAAACCTTTAAACCTTCCACAATGGTGTGTTTCTTCCAACTAGTGAAATGGAGTTGGAACAACTGATGTTCAGGAGGCGGAGAAACACACCTTGACCATACCCTCACGCCATCCTCCGCCCTCCATGACAATCTACCTGAGCCTACTTATACCCGCCCCAGACAACCCAGCATCCTCTATGCTTTTCGTATCCCGCCACCATCCCCATCACCACCTCAAGTCCAGCAGCATCTCCACTGCTCCATCTCCTCCATCTCTCCTCACCTCCTCCCTTCCTCACAGTTCCCACGGGGGGATCACGCCTCCAAGCGTACCGCGGGCTGACCGCCATGCGATCACGCCCCCACATGTACCGCGGGCTGACCGCCACACGACCCCCTCCCCAAAGACTTCAGGGTCGGCGAACCCCCCGGAACCCACGCCCCGCTCTCCTTCTCATCATCACTCTCCTCCTCATCACTTCATTCTTTCATTCAATAAAACCTTTAAACCTTCCACAATGGTGTGTTTCTTCCAACTAGTGAATGCCATGTTCTGGTAAGAATCGAGAACACTACGACCATTTGCTACATCAACAGGAAAGGGGGACTGAAGTCTCTACGCCTGCACATGTTTGGCACACAGGCTGTTGACGTGGTGCGACAAGCGCCTCTTGTCACTCAAGGCCTGTCACATCCGGGACTTCTGAATACAGGGACTGGGGTGCATTCCGTTACCACAACTGGTCCTTAGACACAGAGGTGGGACAGGTTCGGGGCACCCGAGGTGGACCTGTTAGCCTCAGAGAAAAACAAGAAGTGTTGACTCCTTTATCTCCCTGGCAGGATCACCAACCCTAGGCCTGGATGCCATGGAACAGGCACTGGCCCAAGGGTCTGCTCTACGCATTCACTCTATTGGACCTGATTCCTCCCGTTCTGGCCAGTGTGAGGACTCCAGCCTGGGGGTCCTGGAGGTAAGACATATTTCCCCTCCTTTACGACCAGCAATGGTGGCTCCTCCTATGGAGGGACCTGCTCACGCAGGCAGGGCGCAAGATCTTCCACCCACATCCACAGGACCTGGGCCTCTGGGTCTGGCCCGTGAGGGGTCAAACCTGAACGCAGAGGGCCTGCCCCCGAATGTCGTCGCGCTGATTCTAGGCGCCAGGGCCCTGTCGACTATAGACAACGGTACAGCATCGCTTGGAACATGTTTGAACGTTGGTGCTCGGCTAGACCTCATCGGGTGGTCCCGTTCCAGGCCTCGGTGGTGCACATTCTGACCTTCTTGCAGGAGATCCTGGATAGAGGCCTGGAAGTCCTCCGTTAAGGTCAACTTGGCAGCGATTTCGGCATACCACGTCGGCATAAAGCAAGACAGTGGGAGAACACCTGCTGGTTCGACAGTTCAAGAGAGGCGTCAAGCGTGCCTGTGCGGTTTCCAGATCTCTGGTCCCGTCCTGGGATCTGACTCTGGTACTGGATGCCCTATCACATCATTCCTTTGAGCCGCTGGAGAAGGTGGACCTGAAGTTTCTTCCGTTCTATTGGTTGCCCTGACAACTGCAAAGCGTGCTAGTGACATGCATGCACTCTTGGTCAGCCCGAGCAGCATAAGATTTAGTGGGAACTCAGGGTGTCTATTAGGCCGAACCTGGTTTTCGTGCCTAATAATTTCCCCTCTGTGAGTGCTCCAGTCGACCTAGTGGCGTTCCATCTGCCTCCGTTCTCCTCGGTGGAGGACAGAAGGCTGAATCTGCCGGGTTAGGGCATTGAAACTGTATGTGGACAGAACTGCTCCCTTCAGGAAGGGTGATCAGTTATTTGTGGCATGGGGTCAAGGGAAAACCCATATCAAAGGTAAGACTTTCACAATGGATTATGGAGCCATAGAGAGGAATACAGCCCCCAGAGGGTCTGAGGGCACACTCTACTATAGAGGCATGTCTGCATCCTGGGTATGCCTCCCTTTTTGCAGGGTCGGCATCTTGCCGGGCACAAATTACCAACGCTGCTTCTCTGCAGGTGATAATCGTGACATTTTCCTGAAAAACATGTTTGTCTTTTATAATATTTATTTATTTAATATTTAAAACAGTGTTTTTATTTACTGTACAGTTAGAATAGTAAATTTACTTCTGAAAACTATAAGAACATGTCATGAGTGTCAACTATGTTACTCTTAGTCCACTAAGACATAGTTGACAGTAACATAGTTAACATATTTGCTGTTTTCTGGTCTAAAATCAACATGGCTGCCTATCACCAAACCCCACATGGCATTTTTACAGAAATATTATTCTAAATATTAGATCCACGTTTGAGAAAAGTTGAAATTGAAAGTTATTTATAACAATATTGTAGTAACACTGTTGACATGCGATAAATCCACACATGACTCACACACTACTTCATGTTAAATATTGAAGAAAGAGGAGAAAGAACATAGTATACATTGGAGCCATGCCAGTCTGTTCATCAGTAGTTAATGACATCATGTGTAGCAGGTCATGTGATTTGGAAATGACACACCCCCTTGAGAGGTGTTTTTGTAATGGGTAACTTAGTTGACAGTGACTTCTCGGACACAGATAAAATGTGTTATTTTCCATATAATAGTTGATATATTGCCAAAAACATTATATATGCCATTATTATCTTTGCCGTATAAAAATAAAATGATCAATTTTTTTTGTTGATTAAGCTCATTTTATTGCTGTTTAACTAATTAGAACATGGTTGTTATTACATTCGGACAGTAACTTGGTTGACATTTTAGTGATATCCAGCCATTTTTGTATTAATTAATGATAAAATTTGTATAAATAATTATGGTATTTGTAAAGACATGATCATAATGATCATAAAAAGCATTCGTTTTTTTTAATTTGACTAAAAGTACATACAAGTTACATCCCTCGGACACTCCTTGGGAGGAAAATGGCCATAGCCGTCATCACAAACGTGATGAGGTCAGCACATTTGGTGCTGAGTGGATATGGCCTAATTTAGCGTTTTTTGTGCAAAACTAATGCTTGGAATGAATGGAGAATCATGAAAAAACCCTAGTTTCATATGTCACATGCTACTTAAAGAATGATGAAATTTTGACTTTTTGGCCTTATATAGGATGTTATGGGTATGGTCACATATTATGCTAACTCAATTTCCCACAGGAGTTGAATTTCAAACTTCTAGTACATGTTATTAGACACATTTAGAAACACATTGGTGAAGACATTTCTTGGTAACGATTTAGTTCCCAGATTTTCATAGATTTCTCTTACTATAAGGAAAGTAGGCTTTCTAATGACACAACCCGCCTTTGTTTTGGTGAGTAGCAAAAACGTTCTTTTTATTTACGCCAAAGAGGAGAGGCTGGTCTGATTTCAATTTGAGATTTAAAACGGAAAGTCCCATAGCCTTACTGCGCAGAGCAGAATCGTAGAAGCAGTAGAAGGCTATGGACCAGAGCTAGGCCAGGGGTAAGTAAACTATAGTAGCAGCTCCCTTTAATTCCTCTGAAGTGACGCAGAACTTTATTTCCAGTCCCCGTTCACAAAGTGCAACAGTCCCGTATATATTACTAGGCTATGAACTGCCAAGCTTGGCTAGCAGTTTACATCAATCATTGCCTCTCAAGCCCATACGCGTAATCTGCTTCACGGACTGTCCATGATGTTGTGTTCTTGTTTAGAGGCAAGGAATAGTATAATAAGTATAGTTTACTGAACGATAGTTTCAGGCATCAAATCAACGTGTCTTACAAGTAGGTACAGCTTGTCCACATAAACCCCATCCGGGCACTCCAGTATGACGTCATCATTAATGTGTTCACCAGTTAATACACCACATCCCCCTTACTAAGGTTTGAAAAGACCCAAAGCTGTAATCTCTTTTCAATTCACAAAAATCAAAATCATATTTCTTCTTTACCCCAACAGCAAAATAACATCTGTTCACTCTCTTCTTTCCTTTATTTTTTTTTACACAGAAATAACATCAATTCTTTACATATTCATTGTTGCCATCAATGTCCCTTTTTTTTAAACACCAAACCAAATGTGTCTCATTCCTTGAATACAAAAACAAATCACTTTTTTTTTCACAATATCAAAACAACATTATGTTTCTCTCTTTCTTACAGGTCAAGTCTCTGTGGCATCCTAACTTCCCTGCCTGACCTTGTTCTCACACCACTAGGTGTGCTCTGAGATGGCTTAGACGGAGACAAGGTCCCAGAGCCTGCGCATGGAAGAATGTTCTCCCGCACAGGTTGAGTCACATCCTGAGACTCTGGCATAGGCACGATATGTTGACGGTTCCTCCGCAGCGTCCCTTGTGGTCCACACACCAGATAGGACCGTGGGCTGTTGTGTACGGATGTAACAGTCCCTTGTGCCTTTGCGTCAGTAATCCAAACCTGGTCACCAGGTGACAACTTTGTGAGGGCTCTTGCCCTGTGTCTCTCATCGAAACACTTTGCATCCATCAGTCGTTTCTCCCGCTCCTTGTGCTGAAGGGCCTGTAGGTCTGGTAGAGCTGGCCTCAACCTCTCAGGAAGGACGGATAAGGTGGTGCAAAGACGACGTTCCATAAGCAACTGGGCAGGGCTGTAGCCGTTACTCAGTGGAGTGGCCCTGTAGGCCAGGAGGGCAAGATAAGGATCTTTGGCCTTCTTGAGCAAGTTCTTAACTGTTTGGACGGCACGCTCCGCCTCGCCGTTTGCCTGCGGATACCTAGGGCTGCTGGTCACGTGCACAAATCCATAGTCAGCTGCAAACTGTTTCATCTCATGTCCTGAGAACTGAGGGCCATTGTCAGACATAAAATGATAGGGAATTCCATTACGTGCGAACATCGATTTCAGATGGACTATCACGTCTGTGGACCTAGTCGGGCTGAGTTGTGCTATTTCCACAAATCTGGAAAAGTAATCCACCACGAGCAGATATGTTTTCTCTCTCAGGGTGAATAGATCTGCACCTAACTTCTGCCAGGGCCCATCCGGGAGTTTGGTTGGCAGCAGAGGTTCTCTGGGGTTAACCCTTTCTTTGATGCACTCTCTGCAGTTGAGCACTAGCTCTCTTATCTGACAGCTCAGTCCAGGCCACCACACTGTCTGAACTGCACGTTCTCTGCACTTAACTACCCCCTGGTGCCCCTCATGTATCTTGTCAAGAACATTATTTCTCATGATGGCAGGTAGCCTATCACCAACCTCATTCCATGCAGGAGCAGTCCATTGTGCACACTGAGATGTGCTCTCTCATGCCAGTAGTGCTTGACCGGGCCCTGTAACTGATGTCTTTCAAGGTTCAAGGTTCAAGGTTATTTTATTAGTGTCCCCGAAAGGCAAATGGTTTTACAGCAGGTCATAAGGCATTGAAACATGTGAATACATCAGTCAAACCAAAATTATTGCTGCTGGTCGCAAGCATGAGCTGCGCCCGGCCTACTTGCATCTTCAGAAAAGAAAGAAAAGGGATAGGGGGGGTGGGGGAGGCTTGGGGGGGGTAATGACAGAGAGGGAGGGGGGGGTAGGGTAGGGGCAGATCATCACACACATTACAGTTGCATTGTGCAGGCACGAAATGACTTGGGTGGGGGTGGGGTTGATTTTGGGTCTGAGACAGATAAAAAACACTGATTCTAACGCCACGCTTCTTTTGAAGGGCTGCCTTAGAGCAGGAAAAAAAATGTTCAGCCGGGCAGCAGGTGGGGGGGGTCGAGTGGGGGGGGGGGTGTGGGTGAAGACGGCGTGTCGTGGAGGTGTGTGTGTGGAGTTCATAGTCTGTGTAGAGTTCGTTGTTTATGTTAGCGTTTCCTGAGGCTCCTCTCGTATCTGGTCACCAGGGTCACGTCGTCTCAGAATCCAGATAGTGAAAGGAATAACAGCAAAGCTGTGCAGACGTTGTGACCTTGGTTCTCAGGCGGCGAGGCTCCACAGTAGGTTGTGGGAGGGAGAGGGTGGGAGGGAGAGGGGGGGGGGGGGGGGGGCGGGGGCACGTGCGTTCGTTCCTGTCCGCTGTCTTCCATCTTTGAGCCGAGTTCCCAGATTATGGCGAGATAAAGTTTTATTTCACTCATCTTCTTTGGTGAATTTTGCCCGCAATAAAGTTCCTTGTAACGTAGTCTGTCGATCCATGCTTATCTCCAGCCTCTGCTCCAAGGCGCTGAGCACGTCTCTGCACGTTGTTGTCATTCCTGCGAATCAACTCAGACAAAGTCATGGACATGCTCCCTACCAGTTTACAAAGAGCATTTGTCACGGTGAGCGGTATGGGAGGCCCGCCGATGCTGGCGACAGCTCCCTTCGACATTTTAGCAATTTGAACAATTTTTCGGTAGATCAGGCCGCCACCTAGTCCAAATAGCAGCCCTTTTGCCACCATTATGCCAATAATCCAGATGTCTTCAATGTCTACCACCGTAAGCACGGAGAGACAGAGGATATTCCAATTTTCACGGTAACCATCTCTGGCGTACCCAGCAGGAAAAGAACCCGGTGGGCAGATCGGCTCGCCGGCACCGGAGTGTTTGTCCGAAAAAATCTTGTCGAAAGCGCTCAAAGACCAGTTAATTAGTTCCATGTTTGGTCAGAGATCAGACAAGAGACAGTGGAGAGGGACCACGCGGTAGCAGGGAATAGAAGGTAGGAGAGAGAGAGAGAAAGAGCGACCGCCTTCTTCAGATAGCAAGTGGAGTATTTTTTCAGGCCAGCCCTCGACGCTGTACTTCATGACCTGGGCACAGACACTGTCAGCACACAGCTGCTCTTGGAGCTCAGTTAGGTACTTATCACTCATAGGAAGGTTGTCCAGCACTGAGTCAACATAGATATTAGTATCCTCCATCAGGTCATTTTCTGCCCGTATCACTCCATCTTTGAGTGGGGCACGAGAGAGTGTGTCTGCAGTTGTGAGGCTCTTCCCCGGTGTGTGAAAGATTGTGTAGGTCCTACACAATCTTTCACACACCGGCTCAATGCATTTTAGCTTGAAGATCTGTTCTCTTGCTTCCACCGCACCGCCCTCGGCCCTCCCCATTTTAGCATTCTGTGCTCATGTGCTGTGTCCTGTGTCTGTTGTTCCCTCGCAGGCAGCACAGAGCGTCAGAGTGAACGCAGCATGATAGCGTCCCCGACACGTTGAATACTAAACTTATTTGTAAAGTTGGAACGCCAACTTTTAACCAAACGTGGGAGAAACACTGTGCACGGCTGCACGCACAAATAAAGAGTGCACTCGCGCACGCACATGACAGATTATTATCGATCAAAACAATCCTTAGCGTCGCTTACAAAAGCATGTGTTGCACAGCATGAATCATAAGTAATCACCGACCTGGCTGGATAGATATCACTATGACAAAGTGTCAAAATGTTTAGTGCCGCTGTCAAAACATGACACAGTGAGAGTTGAAGATTCTAACTATTGGAACAAGAAAGCCACAGTTTTGAAGGAAGTGATGGGTCCTAGACAGGGCTTGACGCTTAGCTCATGGATGCATGGATGATAGACAGACTATCCGTTTTTATCCTGCTGTTCTATCATGGGATATTCGATACAGGGCAAGATGCTCGATTGTGAATTAAATTGTAACAAAAAAAACTCAACAAAGAAGTTTATTTGTATTTTTGTCCTAATATTTTTTATTTCTAATACATTTGTCTTAATATTATTTGACATTGATAATATAACTTACTATAAGTATTTATTCTAATTTAAGCTTTAGTCTTTGTGTGGATGTGTGCACATGCATTGAGCCTGTCAGAAATAGCAAAAAAACAAGTGTTTTTTCTAACACGTTTTAGTGGTAGATCTTGGCTTACAATTGGGAATAAAATGGGCTCTTGGTCTTGAAAAGGTTGGTTACCACTGGTGTAGGAGTACCTCATTAAGCGCATCCTGAATCTTTGAATCCTAGGTGGCAGCGCGTCCAGAGCCTGCCCACCCAGTAGACTCACAAGAGGTTTGTGGTCGGTTTCGAGGTCGAAATGTAGGCCCAGGATGAAGTCACTAAACCTCTCTTAAGGCCCATGTCAGCGCTAGTGCCTCCTTTTCCAGCTGCGCATAGCGCTGCTCTGTGTCAGTCAGGGACCTGGAAGCATACGCTACTGGTGACCATACCTCTCTGTCTTTCTGGAGCATCACTGCGCCTAGCCCGTAGGACGAGGCGTCCGCTGATATCTTCAGTGGCTTGTTAGGGTCGTAGAGCTGGAGGACCGGTGCAGTGGAGAGCTCCTGTTTGAGTCTGCAGAAAGCCCTCTGTTGTTCATGACCCCAGCACCACAGATTATTTTTGGACAGCAGATCTCTCAGTGCCTTGTCCTTCTACGCCAGGTTAGGTAAGAATTTCCCTAACTGGTTCACCATACCCAGAAAACGTCTGAGCTCGCTTATATTTGTAGGCTCCTTCATGTCCTGCACGGCTCTGGTTTTGTCTGGGTCCGGCCTCATGCCGTCTGCTGAGATGATGTAACCAAGGAACTTGACCTCTCTCTTCCCAAACTCACATTTTGACATGTTGAGTGTGACCCCCGCTTTCACTGCCCTCTCCAGTACAGCATGCGTCCTGGCGTCATGCTGCTGCTCTGTAGCCCCCCAGACCAGAATGTCGTCCATGTGACAAACTACACCTTATAGCCCGGAGGTCACCTCAGACACCATCATGTTTTGAAAGTGCTCTGGGGCAGAGGAGATGCCGAAAGGCAGGCGGTTAAAGTGGTGATAAATGTGGTGTAGAGAGCTGATTCTTTGGCCAAGGGAATCTGCCAGAAACCCATGTTTGCATCTAGCTTTGTGGAAAATTGTGCCTGCTCTACAGAGGGAAGGATATATTTTTCACGGCACACTGACACGTTCAGTGGTGTCATGTCCACACAAATGCGAACTTCCTCTTTGTTCTTCTTGGGTGCTACCACCATGCCACAACACCAGTCTGTTGGTGCCTCAATGCGGCTGATGACCCCTAGATTTTCCATCCGTTCCAACTCTTTTTTTACTTTGCCCATGAGTGGCAATGCGACACGCCGTGGCACTTTAAAGCGGGTATGTCACGGCCCTCGGGAAGCTATTAAGGCTATTAAAATTAGCATCTTGATTCTGACGTACGTACGGGAACGCACAATTTGACCAATGAAATTGATCTTGTTTCTGGGCTAAATGGCAGAGCGGCTCTGGGCTCTGCGAGTTAGCGTTCCTGGTGGCTATCAACTCATGCTAGTGGTTTTGATGTCACTTTTAGCTTCATAGCTAGGTGAAAGTTTGGTGGAAAAATTATTTTTTTGCTCGAAAATCTTCGTTAGAATGATATTGAGTTGACGTGTAAGTTTTAGGGTGAACTGTTGCATAATCGCAATTTCGCGTGACGGGTTCCATCGTACCTATCTTGTCTATCTGTCTCCCCCCCGCTGACACGCCCTCAGCCGGCTAAGTGCTGAACAGGGCTCACGGAGCCCTGGAGCTTCACGTAACGTTACCACTGCCTGTGACTACTCTAGCGGCACTGCGCCGGCCTAACCTGAGTCCGCCCCTCTCTCTCTCACACACACACACACACACACACACACACTCTCTCTCTCTCTCTCTCTCACACACACACACACACCGATATAGGGGCGGTCTCTCTCTCTCTCTGACTCACACACACACACACACACACTCCGCAGCAGCCGTGGTTGAGGCCATGTTAGACGGACTAGTCACGCGAAATTGCGATTATGTAACAGTTTACCCTAAAACGTATACGTCAACTCAATGTCATTGTAAGGAAGATTTTCGAGCAATAAAATAATTTTTTGATGATACTTTCACCTAGTATGACGCAAAAAGTTACCTCAAAACTAGTAGCCTTTAGTGCGCTAGCCACTCAGCTCGGCTAGATGCTAGGTCACGTCAGAGCCTGAGATATAGTCACGTGTCGTTTGAAACTGTTTTCATTCAGACCACGTGATGTACCTTATCAGCAATGTTAATCTCGGGCCGGGACACTCCCCCTTTAAGGGAGAATGGCTGTGCGTCAGGCTTGAGTTTGATTGTGTAGGCCTTCTGAACCAGCCCGAGTCCATCGCACAGTTTAGGATAAGTCTGCCTAACTGTCTCCTGGGTTATAATGTCAACTCTGGCCACTAACTTGAGGCTAACTGAAGCTGCCCTACTCAGCAGCCCCACCTGTAGGCCTCTTACTACAAAGACCCTCTCTGTAATGTTCCTCTCCTTGTATGAGAGTGTTTCTGTGGCTGACCCCAGGACAGTCAATTTAACACCACCCGGCCCATAGAGTGGTTTGAGGGCTTTTTCTAGCTCCCCCTCTCTGTGCATGACATTTTTGTACATCTTTTCAGAAATGGCTGTGACGTCTGCCCCGGTGTCTATTTTAAAGGACATTGTGCTGCCCCTAATGCTGATGTCAGCCATCCAGGGGTCCTCACCAGAGCCCAATTCACCTAAGAACAGTCCATCCACATCCTCTGCAACTTCATGTACAGTTTTGTTTGATCTGCACACTTTTCCAAAATGGCCACGTTTTCCGCAGTTGTGGGTGGCAGTCCGCACTCTTAGCTGGGCACTGTGACACTGGATGAGAGGGTGATCTTCCACATTTTCCACATGCTTTATTTTCAACTCTGGTTTGCACAGGTTTAACAGTTTTCCAATTTTTGTACTGGCCCTGTGTCTGATCTTTGTTTCTGAATGTGTTTTGTTTTCCCCTCTTAAAATGCATAGCATCCATGGCTGGTGTGCTGGCACTTAGATCTCTCAGATCAAACTGCTGCCTCTTAATTTCCTCAGATTGTCTGGCCATTGTGATGGCTTTTGCTAGAGTGAGATCCCTATCCAGTTGCATTCTCTCTGACAGGGATGAATCTTTAATTCCCACTACTATTCTGTCCCTCAAGAGCTCATTCATGTAGATCACCATACTCACAGGTCGCTGCTAGTGCATATGTCATAGAGTGGAGAATGCCATTTGGTCTAATGTCACAGAATGTACAGTGCCACGTAGAGCAGCATGATAAATGGTTTACATTGTGGGTTATTGCTTTATTTATATTTTGTGTTTCATTTTTTGATCATGCATGCGTGTTCCATTTCTGTTATTTGATGAGTGCCGTGCGCTATGATAGCGATGGACAATGAACATTATGCCACAGTATTGTTTACCTGTCGGGTGCTCTGGCCGGGGCGTGTGCAGCCTGTGACACGGACTGAGTCGGGACATTCATTTGCCAGGAAAACTCCACGCCCAAATAAAAGGTCCACCTAGATCCCATCTCTCTCTCTCTGCTCAGACAGTGCCTGCTGTCGCCGTCGCCGGAACACGCCAGCCCTCTCTCTCTCTCATGTCCTCCTAAAGTTCTCCCTACATGTTGTAGGCCAGATAAAAGTAACCCCTTATCTCTCCACGTTGTGCCGCGGATTGGACTTCTCTCCTCCTCCATACGACCCGTGGGTCCGATGTCCGCATCGCCTCCTCTACGTCGCTGAGATCGAACACTCTAGTCTGCAATGTCAACGCTCTCTATCTTCTGACTAAAGGAAAGTAACAACGCCTGTGTGCGTGTTTATCACAGTTGAAACTGCCGGGTTTGGCGAGGGCTGTCACTCATTATACGTTCTATCTGTGTGTTGAGGTGCTGGTGCTAGCCTGATGTGGTGACGGCGGTGGAGCAGCGTCGCAGAGATTTATCATTGATATGCTCGTCCTACTCCTTGCGAAAGGAAAGTAACAACGCCAGTGTGCGTGTTTATCACTGTTGAAACTGCCGGGTTTGGCGAGGGCTGTCACTCATTATACGTTCTATCTGTGTGTTGACAGCGGAGCGTCAGGACGCCCGGATAGTGGCGACGCGGAAGTCCAGGACTGGACAGTGTGGATCGGACTAAACTAAATCTGCTGTCTCGTCACGTCTGTGGCGAGGCGCTATACCCAGATCGTATTCACCACTGGACTGGACTGGTATTCCTAACCCCCTGAATCACTGACTCTCTCCCCTCTAGCTTTTACGGTGCTGCTTGCTATTTTTAAATGTGATTAATTGCCTTAATGTGTCGAATTGATTTTGCCTTAATGTGTTGAATTTAAACTGTATTTGTTTTAAAGAAAAGGGTACCCTTGCACTATCATATTGTATCGTTGAATGAATTAATGTTTAGACTATAATAAAAAGGCTTTTGTACTTTTATACTATATCCCTATTGTGTCGTGTCATATTGCTTTGTATTGGTGTGAACTGGAGTCCGAACCTGAGTAGTAACAACTCTCCCAAAAACCTGTTACATAAGTGGCGTAGTCGGCAGGACTCCTTATTCACACCGTACAGAGCAAAATGGCCGACGAAATTGAAATACAACCTGAAAGGGCGGGCCCTAGTGTACCACGAGTAGATGGGGCCAGGTCAGAAAATGTTAATGCAAGTCAACCATTGATAAATGCAATGATGATGCCATGGTTTATGGGGGTCCCATGGATCCCAAAATGTAATGGTGATCCAAGTTTTTCAGAATGGAATGGGCAGGTCCGGGCTATGCTGCGGGCACAAGGGTTGAATGAAGAACAGAAAATAGACTTTATTTTTGGAGCACTCGAAGGCGATGCAAAGCGAGAGATACGTCTATTAGACCCAGCTAGGCGTGCAACTAGCACAGCCATCCTACAGGAGCTACAGAAGCTGTATGGACAGGTAACTCCAGTAGCCCAGCTCCGTGCGCAATTCTTTAAATGTCACCAACAGGAAGGAGACACGGCTGCCGCCTACATTCTCCGGCTCCGGGAGCTATTCTCCATATGGCGAGAGCATGAACCAAATGGCTCGGCTCAAGATGAGATGACCATCCGAGACCAGCTTGTCCTGGGTTTGAGACCTAGCACAGTACAACAAGAACTCCAACGCCAGGTTCGTAGAAACCCTACATTGTCCTTCAGTGAAGTGTGTAGTGAAGCTCGAGCATTGGAAGCCGAACAGAGGATGGAGTCTGCATGCGCAGCGCGTGTCTCAGTGCCTCCACCACAAGAGACCCCAGCAGCTCCTAGTTTAAACGAGTGGAGAGAGACTGTAAGAGCTGAACTTAGGAAAGAAATGAAAGACCAAATATCTGTTCTAACTGAAACTCTGAAAGACGAAATTAAACGGCAACTTTCCCCACAGAATGCCCCAGAAGAGTACAGACGCTCTACTGTACGAGGGAGAGTTCAGGAGGGTCGTTATTCACCCTCCCCTGGACGACACCAGGCTTTCGAATGGGACCAACAGGGCCAGCCCATTTGTAGAGGCTGTGGACAGGCAGGCCACATCCAGAGGCGCTGCCCACAGGAGAGGAGGCATTTAAACTAATAGCCCCAGCCACTGGAAGCCAAGTGGTTGGGGAGGGGAACCAGGGGAACCGAGCAGAGGAGAACGCTATTATTGGTACGTGTCCAGGGGTGGAAATAGCTGTTGCAGGGGTTAAATTACCCTGCTTGCTCGATACAGGTTCACAAGTAACATTGTTCAGTGAATCCTTCTTTAAAAAATGGCTCGGGGGGGAACAGACACGGGACCCACAGGATCTGTACTGGCTGACCCTAAAAGCTGCCAATGGCCTACGGATCCCCTATACCGGGTACGCCCTCTTGGATTTCACAGTGGGAGGGGTCACTGTGTCCGGTAAGGGGGTCATCATTGTCAAAGACGAGTGCCTGAATGCTGAGAAGGGCATTCTGGGAATGAATGTGATCTCACACTTCTGGAAAGAACTGTTCCAGGGAGTCCACCCAGGGCTGACGGCATTTGGGGCTACCATGTCCCGGCAGGCCAAAGGTGAGTGGGAACGTGCCTTCGCCGTCTGCCAGAGGGTGTCGCAGGCTGAACCATCAGATGGACAGGTTGGAGTGGCCCGGTTGACCCGCCAAGACCCAGTCTACATCCCTCCCAACAGTGAGATGGTGTTATGGACACACCTGTACGGGACAAGGTCCAGGTCTGACTTCTGCGCTCTGGTGGAGGGCCCAGAGAGAGATGATGAATGGCAGGTGGCCCGGTCCGTTGCTTGGGTGGTGAAAGGACGCCTCCCCATAAGGATACGCAACGTGAACCCTTACCCCATCTTAATACCTCAACGACGCCCCCTTGCTAACATCTTCCAGGTCGATGCAAGCCAGGTGCGGGGTGAGAAGGACCTGGTGTTGAAGGCTTCAGACCCAGGGGTAGTGGAAGTTGATGTCCAGGTGAACCAGGTCGCCACAGAAGACCAGCACCCAGTCCACCTGCTGAAAGGCGATGGGCTGTCCGCAGAGCAGCAACAGACGATGGATTCCCTGCTGCAGCGATGGAAGGCTGCCTTTGCAGCAGGAGACGAGGACTTCGGACAGACTGATGCAGTCCTCCATTCAATCCCCACAGGCTCAGCACCACCCAGCAGGGAGCGCTACAGGCCGATCCCACCAAGCCTCTACCCAGAGCTGAGAGGGCTCCTCCAAAACATGTTGGACACCGAGGTCATCAAGGAAAGCTCCAGCCCTTGGGCGGCACCGATTGTCCTTGTGAAGAAGAAGGATGGGTCATGGCGCTTTTGCGTGGACTACAGGAAGCTCAACGCCCTCACCCACAAAGACGCCTACCCCCTACCGAGGATAGAAGAATCCCTCACCTGTCTAAAACAAGCGGCCTGGTACTCCACTCTCGATCTCGCCAGTGGGTTCTGGCAGGTGGACGTTGACCCGAAGGACCGAGAGAAGACTGCATTTACTACCCCCATGGGCCTCTACGAGTTCCAGAGGATGCCTTTCGGCCTATGCAACGCCCCAGCGACGTTCCAACGCCTGATGCAGCGGTGCCTGGGGGGGCACGTCAATGAGTCTCTCCTAATCTATTTGGACGATGTGATAGTCTATTCTCCGGATTTCGACACCCACATTGAACACCTGGAGCAGGTCTTCAAAAAGCTGGTAGCCCATGGCCTGAAGCTACAACCCAAGAAATGCCACCTGTTCCAGAGGAAGGTAACCTACCTTGGTCATGTCATCTCCAGTGAGGGGATCTCCACTGACCCTGGAAAGACCGCTGTCGTGAAGGACTGGGCCGTCCCTTCAACTGTCAGCCAGGTACGCTCATTCCTGGGGTTCGTGGGGTACTACAGGAGGTACATTAAGGGCTTCTCCAAGGTAGCTGCACCCCTTAACGCCCTCCTAGTAGGCACAGCCAGTTTACAGAAGGGGAGAAGCATCGATTGGACTCCGGACTGCCAGACGGCGTTCGATGCCCTGAAGACTGCTCTGGTGAGTGCTCCAATTTTGGCCTATGCCGACTTCTCAAAGCCCTTTACCCTCTATACTGATGCTAGCCTAGGGGGTTTGGGGGCCGTACTATCACAAGTACAGGATGGCAAAGAGAGGGTAGTTGCCTATGCCAGCAGAA
The DNA here is from genome assembly GCF_963924005.1 of Protomyctophum bolini. NCBI lineage: Eukaryota > Metazoa > Chordata > Actinopteri > Myctophiformes > Myctophidae > Protomyctophum > Protomyctophum bolini. Next base: position 49,147,454 of record NC_137868.1, read on the forward strand.
GTTTGATTCCAACAGAAAGAAATGACCAAAACTACAGTTCCTTCAAACTAGAGTTTTTGGCCCTCAAGTGGGCCGTCACAGAAAAGTTTAAGGACTACTTATGGGGCAATAAGTTCCTGGCCTTTACCGACAACAACCCCCTTGTCCATTTGGACACAGCACGCTTAGGGGCTGTTGAACAGCGCTGGGCAGCACAGCTGGCAAATTTTGACTTTGAACTGAAATACCGCCCAGGTACTGCCAACCGTAACGCTGATATCTTGTCCAGGTTACCGCAGGAGACTGGATTTGTCCAAGCCGCAGCGGCTGCAGTGGAATTGGAGGCAACCCCGGAAATGGAAGACCAGTGGAAAAACTGGCAGGATGGAGACCAAACCCTGGCCCAAGTGAAGGAGTGGGTTGCAGGAGAACACCTCCCAGGAGCGGAGGAAAGGAAGGACAGCCTGCCTGTGGTAAGACGCCTCTTGCGAGAATGGAGTCGCCTACACATCCAGGAAGGTGTGTTGAAGAGGAGAGCGCAAGAGCGCAACACCGGTTTGAACTTGGCTCAAATTGTGGTACCCTCAAGCAAGACCAAGGAGCTGTGGGAGAAGTACCACAACTCCTCAGGCCACATGGGAGTGGCCAAAATTGAAGCCCTACTGAGGAAGACCTTCTACTGGCCAGGGATGATTACTGACCTGCAGGAATGGGGGTCCCAGTGCGCAAGTTGTGTCCAACAGAAACGTGGTCCAGAGGTAAGGGCGCCTTTGGTGCCAATTCTCACATCTTACCCCATGGAAACTGTCTCAATTGATTACTTATCTCTTGGCCGTCATGGCGACACTTACCCTTACCTGTTGGTTATGACTGACTTATTCTCAAAGTATGGGTGGGCCATCCCTACGAAAGACCAGACAGCAGCCACTACTACCCGGGTTCTCTGGCGCCACCTCATCCAGGCGTGGGGGTGCCCAGAACGGATCCTGTCTGACCAGGGGGCAGCGTTCGAGTCAAACCTGGTAGCACAGCTGTGCAGCCTCTACGGATGCTCCAAGATCCGAACTACACCCTACAGGCCTCAAGGGAACGGGGCCTGTGAAAGGTTTAACAAGACTATTTTGTCTCTCTTAGGAAAGCTGAGTCAGGTTGACCAAGCACACTGGCCAGATCACTTGCCGACTCTGCTCCAGATGTACAACAACACCACCCACGAGACCACCGGACTGACCCCGCACTATGTCATGTTTGGTCGACATGCCCGCCTGCCTGTGGAAACGGTCGTAGGAGCACCGGCGCTGACCCAAAGACATGACCTAGAAGGCTGGGTCCATCAACACAACCAAACACTGCAGAGAGTCTACAAACAGGTTGCAGTTAAGACCAGAGAAAACAGAATGAGGGACAAGGATAGGTATGATGAGAGAGCAAAACACCTACCCTTGCTGCCCGGAGAAAGAGTGCTCTTACGCAACTTCCGCCGCAGAGAGCAAGGCAAGCTGGCACCCCACTGGCAGCCCCAACCCTATGTGGTTCTCGACCAATCACGCCCCGGCGTGCCAGTCTTCCAGATCAGGCCAGAAGGGAAGGAAGGACCTGTTAGGACAATCCACCGGAATCACCTTCGACCATGCCCTTTCAACCCCCCTGAAGTGGTACAACAAGCCCCAGAGACTGAAACAATGCCCTCTTACCCAAATGAACACTTTAGGCCAATATTGTTACCTCTGACCTTTGTGCCCACAGCATCTACAGGCCCAAGAGAAGGTGACCCAGCAACCCCGCCTATAGATCAAGATGATGGACAAGAGCAGGAACACGAAGTACCTTTGCGACGGTCACAGCGACCCAATAGGGGTAGGCCTCCAAACAGGTACGGTGACTAGACGTTGTCGGGACGACAACGGACAAAGGGGGGAGGTGTCTCATAGAGTGGAGAATGCCATTTGGTCTAATGTCACAGAATGTACAGTGCCACGTAGAGCAGCATGATAAATGGTTTACATTGTGGGTTATTGCTTTATTTATATTTTGTGTTTCATTTTTTGATCATGCATGCGTGTTCCATTTCTGTTATTTGATGAGTGCCGTGCGCTATGATAGCGATGGACAATGAACATTATGCCACAGTATTGTTTACCTGTCGGGTGCTCTGGCCGGGGCGTGTGCAGCCTGTGACACGGACTGAGTCGGGACATTCATTTGCCAGGAAAACTCCACGCCCAAATAAAAGGTCCACCTAGATCCCATCTCTCTCTCTCTGCTCAGACAGTGCCTGCTGTCGCCGTCGCCGGAACACGCCAGCCCTCTCTCTCTCTCATGTCCTCCTAAAGTTCTCCCTACATGTTGTAGGCCAGATAAAAGTAACCCCTTATCTCTCCACGTTGTGCCGCGGATTGGTCTTCTCTCCTCCTCCATACGACCCGTGGGTCCGATGTCCGCATCGCCTCCTCTACGTCGCTGAGATCGAACACTCTAGTCTGCAATGTCAACGCTCTCTATCTTCTGACTAAAGGAAAGTAACAACGCCTGTGTGCGTGTTTATCACAGTTGAAACTGCCGGGTTTGGCGAGGGCTGTCACTCATTATACGTTCTATCTGTGTGTTGAGGTGCTGGTGCCAGCCTGATGTGGTGACGGCGGTGGAGCAGCGTCGCAGAGATTTATCATTGATATGCTCGTCCTACTCCTTGCGAAAGGAAAGTAACAACGCCAGTGTGCGTGTTTATCACTGTTGAAACTGCCGGGTTTGGCGAGGGCTGTCACTCATTATACGTTCTATCTGTGTGTTGACAGCGGAGCGTCAGGACGCCCGGATAGTGGCGACGCGGAAGTCCAGGACTGGACAGTGTGGATCGGACTAAACTAAATCTGCTGTCTCGTCACGTCTGTGGCGAGGCGCTATACCCAGATCGTATTCACCACTGGACTGGACTGGTATTCCTAACCCCCTGAATCACTGACTCTCTCCCCTCTAGCTTTTACGGTGCTGCTTGCTATTTTTAAATGTGATTAATTGCCTTAATGTGTCGAATTGATTTTGCCTTAATGTGTTGAATTTAAACTGTATTTGTTTTAAAGAAAAGGGTACCCTTGCACTATCATATTGTATCGTTGAATGAATTAATGTTTAGACTATAATAAAAAGGCTTTTGTACTTTTATACTATATCCCTATTGTGTCGTGTCATATTGCTTTGTATTGGTGTGAACTGGAGTCCGAACCTGAGTAGTAACAACTCTCCCAAAAACCTGTTACACATACAGTGCTGTGATGAATACGTCCACTGGCTCTGAAGGCTGCTGTACTCTCTTGTTGAATTTGGCCCGTTCATATATGACGTTTTTCTTCGGGATGAAGAACTTGTCAAATCCGTCTTTGACTGACTGACTGTAGCATACCGCTGGCGCTGCTCGGCCGTCAGGACCATCCCGCGTAGCACGTCGTCAGCCTCGTCCCCCATGCAGTATACCAGCGTATTCAGCTGGTTTGCCTCGGAGGAAGAGTCCAGGTTGCTCGCCGGTCTAAAACATTCAAACCTCCTTATCCACTTCTCCCACTCGTGTGGCTTTGCGAAGTCGAGAGGCTCCGGTGGTTTGATGGTGAACGTCGCCATCGGAGGTGCTGCATTCACCGCCTGGGCTGCTGCCGGCGCCGCCGCTCCCCCGTCCACGTTCATGCCGGCTCGTGTGTACTGTTTTTGTTCTCTTGAATAAAGTCACTTTGACTTTATTCAAGAGAACAAAAACTCTCTCGCCACTCACCGTCACTCAAAGTAGCTCCACTTCTGATACCATGTTGTGTTCTTGTTTAGAGGCAAGGAATACTACAAGAGCTTGGGTAAGTATAGTGTACTGAACGGTAGTTTCAGGCATCAAATCAACGTGTCTTACAAGTAGGTACAGCTTGTCCACATAAACCCCATCCGGGCATTCCAGTATGACGTTATAATTAATGTGTTCACCAGTTAATGACATTACACCACACATGAGAATAGACATACAAATCACCAATGCACCGCTCATGGCGTGTCGACAGTTTACAGATCTGTTCTTTTGGATTTTGACACATGACGATGGGTAGCCTACAATAAGCATTTTGGAAACGAAATAGCCTGTAGCCTACAGTGGACTGTATAGGCCTAACATTGGTGGTCAAACTTGCCTGTATCTTACGTGTATTTAGTCTGCAGGGAACATTAAGGTTAAATGGAGAGTTTACCGCGGTGACGTTGATTTATTAGGTCAGGATGACATTAGGTTATTATTCACTGCAGTTGGGTTAACGAGACAGCAGTGCAACATGAAACCCTGATGTGTTTTTAAACACATAAATGTTTATGCTCCAGGCAATAATGACGATGTGTTTAATTAGATAATATCAGGAAAACAGCATTTTATTTATTTTTCCCCCCATAATTCTTTGCTACTGAGCGGGTGTATCTGAGTGGAGTGTGGAGCGCGGAGCGCCCAATGCGAAATGAAGGTGAGCGCTGAGCGAGCGTAGAGCGGCGTGGGGGGGATGAACACGAGCGAATGACGAGCGGAAACAAAAGCCGTCGAGAGTGAAGAGCGGAATTATCGGCCGTTCCGCTCCGCTCACAAACATGCTCTGGCTCCAGTCGGATATATGTATACGATCTCCGCATGGCGATGTATTAAAGAGGTACGTGTTGTAAACTGAATGGTTAAATCCCTGCTTAGTTATTAATTACCATGTTTAGAATGAATCATGGTGGTTTATCTTGTAGGCTAATGTAGCGTAGCTATACATGATGGCACATTCATAGCCGTCACCATTTATTTCCATATAATAATATGACTGTCAGCAAAATTGATTTTCGTGGTCACCAAGGGGGACTCTTGCTCATAATGTAGGCTACTATTAATGTGCGACATGTGTTTTTCTGTTGTTGTGAACACTCCATTCTGCTTTCCGAAAATAACATAGCCCATTAGCCTCACAACCATCGGAACTACTGTAATATAAATACTATAAATCAGGCTTACGTGGCTCTAGTTGTCTAACGTTCAAATTAAATGTAAAAATGTTTACAAACTATAGCAGTGCAAGTATAGCTGTATAATACTACAAACTACAAAACGTAACCGAATGGACCCTTAACCATAACAGTCTAACAGGCTAACAATAGCTGTGTATACTGTATACCTTTATTATCCTTCGGGGGCAAATCAGTAAATACAATAGATTAAGCTTTAAAGGCTATTCTGAATCACGTGGATGTGCTGTAGTGTAGAGAGCTAGGAATCTGGTCAATATGTGATGGCCTTAAGTTAAAGTAAGCTATACGTGATATAAACATCCACAGTACATTACATTATCAGTCCTAAATGTTTCCCTCGACTTCCAAATTTAATGTAGAAATATTTATAGCCCTCAAATGGTCAAGCTTGCACTTTGCCAATTTAACATTGAGGTGCCCACAATGGAATTAAATGGAATTAAATAATGTAGGCCTGGCTACAATATTGTGAAAGTGTCTTGGTTTACGTGTGTGTGTGTGTGTGTGTGTGTGTGTGTGTGTGTGTGGACCAAACAGTCAACAAAGAGCATTGGTTGAATTCTCCAAATCTGATGCTTATCTGAAGCTGCTGCATCCTGAACCCTGGGCTGATGTCATCACTGATTCTGAAACAAAAATAAATACACCCAAAACGATGTATATTAAATGTATTTTATGTATGGGAAGAACAGGTAGGCATAATGTATACTGTTACTGTAGCTATGAGTAAGGTATAAAATTCAGTGTAGGGTCAGATTAGTACACCGTGAAATCTTCCATTTTAATATAACTACTGTAGGCTACAAATGAAACCAGACATGTAAGGTTCCATTTGGTTAGATTTATAGTACACTCCGATTGAAATGTACATTGAGGATCTAATAGTGTGCAAATAACTGACTATAACCACGGTTACATTTGCAGACATACATTGAGGATTTAATTTAGTAATGGCTCCTATTGAAACATTTGTACAGTACTTACATTTAAATGGAATACTTTACTACTGTGTGTAGACTGTAGAGAGTAAATTGTGTACCCTAGCTCTGGCCCAGAGCTATGTACCCAAGTAACTCCAACATTACATTTATATTGTTTTTAGTTAATATTAGCTCTTGTCCATAGCATTAGAAGGACAGTCTGCCTGGACAGAGACGTCTTTGTAACACTATGGACCAGAGCTAGTTAAATATAATACACACACGTTTGGTTGGCACGGCATGATTTATTAGTAGCCAAACTTACCAACTGTAGTTAATACAATAGTTTGTGGCCGTTGTTGAACTCGAAACCTGGTAAATACCGTAGCCTGGGTAGCGGGTGCTGCGGGGTAAGCAACTGAATCGCCAGAGTCCAGGCAGTTATTCACAATCACAAACCCAGTTCTGTTCTGAGTTCCTCTGAGAGCGTCTGCCAGCCACAGCATTATAAAGAAGCTTGAATTGCACAAATGTGTTATATTAGAAAGGGTATAGGTCTATTGGTGTGTCCTGTCCATGCAATTGTTTTGTTTCTTGTAGATAAGATATATTTTCCAACTTGTTTATGTACGGAGGCTTTGGGCGCAGCCATGTTTGTGAAAAGAAGAATTAAGAGCTGTAGTGTAGCATGCCACTAGGACACAGGACAGACAGTGGAGGCTGTAGTGTAGCATGCCACTAGGACACAGGACAGAGACAGTGTGGGCTGTAGTGTAGCATGCCACTAGGACACAGGCCGGGGTCTGATCAGCCATGGTTGGGTCGCATGGAGGAGGGTGTCTGTTGTAAGACCCAGAAACACCCAACGATCCCAGGTTTACAACACTGATGATGTGTCCAAGTTCATGCATCAGTAGATGTTTAATTAACTGTATCTGCTGCTGCTTTGTGTATCCTGACTCAGACTGTATGCCTGCAACATAACTGCAACATGGAGAGATGTCAAGGCAGGGAGGGCTCCAGAGGGGGCAAGGGGTGGGGGCTTTGGTGGAGGCTTAGCCCCCCTCAAAACAAGCCCAATTGACTGACTTGTAAACCAAGATTCATTACCCCCCCTTCTAAATATCAAGCCCCCCCATAGCACCCCCAGTCACAATTGTTTGGAGCCGTCACTGGGTCAAGGTGTCTTATTTCAATACACATATCATAGACTTACTTTATTCTGTTATACAAAATGAATGAATGAAGGAATTAGAATTAGATAGTATTTTAAACAGACTTAGGGGAGAACGGAGTAAGATGAACCACTTTTTGTTGTCCTGGAAGCAAGGCAAAATGAGATGGCAGTAAAATCTAATGATCTACCCATATTTCAGGATGTCTTCCATCAATTGAAATTATGAGTAACGCTGGGGCACCACCGGACACGTTGCGTCTCCGTCACGTGCGTCTCCATCGCAGAACCGGGGCAATTTTAATGTAGTCACGCAACGCAACACGGGCAGTGGAGCCACCCTTCATTGATTTAAAAGGGAACATTCCTGACGGTGACGCGACGCTGACACGCCCGGTGGAGCCCCGGTGTAAGCATCTATGACATAGGGCCATGAAAATATGACCTTCTTTAAAAAAGTGGTCATGTGGCTCAATTTGCCCCAGGTAAGGGTTGATCCAAGTCGAAGGGCAAGTCGAACCACATGATTTTAATGTTAAAACCTTAAACTTGAACAGATAATGTATTCACTTATCAATAATAATATAATAACAGTTTTCCCTTTTGCAAATAGTCTTATTTATGTGTTTATTTATTATTTAAACAATATTAAGACAATTTAATAAAGTTTGTTATTCAGAACCTTATATTTGCAATAATGGTTAATACAATATTGCAAACTTCTCTTAAATTCAGTATAATTTGCGTAGCAAATACTTAATAAAAATAATATGAATAGTGATTCCCATTGAATCAATTTACCCCGGACATTGGCTCATCTTAACCATAGCCACCATTTTAGAAAACACTATAATTGCATTTTATGTAGTCAAAGCACTGTAGTACACATGTATAATATATAATATAGTATGTATAGTTTACATAGATACTCCACTGTTACGTTCTAAGTTTACGCATGATTCATAACTACTTTTTATGTGATGTATGCCATGCTTTTGTTATTGCTTAATGTAAATTGCTCTGGATTAAGAATGTCTGCTAAATGCCTAAATTGTTAATTGTAAAGGGTGATGCCTTCACAATAAAAGGACATTTTAATACAATCAAAACTATTGGTTTAAAATAGAAAAATAAGAATAAAATAAAAAGCTAACTGAATACAGACACATAAACCTCAGTAAAAAGCAGCAGTAAACATAAACGTACTGGGCTTTGATTTCAAACAAAGTGTTGTAGATGTGACAGGAGTTGGGTTAGGTAGAGGTTCAGACAGACTGTTGAACACTCAACATTGTTTTACTTACTTTATTTTTTAATTCAATAAAAATTTCACACACATTGTTAACAATACATTTTCAAAACTTCCAAAGTATTTTATCTAGGGATGGACAATATTTTATCAAATCAGTATGGGCCGATGTTGGCCTTAAAATGCAATATTGGTATTTTTATTTTATTTTAAATAGAAATACTACATCGAAGCTGTTTATATTCGGACATGGGCTAACATTTCAATAACTGTGAATCCCTATAGTATTTGGAATAAAATGCACTGTTTTCCAAAATGTCAGTTTGTCACCTCCCTCTTGACATTCAATAGATACTGTGGTCTTTTGTGGCCAAGTGCAATTTCCTGGGGTCTAGTAGGACTATAGAAAACGATACTTAATAAATCGCTGTACAATTTGGTAAAACAAATACATTTACCCACTTGTTCGAATGCCCTCGCCCCTGCCAAAAAAACGCTAAGTGTTTAAACGAAATAAAGCAGCAAATTAAAATATATATAACACTCATCTTTTACTTTCTCTAATAACCTAAAACATGAACATTGGTTGAAAAAAAAAATGTCCTTTAAAGGTGATGTAGGCAAGTTTCCAGTGTTTGTACACAGAAGGTGTTGTTGTTGCCAAACAAATTCAAACTGAGCCACTCCCCTGCACTCCACCCACCTCCCCCCCTCACATCGTCACTCTGAAGAACCCGCCCCACGCACTCCTCCTATCACGTGTATTTGTGTTGTCGTAAACCGCGCATGCGCGCGTGCACGCATGCACGGACGCGCATGGACTCACGCACAGGACACGAACCTGCAGTGCATGCAGAATCATCGGTGGAAATGTATCGGCAGCATCAGCGTAAAATAATTAATTTCATCGGATACCTGATGAAATCATCGGATACTGGTCTAAAAGATACATTCCCAACTCCGCGTCGCTGGATATATCCATGGTCCTCGATAGCCTCTCCTTCAACGCACGCCATCGGGGAAACGCAACACCCAGATTTACTCTGGTTTTGGATCGAGCTCTGTCTGCCACACGTTTGCTTTCAAAAATCTTTATTTTCTTTGGTAAAGTCGAAGCGTCCGCTGACTCCGCCATGTCACGTTATTTTCTTGAAATGGAAACAGAGTGAGGGCCTGGACCGGTGATATGCGGGCTGTACCTGTACGCACCCTCGCTCTGTGATTGGCTAAGACTCCGCGTCACCCCCCACACAGACCCTCCTCCCAACACACTTCCTGACGTCCCGACACATAAACAACAGTGGATATAAACAGATACAAACACATAGAGGGAGACAAAGGGAGAGTGTATGTCTACAGGGCAGCAGCTCAGCATCAAAATATAGGGGAAGATAGAGGGAATAAGGCCACAAATATAGATAGATAAATATTTTGATTTTTGGCTGAAAACTTGCCTATATCACCTTTAAGGTTTTAACAAAAACAAAAGATCAGGACAATGGAGACCTCTATTGACAGGTTACTATACTTTGGTCCGACGGAGCATTGGTCCGATTGACAACCTACCTCAAACCCTCACCCTAACCCTAACCTCCCCCGGGGCAGACACCTAAACCTCACCCCAACCCTCCCCCGACCCCCAGCGCACCTCGGACCAATGCTCCTTCGGAGCAATGGTCCGTCGGATCATAGTATGCCTCCCCTATTGACAGGATTGATTGAATAGTTCATTAGACATGAATGTAAAACAACAGAGTTCAGTCAAATACTGATTCCAAAAGGGAAGTCCTTGTTTCCATTCAGGCCCTATGCTATCAATTCATAATAGCAAACAAATCACACTTGTGTGAAGTGAGGGCGCTCTTATCACATCATACATCACATTCCATGCTCAGCCAATCAAATCATCACAAATGTCATTCCAGCCAATACTTTTTGCAGTATTTCTATACTCAATATGTACATCAGCCAATCAAATCATAGTGAATGTGTTCACACAAAGACAAAGCCCAATAGGAGGAGCTAGCGCCCATCAACAATAATTCAATATAATCAATAACAACAAAATATATAACAAAATATATAATTACAGGAAATAATAAAACACTACATGTAGAGTGGGAGAAAGTTAAGAGGGGTGTGGTCACCCGTTTAAAGGAGAAGTGATCATTTCCTCTTCATTGGGCCTGCTGAAAGGTGGACTTTCAGGCCTGTTTTAAAAGATGTAAGTGATCTGCATTTTTTGAGGGAACGGGTCAGGGCATTCCATGTCTGGGTGGCAGTGCTGTAGAAGGAGAATTTTGCCATATTTGTTTTGAAATATAGGAGCAGTATAATAATCCATAATATTGTCCTGTCTATCGACCTCCCTACGAACATACAGCTGTTTAATTTGATCCTCCCAGTGAGCTCTTTTTTTAATTCTCGATTTGTCTCGTCGAGCAATACAATATCATAAAGAAAAAACATCACAATACATCAGAAGATCAGGAAAAGAAAACAAAAGATATACATGTGAATTTAAACAAGGTTTACAAAAAAATATATATGACAAATTTCAAAACGATCTAAAAACAGTTACATATTGTGGGGGTCTGTATGCTCACAAAGGTTTTAAAACGACTTAAGGGTACCAATGTGTTCAGTTTCAATGTTGTTTGCAGGTCATTCCATGTATTAGGGCCACAGAAGCCAAAAGCCAGTTCAGAGCTAACCTTTGGTACCTTGAATTTGGGGAAACTACTTGACCGGGTGCGGTGTACTTCAGAAAAGATGAGATGGATTTAGGACAATCTCCAAGCATGGCTTTATACAAGAACAGGTGCCAATGCAGTTTTTCAACGTTATATAAGATACATTGGTGAGTACCATAGCTATCACCCGTAATAAATCGAATCGATGAGTGATAAACACACTCTAGGAATTTAAGAGCTGCTGCATGTCTACAGATTATGTCTCCATAATCCCAGACAGACAGAAACAAACGGAAACTTTATTTTTTTACCCCATGGTGTGAATGCAATGGTGTCTTAGCAAGTGACCCAAGTTATTTAAACTTGGGTCACACCGTTTAAAGTGGACATGTTTTTTATTGTCCTGTGAGAACTGTGGACATGAAGGTGTATCTACAGATTACTTGAAACATTGAAACTCTTGTCACAATGTTTACATTGGAAAGGTTTTTCTCCAGTGTGGACACTGGTGTGTCTTCAGGTGAAATACTACTGAAACTCTTGTTACATTGGAAAAGTTTTCTCCAGTGTGGACATACTGGTGTCTGTTTATGTCATCTAAAAACTGAAACTCTTGTCACAATGTTTAAATTGGAAAGGTTTTTTATCCAGTGTGTGGACACGCTGGTGTGTTTTCAGGGATTGTACTGTGGAAATACTCTTGTTACAATGCTTACAGTTAAAAGGTTTTTCTCTACTGTGGACACGAAGGTGTGTCTTCAAATTACATGAATCCATAAAACTCTTGTCACAATGTTTACATTGGAAAGGTTTTTCTCCAGTGTGGATATGGTGGTGCTTCTTCAGGGAAGCTGATACTGTAAGACTCTTGTTACAATGTTTACAGTTAAAAGGTTTTTCTCCTGTGTGGACAAAAAGGTTACACTTCAAATGACTTGACTGCCTGAAACTCTTGTCACAATGTTTACATTGGAAAGGTTTTTCTCCAGTGTGGACACGAAGGTGTGAATTCAGATTACTTGAATAGTTGAAACTCGTGTCACAATGTTTACATTGGAAAGGTTTTTCCCCAGTGAGGACACGAAGGTGTTGCTTCAGGAGAGATGAGTCAAAGAAACTCTTGTCACAATGTTTACATTGGAAAGGTTTTTCTCCAGTGTGGACACGAAGGTGTGAATTCAGATTACTTGAACAGTTGAAACTCGTGTCACAATGTTTACATTGGAAAGGTTTTTCCCCAAGGAGGACGCGAAAGTGTTGCTTCAGGAGAGATGAGTCAAAGAAACTCTTGTCACAATGTTTACATTGGAAAGGTTTTTATCCTGTGTGGACACAAAGGTGCTTCTTCAGGAAACCTTTTAAAATTAAACTCTTGTCACAATATTTACATTGGAATGGTTTTTCTCCAGTGTGGACACGAAGGTGTTTCTTCAGATTACTTGAAAAATTGAAACTCTTGTCACAATGTTTACATTGGAAAGGTTTTTCTCCAGTGTGGACGCTCTGGTGTGTCTTCAGGTGAGATAACCAAATGAAACGCTTGTCACAATGTTTACATTGGAAAGGTTTTTCTCCAGTGTGGACATACTGGTGTATTTTCATCTCAGCTGAAGTACTGAAACTCTTGTCACAATGTTTACATTGGAAAGGTTTTTCTCCAGTGTGGACACGCTGGTGTGTTTTCAGGGAAGATGATGCTGTAAAACTCTTGTTACAATGTTTACATTGCAAAGGTTTTTCTCCTGTGTGGACACGAAGGTGCTTCTTCAGGTAACCTTTTTCACTGAAACTCTTGTCACAATGTTTACATTGGAAAAGTTTTTCTCCAGTGTGGACACTCTGGTGTGTCTTCAGGTGAGATGAGTCAAAGAAACTCTTGTCACAATTTTTACATTGGAAAGGTTTTTCTCCAGTGTGGACATACTGGTGTATTTTAATCTCAGCTGAACGTCTGAAACTTTTCTCACAATGTTTACATTGGAAAGGTTTTTCTCCAGTGTGGACACGCTGGTGTATTTTCAGGGAAGATGATGCTGTAAAACTCTTGTTACAATGTTTACATTGGAAAGGTTTTTCTCCTGTGTGGACACAAAGGTGCTTCTTCAGGGAACCTTTTTCCTTGAAACTCTTGTCACAATGTTTACATTGGAAAGGTTTTTCTCCAGTGTGGACACTCTGGTGTGTCTTCAGGTGAGATGAGTCATGGAAACTCTTGTCACAATTTTTACATTGGAAAGGTTTTTCTCCAGTGTGGACATACTGGTGTATTTTCAGGGAAGAGGATGCTGTAAAACTCTTGTTACAATGTTTACATTGGAAAGGTTTTTCCCCAGTGTGGATACGCTGGTGTGTTTTCAGGGAAGAGGATGCTGTAAAACTCTTGTTACAATGTTTACATTGGAAAGGTTTTTCTCCTGTGTGGACACGAAGGTGCTTCTTCAGGGAACCTTTTTCACTAAAACTCTTGTCACAATGTTTACATTGGAAAGGTTTTTCTCCAGTGTGGACACGAAGGTGTGTATTCAGTTGAGATGAGTCAAAGAAACTCTTGTCACAATTTTTACATTGGAAAGGTTTTTCTCCAGTGTGGACATACTGGTGTATTTTAATCTCAGCTGAACGACTGAAACTCTTGTCACAATGTTTACATTGGAAAGGTTTTTCTCCAGTGTGGACAGGCTGGTGTCTTTTCAGGGAAGATGATGCTGTAAAACTCTTGTTACAATGTTTACATTGGAAAGGTTTTTCTCCAGTGTGGACACGCTGGTGCTTCTTCAGGGAACCTGAGTCAATGAAACTCTTGTCACGCCGTTCGTCATCATCGTCTTCAATGGTCTCCTCCCAATCATCACTGTCTTCAGTGACTTCAGTGTCAGATTCAAGTTCAACTTCAACCTCAGAGCAGTGTGAAGAGATGTCTTCTTTATCATCATCATCATCACCTTTCACTGCTAGTAATGTCAACGTTGACCCAACAGGTTCCTCTGGTCTTTGAAGTAGCTCCTCCTGTTCATATTTAAGACCCTCCTGTTCCTCTTTAATGTGTGGAGGCTCTGGTTCCTCCTGGAGCAGACTGGGGCTCCTCTCCTGTTCAGGAGAACACTCCTCTTTACACACAACCATGTGCAGGATATCTAGGAGCAGAAACATAACATGATGGTCAACACTGGATTCCTAAATTGTATATCTATTCTTCTGCCATGTTCCATGTACATTGTTTCTTCAGGAACAATATTTTCTAGTTTGCCATTGTTATTGTCCAGTGAAAATAAGACATTGTGGCAGCCCTACAGGACAGAACATATTAAAGAAACAAAGAGAACATGAAACTTACTGAGGTGTGGCTGGTCTTCAGCTTCCCGTTTAATAGAAACGTCTTCAGCTTCCTGTTTAATAGAAACGTCTTCAGCTTCCTGTTTAATAGAAACGTCTTCAGCTTCCTGTTTAATAGGAACGTCTTCAGCTTCCTGTTTAATAGAAACGTCTTCAGCCTCCTGTTTAATAGAAACGTCTTTAGCTTCCTGTTTAATAGAAACGTCCCTGGCTGAGTCTGGAGAGTTAATCTTCACCTGGGAGTGATGCATCATGGGTATTGTAGTTATGAGTCTGGAGAGCTCCGTTCTGAAATCAAGTGAATAAAGAAGGACTTTAATAACTGGAGACCTATAGTCCGGTAGCCGGGGGTGTGCAGTGGGAAATTTGTTATATCATTTTTTTTTAATTGGCATAAAATATTGCGTATATTCTTACATAAATTAATGAGTCCACTTGCTGACCGGCTGTCGGTATTGATCAATGTATTTTATAAGGTCTTATATGTGACCATACCATTACCTATATACGGCAAGATGTCAACATTTCATTAAGCTTTAACGCTTAGGATCAGCATTTATTGATAACTTGTGATACAATTCACACCAGCATTTTTCCCTGTTAAAGGGACACTTCACCCTTTTTGCAAAATAATATATGTTAATGACGTTTAGAAGCTTTAGATCACTTTCCTGGGGGTATTTATGTGTGTAATATGTGGTTTTAGATATTTTAGATTGTAGCAGTGAGCCTGTTGTCTCTGATGTCATGGACACTGGTCTCACTACCTTCCTGGACTACAATTCCCATAATTATTTGGTGCACTGCTCCTCCTTGTGGATAGGGGGAGAGCTGTCTTACTGAGACAACATGTAGTCCAGGAACGAAGTGAGCCCAGTGTCCATGACATCAGAGACAACAGGCTCACTGCTACAATCTAAAATATCTAAAACCACATATTACACACATAAAGACCCCCAGGAAAGTGTTCTAAAGCTTCTAAACGTCATTAACATATATTTTTTTGCAAAAAGGGTGAAGTGTCCCTTTAACCTCTTATTTTAAAGAGCAAAAAACCCAGACCGGAAGTTATGATCAATGTATTTTATAAGGTCTTAACCCTCTAACACCCGCATTCATTTCTACTTGCAAAAAATTGATTTCAACCTTACTACTACTTTGTACTACTAGGACTGACACGAAAAAATATGTTAAAAAAAATAAAAGAATAAAGTTTGATGAAAATTTTATAATAATTATATAATAATTATATAATAATATAATAAATTAATAATTTACATTTGGGGGATATCTTTCACAATAATGAATAAAACATGTTCTAGACATTCTAATGATCACAAAAAAACATATATTACAATTATTTTACCTACTTTTATTAGGGTAAAGGTCAAAAGTCTTAGGTTAAAAAAAATTCAAAATCGCACAGAGTCCAGATTTTTTTTTTTTGTGTGAATTTCAGCCTCTGTGGGGGGTGTTTATATGCAAATATCATGACCAATGGCATTGCAATGAACATCACTGATGACGTTTAGGTGAAAAAAGAACAGAAAAAAATAAAAATAATTTAGTAATTAATTAAATTAAATTTGTTGCTAAAAAGCAACTCTGGGTGCTAGAGGGTTAAGCCCCGTTCAGACCTAAAGAAGCTGAAAAAAAAGCAAAGCAGATTTCATTTCGACGCAGACTTTTTTTTTAGAAAGTGGCAGTGTACAAGGTACCTGTCACTCAAGCTGCCTGGACTGGCTTTGAGACGAGAAAGAACACAGGCAGATTGAGCAGATGCGCATTTGAAAGTCTAAAATGTAAAATAGCGACTGTAGAGGAGAAATAGTTATATTTAGTTACATCATAACCTATTTATCGATGAATAAATAATATAATGTTGGTAAACTTGTTTGTAAATAACCGAACGGACCGGATCTCAATCCTCCCCCGTCTGCAGTGCTCATGTCTCCCCCCCCACTCCGCTCTCCTCTCCCCCAGGCCACGAGCGAAATCCTCTGGGCATTTTTTTTAAATAGCGGCTCTGTATGTGATGTTAATGTTGATTTAGCAAGAGCATACCGTAGAAATACAATTGTATATATCCAGCACGTCGTAAAAGCAATTAAAACAGCTTATGTTTACGTGTGATTTCCGGACATTCAGTCCCAAGTCTCCCGGGGAAGGGAGCCCCTATCGCGGCGCTGTCTGTCACTGACCCTCCTCGGCTGGCTATATGTGGCAGTATAGGAGACCGCTCCTCCACCACCCCCCCGGACCCTCACCGTTTACACTACAGCATCAGCACATTTAAAGTTTGCTTTTAATTAGCAGATGATGTGAAACATTGTGCCAACTATTAGGCTAGGCATACTTTAATTACTTAATTAATAATCAATATCACCGGAACGGAGTCCAGTGCAACGGACGCGTGTGTGTGTGTGTGTGTGTGTGTGTGTGTGGGGGGCGTGTGTGTGTGTGTGCATGAGTGAGAGAGAGAGATATAGTTTACTTAACATTAACATTAATAGTTAATAGGGCCAGTATATACGGTACATGGCGCATATATATATATATATATATATATATATATATATATTAGGGCTGTCAATCGATTAAAATATTTAACTCGATTAATCGCATGATTGTCCATAGTTAACTGTGATTAATCACAAATTAATCGCATATTTTTTATCCGTTCTAAATATACCTTAAATCAGTGGTTTTCAAGATTTTTCGTATCAAGGCCCATTATTTATTCTGCATTTGAGCCACGGACCACCATTTGATGACATTTAGCCTTGCAGACCCAAACTAAAGAACTGTATTGATGTTGGCCAATGGTACCATTACAAGAGATAACAGGCCATGTTGGTCAAAATAACATGTTTTCTAATTGTGTAGACTTAAATTAACTTAAGTAATTAATGCAGCTGTTTAACAATTATTCAACTCTTGAGTGTAAAATTGAACCAAATGGACACACTTGGTTTCATTTTACACTCTCAAGAGTTAAAGATTTACAAGGGTTCATTTGGTTACCATAATACCAACTCTCATCATTTAGCTGGGGTCCACCTGGAACCCCCTCAGGGACCACTGGTGGTCCCCGCACCACTGGTTCAGAACCACTGCTTTTCAAGTTTGAAATTATCAATATGGGAGAATGCTTGCTTTATTGCAAATGCCATGGAAGAGAGAAACGAAATCATAAACTCAACTCAACACACAGTCTCTCTCTCTCTCTCTCTCTCTCTCTCACACACACACACACACACACACACACACACTTCCAGACGAGCGGCCCCCTTCCCTGCCTCTCTCTCTCTCCTGCAAGCACGCCCGCAGTCATGCTATGAGCTTGCCACACAGACCATGCTAATGCTAAAGCTAATGTTGACAGTCAACATTAGCTTAAGTATTAGCATGGTCTGTGTAGCATCAGGCTTTTACAACTGACTGCTATATTTATCAACCAAAACGGCCAGAGTTTTGCTTTTGCCCAATTCTGATCTAACACATTGTGGAGCAAATTAATTAATAACGAGTCCAAAGGAGGCATTCAGCCTAGCTGACGACTGACGAGTGCACTGCTCACAGCTCAACTCCCCGGGCCAGCCCACAGTGGCAGTGCGCACAGGCTGACGGGAGAGAGAGAGAGAGAGAGAGAGAGGGGGGGAGAGAGGCGGGGCTCACTGACTACCTGCATTCACATTCTCAACCATTCTGTCAAACTTCACAGTGCGTTAATCGCGCGTCAAAAAAAATAGTGCCGTTAAGAGGATTGTAAATTAACTAGTTAATAACGCGTTAACTTTGACAGGCCTAATATATATACACGGGCCATTATATCTATCTCTCTCTCTCACACACACACACACACACACACACACACACACACAGACACACGCGGTGCACACTACCGAAAGAGCGCGCTGGGGACTCTGGACTTTACGGGGTTCAGTTGTTCACCTCTCCGGTCGGTGGGAACCGGGAGGGGGTAATTACTGCAGGGGCACTGAGAGAGAACTGGCTCGCAAGTGATCCCTGTGTCGTCGACTCGTCGGCTCCTCCACGGTGCTCACTGCTCCACCACCCCTCCCTCCCCATTAGCGCAAGTTTTCTTTTTATTTAGCAGATGATGTGAAACTTCGGCCACTATAGTAGCCTAGTAGGCATACTTTTATTACTCCATAAATAATCAATATCACACACACACACACACACACACACACACACACACACAAGGGGATTGTGGTCTATCTATCTATAAATATAGGCTATCTACAGTCTTTCAACTGTTGCTATGAGGTTCATCGATAGGCCTACATGAACGCAATAAACCAATTGAAATTACTCCCTCAAAAAAATATCTATGCGATTGGTTTATCGATTCAGAACGCAGCAAACCAATCACAAAACACGGGCAACATATTGCATAAATAGAGGGGGTACATACAACTGATATAAAGGCTATTAATTATTTTTTAAAGGTATGATTGACGGTGCCCAAGTTTCAACAATCAACATACAAGGCAGCTACCGACACACACACACACACACGACGACCACAGAGCGGGCTGCGCCTTCTCCTCCCCTCTTCTCTGGGAAAGTTTGGGGGAAAAGGCAGCGGGTCCGACACGAAAAAACAACCGGTTTGAACTATATTGGTTAGTTGTTTGTCTATCTATCTATATCTGCTAATGTATCAACCGTGTGTGTGTGTTTAGTCCACAATCAGACGGATAGCGTTCTGGACTGGTCAGTAGTCCATAGCTTCTGCGGTGAGAACCGGGGAGGTGAGTGCAGGAGCACTTCTCCCCAGAAACCTTGCCAATCCACTGGGATAGAACTGGCTCGCGACGGAACACAACCTGTTTTCACCGCTTCGACAACTTGTTTCTCATATAAACTTTAATTTATTTCGATAAATATGCTATGGTCTTGCCAAATATCCATTCATATTTCATATACAGCCCTTATTTAAAAAGTTTTTTTTTTTAATGCAGATAATCGGGCCGGACAGCTTTCCCAGTGGCTTTTGGTTTCGTGAAATGAGCTCAACTCCGCCTCCTCAAACCACGCTGTGCTCTGATTGGCTAAACGCAGCATTTAAAAGCTTCAGCTTTTAAAAGCTGCTTTAAAGTTAAGTTTTGGGGAGAAAAGAAAACGCAAAAAAAAAAAAAAAGCTGTTCATTCCAAGCTTCAAAACGCAAAAGCTGCTCTGCATAGAGATAACATGGGACCACGAAGCTAAAGCAGAAACTAGCTTATTTGGTGTGAATGGAGCTTAAGGCTCGGCCAGACCCTAACAATTACCATAATATTAACACTTTCATCGCCCCCCTGGTGTCCATGTGAAATTACTGCAGGCAACCAGGCAATATCTGTGAATAAGCGGCAACTACTTCCGGCTCACACAGCCCAATACAACGAGAGGAGGAGCAACAAGTTTTACGAGCAGCAGCCGACATGTCTTAGTTTTCACCACAAACGGTAATATGGCTTGCACGATGCGATCAGAATTCACTATTTTCATCTGAAATCTGGGCTGATTGGACTAAAACAACAACTTTGGACTATTTTTCGGAGAAAACAAGTAGCAAAGAAACGACAATGTATTATGACTTGATCAATAGTGCAAAATAGAAACTATCAGAGATCAAATTGATCTACAACTACTCTCGGCTCCCACTGGACTGCCCCCAAATATGGTGGTCTCAGAGGTGGCCGCAGACCCAAATATATATATGGATAGTCTCTCTCCAATCGAGGTCTCTGAGTTCACTTCAATGATATCTTCTTCAAAATCAACGACATGTACCCTGGATCCAGTTCCGATTAGATTACTCAAAGAGGTCCTGCCTCCGGTTGGTACATGCCTACTCAATATGATCAATATGTCTTTGGTGACAGGCTACGTGCCACAATCTTTCAAGGTAGCGGTAATCAAACCTCTACTCAAAAAGCCTACTCTTGATGCAGGCATTCTAGCTAGCTATAGACCTATATCGAACCTTCCGTTTCTCTCCAAAATTCTCGAGAAAGCGGTCGCCAAACAGTTATGTGACTTTCTACATAACAACAATTTATTAGAAGGCTTTCAGTCGGGCTTCAGAGCTAACCATAGCACTGAGACGGCCCTGCTGAGAGTTACAAATGACCTCCTGACTGCAGCAGATAATAACCTCCTCTCCGTACTGGTGTTGCTGGACCTTAATGCTGCATTCGACACTATTGACCACCACATTCTGCTACAGAGACTGGAACATCTGGTTGGCATCAGGGGTGCCGCACTGAAATGGTTCGAGTCCTATCTGTCTGATCGTTTTCAGTTTGTAGAGGTCAATAATGGCTCCTCTACACGTGAAAAGGTCAAATACGGAGTCCCACAAGGCTCTGTGCTTGGACCAATACTTTTCTCCTTATATATATTCCCTCTGGGCAACATCATCAGGGAACACTCCATACATTTCCATTGTTACGCAGACGACACTCAACTATATCTATCGATGAAACCGAACGAAACGGACCAATTAGTCAAACTTCAAGCATGTCTTAAAGACATAAAGAGTTGGATGGCAGGTAATTACCTACCCCTCAACTCTAACAAAACGGAAGTTATCGTGATCGGCCCTAAGCCCCTAAGAGACAAGTTAGTCGATGGGAACTTTTCTCTAGATGGCATTACCTTGGCCTCCAAGGCCACTGTAAGGAATCTGGGAGTTACCTTTGATCAAGACTTGTCTTTCAAATCTCATATCAAACAAATCTCAAAGAATGCTTTTTTTCACCTGCGAAATATTGCAAAGGTCAGGCACATCCTGTCCAAAAATGACGCAGGAAAAACTTGTCCACGCCTTCGTTACCTCAAGGCTGGACTACTGCAACTCGCTATTATCAGGCTGCCCAGGCAAGTCTCTGAAAAGCCTACAGTTAGTTCAAAATGCTGCGGTGCGTGTGTTGACAGGTACCAGAAGAAGAGACCATATCACTCCTTCACTGGCCTCCCTACACTGGCTCCCGGTCAAATACAGAATAGAGTTCAAAGTTCTTCTTCTCACTTACAAAGCTCTCAATGGTCAGGCACCACAATATCTCAAGGATCTCATTGATCCCTACAAACCAAATAGAACAGCAGTGCGTTTGCAATATGCAAACATGCTTACTGTTCCAAAAATATCAAAAGTTACAATAGGAGGCAGGGCGTTTAGGTCCCAGGCACCGCAGCTGTGGAACCTTCTCCCGGCTTCGGTCCGTGGGGCTGACACGCTCTGCACATTCAAGACTAGGTTGAAAACCTTTCCCTACGACAAAGCCTATGGCCAGACTTGTCTCCGGGTCTAGCTGGATACCATGGTCGTACATTGTTGTGTGGGTTTGTCTCCCAGCAGTACTTGTAATATACACTATATAGGCTCCAGTAAGGCCTGCCACTAATCCAACATCCGGGGAATCTCTCCCCGGAGTCTCTTTTCGTCCTCCCCGTCGCAGTTCTGTGGACCTCTAATATTAAACCCCAACTGACTGCCGAGTGTGACCGTGGATCAGGCCTCTTCATGGAGCCCACCAGAAGTGTGACCTGGACCCGGCCTCACAGAGCTCGACCTGGACCAGATGTGGACCAGACCCTCCACGGAGCCCACCTGCATATTATCTGTCTTCTCTCTCTGTCTATCTCTCTCTCTCTCCCTCTATCCCCCCCCCGACACGGTCGAGGCAGATGGCCGCCCACCCTAGAGTCGGGTTCTGCCTGACGTTCCTTCCTAAAGGGGAGTTTTTCGTTACCATTGTCGCAATATTGCTTGCTCTGGGTGGATCTTTGTTGGTTGTAAAGTGTCTTGAGACAACTTGTTGTGATTTGACACTATAATAAAATTGAATTGAATTGAATTGAATCAATTAAAAGCACTATAAAAGACCAATTGGCCACTCATTGGGCTAAAAATGGCCATAGCCGTCATCACAAATGTGATGAGGTCAGCACATTTTGGGCAAGTGGCTATTGCCGTTTTTAGCCCATGGAGTGTTTTTGTGGATGGAATGGATTCAGAATCCTTGCCTTATATAGGTTGTTAATGGTATGCTCACATATATCCTCCTATAAAAAACAATTGCTCATTACCGTCAGCCGGTCAGCAAGTCGGCTCATGAATGCATGCATATAAACAATATTTAAGGAAAAAAAACAATATGCATTTCCCACTTTAAACAAAAGAAGCTGTTGGCTGCCAGACTACTAGTGGTGTTAGCCCAACTCTCCAACATTTACGTTTTTTAATTCAGGATTCCAAGTGTGTGTGTGTGTGTGTGTGTGTGTGTGTGTGTGTGTGTGTGTGTGTATGCGTGCGTTAAGTATATATTTGAAGCATTCCATGTAACAATGATGCCCTTTGTTTTGTCTTGTGTTTTGTTATGAACACCCTCTTTTGCCGTTCCCTAAAAGCTCAGTGAGATGTTTAGATCAGATGAGTGAAAGATGAGTGAAAGAGCGCCACCCTTGGCTTTGGTCAACAGGAAAAGTACAAATTAATATATTTGGAAGCCCTTTGTGTGGTGAGGAACAACAAACCAATACCGTGTTAAGATGTGTTGCAATGGTGTGTGTTAGGGTTACATTTAAATGGTGTGTGTTAGGGTTACATTTAAATGGTGTGTGTTAGGGTTACATTTCAATGGTGTGTGTTAGGGTTACATTTCAATGGTGTGTTAGGGTTACATTTCAATGGTGTGTGTTAGGGTTACATTTCAATGATGTGTTAGGGTTACATTTCAATGGTGTGTGCACCACAACACAATAGGGCAATAACCAAAGTTGACTTCTCAACAAGATAACTTCATTGTCACAAGTCAACTCGCACCAGGAGAAGTCGAACAAATAATTAAACTAGAAAAATGGCCCTCGGGGCACAGGTCTCCACCAAGCCAGGTCAGGTTGTGGCCTCCTGGTGGCGCTATAGGTCAATGTGAAAAGGGTGGGATATAATCCTCAGCCTAGCAAGAAAGCTTGTGAAAGATTTCACATAAATTGCACGATGCGTTCATGATTTGAGGCTTTTTGTTCAAAACGGGCCAATCTTGAAAATTAATTATAGCCAATTAGGATGGAATATAAAATATCGGACAGATCCGTCTTGAACACATATAGAGATACTGTGTAACGATTCGTGAGACTGTTGGACAGAATGAGGAGTAATATATATATATTTTTTTTTACAAAAGTCTGCCTCCTGGTGGCGCTATAAAAGGCAGATGTGAAAAATGTAGTTCAAAGGTTTGTTCTTGGCTTCTAGGGAGTGTGCATACAACGTTTCACGCAGATTAGTGCAGTTATAGGTAAAGAATGTGAAAAGCTGCCTCATGGTGGCGCTATTATAGGCATTTCTGGAAAATGTGGGGCAGAGGTTCATCATTGGCATCCAGGGAGTGTGCATGCAAAGTTTGGCTTCCACCGGGTTAACGGTGTCAGAGATTAGCTGGTAACGGACGGATGGACACACACAAGGACGGAGTGGAAAACATACTCTCTCCCCATGCCTTTGGTCTGGTGGAGACAAAAATCTGATTGACTAAGATGTACGTGTTAACATTACAGTGGACAGAGTACAACTCCTGCTCATTTAAAAACTAAGTTTGCACCTTTGACAAACTGCAGCTTGAAAAAGTCCTTCCGCTCAGCTCTGAACTCGGTAGAATCTGCACCTGGCTCGCTGATTAAAAAAAACTATCATTACACCTGGGAAAAACTGAATCTTTGGATCAAATAGTAAGCTCAAAAAGGCAGATGGCTTCTTGGTTAGAGTTGTAGCCTTGCCAAGCCATGAGGCTCATAGGGCATGAGCCTATCTCCTGTTTCTGTAGCGTGAGGCAGCTTGATGTTCCTGTTTCTGTAGCGTGAGGCAGCTTGATGTACAAGTACATCTTGGTTAGAGTGTGTGACAATAATATCACACGGAAAGATTAAATTACCTACCTAGGTTCCATCCTGGAGGCATTTTCCAATGTAAAAAAAACCCTCAAAGAACAATTCCTATACAGGATCTCCTCACTCTCACTGGTCAACAAAAACACCATGAAGACCCTAACAGAAGCCCTCGTAAAAGGTTTCTTTAAATCCTTTAGTGCCATCTAGTGTTAGCATGCTCACACCAGAGTCCTGCAACGGGTCGGATACCCCGTGGGTACCCGAGTTTGACGGGTGGGAACGGGCGGGACAATATAACTTAATAAGTTAACGAGTACGGGTATGGGCGGAACGCAACACAACGTGGGTGGGTGACCTTTTTTAATCAGTAGACGCGCACTGCGCAATATTATAAACAGCAGCTGAGCTGGGGTTAAAAAGATTAGCCTGATGAGTGATGCCCATGTTTGAAACAGCCTTGGTCAAAATCATGATATAACTTTTTGTTGTGATAATAAGCAGCAGTAGCCTCAGTCAACTACATGTCTTCCGTTCCGTGTGCAACACACGGGAACTGCCCATAGATCCGAAGTCCCGTTAGTCCGAACATGCACTGCTCCCGTGCTTGCGGTTAGGTTTAGGTTTGCTCCCGTGCTTGCGGTTAGGTTTAGGTTAGGGTTAGAGATAGGGATAGTAATTTCGGAACAATGGACCTTCTGACTAATGACACGGCACCCAACACACTGCCTCCGCCCACCGCCACCACACCACAGTCATCCACTGTGTTGGATGAAATAAAGTCAATGATAGCTATCGGTGCCTGTGATACGAACGGGTAACGGGGCGGGTAACGGGTCCATTTTTTTACGTGCAGGGCTGAACTGGTTTCGAGTTTTATATAAATCACGGGTAACGGGCGGGTTGTGGAACTGATGATTGACGGGCGGGACGGGTGCGGGTATCAAAAATTGGACCCGTGCAGGACTCTGGCTCACACTGGAGAGGTTCCACCCGTCTGCTCCCACTCTACGGAGCTTGTTTCCTCTCCGGGTTAAACAGGAAGGTGGGGGCCTCTGTGAGGACCACAACACCACTCGCATTAGCTCACAGCCTTTAGCTATTAGTACAAGCAGCTACATTTTCTCAGCGATGCAGTACAAACTAAAAAATCACATTTTTAACAGACTGATTGAAGCGAAAATGGAAGCTATCGTTCTCACGACAATAAAAATAGTAATTTTTTTGTAAAAACAAATCTTGCTTAAAAATTATCTGCCTAATGATGATGTCACTGGAGGACGGTTTCTGAACTGCCCACAGCCCTCCTATGAGGCACAGACTGAGTAGAAAATAATTCGCCTGACGGTAAGTCCCACCCAAGCCCGTTGTTGGCCAATACCACATTAGCAACGGTTACTAGGTTAGGATCCTCGGTCAAGCTTGCAATGCTGGTCAAAATGGTTAAGCGGTGTCAATAGATATATTTGCTGTACAGCATGTGTGGGTTTGTTTTCTTACCTTATGAGCAAATTAGTCCATTCCATTAATTATTTCGCTCCGTTGTGCAGTTGAATAGTATCTATAAAAATAGGCTCTCATTGTCTTCCATTGTAACGGGGAAACAGCTCTCAAAAGCAGTCAGTTAGCACATAAGCGAACACAACAAAAGCTGATTCTGACAGTTTATGACATCAAGAAAACTCATGCCGTCTTATTTTCGTCTTTTGATATATTTATAAAGTAACTATATTGGTTGGAGAT
This sequence comes from Protomyctophum bolini, assembly GCF_963924005.1. NCBI lineage: Eukaryota > Metazoa > Chordata > Actinopteri > Myctophiformes > Myctophidae > Protomyctophum > Protomyctophum bolini. The sequence goes on from NC_137868.1 coordinate 49,173,471, forward strand.
ATACAGTGAGCTGGTGTTCCTCGTCTCCCTCAAACACGTCCAAAATTGTGTATGGTGTTTGCGACAAGTGGACGAGATCAAATACATTTGTTTACATCCAACGGTCTGGGACTCTGGATGGTAAGTCTGGGACGCTACTTCAGGAGTGTGTGTACAGATTTGGACCAATCAGATCGTTTTGTAGGCAAACAGGAACTTCTTTCCACACAAACTTGACAGGGTTGCCAAGTCTGCTTATTTCCCACTACTTTTGGCTTAAGGCTAATAATTAGTAGCCTACTGTAATACATTACCAAAACATTAATTATCATAGGCCTACATTGTATTTATAATGATAAATGCATACAATATTTTTATTAGGGTTTATATATGGTCACATTATTGTGTTTGTTTTGGCTTGTTTTTCTTGATTTGGCTTTAAGAGTTGGCTTGTTTTTGGAGGTGGGTTGGCTTATATCTCTCACACAATGTGGCAACACCGAAGTCAAAACAAAAACATTACAAGGTTGATATGTTTTATTAAAAATAAAACCGCATGAGTTTTCCTGATGTTATAAACGGTCATAATCAGCTTAATGTTCTAAAAGAGTGAGTTTGAGAGTTGTTTCCCTGTTACAATGGAAGTCAATGAGAGCCTATTTTTATTTCTAATATGTAGGCTACTATTAAACTGCACAACGGAGCGAAATAATTCATGGAATGGACTACCCAGCTAGCAAGTTATGGCGCGCCGCCTGCGGGAGGCGGTCGCCGCGCGCCGCCGATCGTGTCCTCCGCCGGGCGCGTCGCACGATGTGGCCGCGTCGTTCTTGATCAGCGTGTGCCGTGCGCGCCGACGCGCGTGTAGCCGGCGCCCCGCTTCTCTGCCGCGACTCGAACGTCAGCTACGACGGCAGCAGCAGGACAGCGTGGAGCTGTCTTATGACACCCCCCCCCCCCCCCCCATATGACCCCGCACCCCTCGATCCTCCCCCATGCTCACCTCCCTCCCACATATTTATAGAAACATAATAAAGCAGCAAATGTATACTTAATTTTGTTTCTTTATTAGGAAAAAAAAAGGTTACAATGAAATCATTTAGGCACATAGAAAAAATATGTAAACAACCAAGTTTAGAATACAAGTGGTTGATTTTTATGTCATTTTGCTGAGAATGCACTTTAAGACCACTCTGAGAACCACTGGCTTCTAAAATCTATAAAACACCAACTTTCCTGAAACCACCAGAACATGTTGGATAAGATTGTGTCCACATTTCCACAGTTTTCTGAAAAACCTATGTTTCTATATTAGTGGTTCTCAAATTATGTTATGTCAAGGACCCCAGAAATATTATGAAATTGGCCGCAGACACCTACAGTATCTGAAAATATGTTGTTCCAGGGACTACCCAGAAGCAAAGATGAGTTTAAAAACGTTTGCTCTGAAACAATATATATTCAAAGATTTGCACATTTTCAGGATAAAACTAAATAGCAGACCTACAAGCTCATAGCGCGGTCCCTGGAACAACATATTTTCAGATTGGAGTAAATCGTTTGAACACCAATGATACAGAAACATCTAGGCTTTTCAGAAAACAGTCATACCATTCAAACACTTTAACCATAATTTTAAAAGCTGTTAGATTGTTGGCAGATTTACAAGCTCACAAGCTTGTAGATTTGCTAATACTAAAATGTGGCCCAAACACAGTGAACGTTTTAACTAAAATCTGCGAGGATTTAGAAGACATTTTGTGGAATCAGTTCAAGTTTAATTTCTATAAAACACCAAGTCTATTCTGTGTGGAGTTAGTTATGTAGGCCCAGTAATGTTGCAATAACAGTTACACAGCAATAAACAGAACACACAATCGAGATTCACCTTTTGAGCAAGAAATCGTGCAGCATACATTCAAGAGTCCATTTGGAAACCCCTATAGCGGTGGGTTTGAACCCTTTTCATGCCAAAGTTATTCACCATTTGAGCCACGGACCACCATTTGATGAGCTGCCTGCCGTGCCTGTCCGTTTCCTTCCTTTATGAAGCCTGACTGGTGGTGAGTGGAGTCAGGAGTTTCTGAGCGTAGCAATGTATGTATGTCCCCATGTCTGTATGTCCGAGCACGGAAAGCTGGGTGCGTTCCTTGAGGTCTGGATGTTGCGTATAGTAGAGGGTCAGGGAAACCCGACTGGTGGTAGCCTTTCCAGCAGAGGTTGCATTTGAAGTCGATAGGTCTTCCTCCAGCGAAAGTTCGTCTGAAATCACAGAATTAATTAAATAAATTATTGTGGGATAACGTTTTGATGGCTGAGAACCACTGCCTTAACCCATTTAGACCTGAGGACGCATCTGTGTCGCCTCATAGGTTTTAAACATTATTTTAAAAGCTGTTATCTGTTGAAAAATAGCAGATCTACAAGCTCATAGTGTGGCACAGAGTGCCACAGTACTCATCATAATACACCTCAGTCATTTAAAATGTTATGATGGTAACAATGGTACACAGTTACACATTGTTGGGTGCCAATTTTCTGTCCTTGGTAAAATGAACAATTACCTTAAATTAAAGAACGATGTCTCAGCTCTGTACAGCATGTCACCTTGTCTGTAAAATGAAATCAAATTCAAGTCAAATTTCTTTCAAATGTAACAGCAAACTTGAGGCAAGAGAGCTTGTAGCATGCAACCTTAATTCAGTGGTAGAAATGTTCTTACCGTTTGTACGCCCAACAGATCCAAGTCCTGTGTCTGAAATCACAGTAACAACAAAATGGTAAACATTGTATGTACATAAAAATCAATTTGATGAAAACAGAAGATCTACAAGCACACAATGTGCTGCGAGCTTGTAGACCAGCTATATTCAGCATGCAACCAAGTGTAAAAATCAGGCTTAGAATAAAACAACAAAATGACTAAAATGACAAATTAAATCAAAATGTGTTGTAATTAGACAAATCTTTATTTGCAATTGTGGCCTAGCAAAGTTCCTTTAGAGGAGACAACAGAGAGAAGAGTAAAAGAAATGGCTCAGAACGTACCTGCATGGCAATGCTCATTTTGGTCACTGCATCTGCACCTATAATAGAATAACAAAAAAAGTCTGTTTTAAACATTAGCCTACTATGTGATATTTTTTACATTTGCAAGACAGACATTTGACGAAGATTTAGCCTTGCAGACCCCACATACACACAGACCCCATGCTGTATTGATGTGGTACCATAGGAGAAGTTCTAAAACAAAGAATGACAAAAAATGTGATTTACAGCTAAATGCTGTTTATGTAGTCTACACAAGCAACGTATCAAATCTTATCTAATTCGAATAATTGTGTTTAAGGACTTATCAACACAATAAGAAGTTACCTGTTAAAATAGCATGAGTTATACGTTTGCTAATGCTAACCTTATCCCCTCGTCCAAACAATAGATTGCCCAGGTAGCTAGGCTAGCTAGCTAGAGGGAAACATACACAGATAAAGATCGAAACGATTCTAACACGGGCAATTACACTACACACGGTAGATATCGGATATAAAAATACACTGACCTTTCAACTGAATTTCTCCGGAGAAAAACTGTGTAAGAACTAATATAAGCATTTGTTGGAGAGTCTTGTCTTCTGCGACTGCCTCCACCCCCGTACGTCGATTCAACAAAAACAACAACACTGCAATGCATGCCGGGTAAAGCCTCGGCTCCAGGCTAGGTAGGCTAGCCTGAAGTTACTAAAGTTACAATTATACTAGTCTGCAGGTACATATTATTATTATTATTATTAATAACAACAACAATAATAATAATAATAAATATAACCGCAAGAAGAAGAAGTAGAAGAAGAATCCACTTAATTATATTCAATAGTTAAAAAATTATGTATTTTATACATATAATGCACATCCTTGTCTGAGAGAGAGAGAGAGACGGGCGGGGGAGGCAAGCCTTACGTCAGCGTGAGGAGGGACTGTAAATCGCTGTAAATTCACGATCGCATTAAAAAGTAACTGATCGCGCTCGTTTGACGCGCGGACAGCGGGGGGAAGTCCAAGCCAGCCCGGGCGTGCTACGCTGTGAAGGCGACAGCGGGAGGCGGTAGCTAGCGGGGAAATGTTAGCTGGGTAGTTTGCTCATAAGGTAAGAAAACAAACAAACACATGCTGTACAGCAAATATATTTATTGACACTGCTTAACCATTTTGACCAGCATTGCAAGCTTGACCGAGGATCCTAACCTAGTAACCGTTGCTAATGTGGTATTGGCCAACAACGGGCTTGGGTGGGACTTAGAGACAGGCTAATTAATTGTGCCATTGTATCATGATTATTAGTGAGGACCTATTATGTGAAGATAGGTTGAAAAGTGGTGAAGTGGTCCTTTAACAGTTTGCAGAATTACAGTACATTTCAAGTACAACTCAATACAAAAACTATTGACTGTGGACGACACCAGAAAGCATTACTTGTTTACAATCGGGTCCACCCTTTTCAATTCATCAGAACATGTAGAGACATACAGAGATACACTTCTATATAGTAACCAAAAACAGGAAATCATCATAAAAGGAGGTAAAAGGGGAAAAACATCTAGGGCTCCATCTTGCGCCACCCTTAACCCTTATCCCTAAACGTATTCGCCATTTTTTACTATTTTGAAAAGCATTCCAATTTTACGGGGGCCAGTTTTGAATTGCAGCTGTCCGTAGGTGCCCTTTGAGAGCGGTTTTGAAGGAGTCAAGGGATTCACATGTCTTAATGACTGTTGGTAGGGCGTTCCACATTTTGGTGGCATGGGAGCGAAAATAATTTAGTCCCTTGTTTGTGCCGAATCTGGGTTGTACATGGTTTGTACATGCTTGTTTATAACAAGTTACAATAGTATTACTGGCTGCTGCTATAGTATTAACTACTGCTTGTTTATAACAGTTACAATAGTATTACTGCTGCTAGTATTAACTACTGCTTGTTTATAACAAGTTACAATATTATTAGCCTACTGCTGCTAGTATTAACTACTGCTTGTTTAGGATCATTTATATCTAACAAGCAGATATGAGAGAAATACTCGTCGTGTTGTTATATGTTAAAAGATGAGTCAATAATATAAAAGATCAACGTAGAAAAAACAAGTTTAATCAGTTCATCTTACCTGCTGTGTTTCAGGGTTGAGCTGCTTAACGACCACACTGTTTTCAAACCTTTTAGTATTATTATTAAAGTATTTTCTAACGATCCTGCTAACAGCTAGCTGTGTGTGAACGCACATAGGCCTACTGTGCAAGGTCTGTGCGCATGCGCACTAGCCCTGCTGCAGAGCCATATAAAGTGAGACAGAGTTACGACAACTCTGTTCACGTCACGGGGCTTCAGTCCAATGGCGGCTCTTCTACATAAACTTCTATTGAAAAGGGACAACCGGGAGTTTACGGAATGCATTGAATTCTATGGGCTCGCGCGAGAACATGAACCACGTGACTAGTCTGTTTTCTGCCCCTTCAATGTCGTAAGTCTCTCTCTGTGGCTCATAGAGTTATTAAGCTGTGGCTCTGTCCTGCTGGAGCCTGGAGCGTGCATGGTGCACGTACCATAAACGGTCACTAGGGGGAGCCATGGTACAGTGTAATACAGTGGGGAGCGGCAATGGAACAGCTATAGAGCTGACAACTCTCCCATAGAGATTTACTAAAATATTGATATCAATTATTCTAAGCCTAGAAAATCAATCCATCCAGGATCCTGGTGAGTCATGACCATAACACCTCTGATTCTGAGAAAACAAACAAACAACAAGATTGCATATTTAATTATAAATATGATTTACATTTAATAAATGCTTTGTTTAGCGTTTTTCATTTATTCACAGAATCAGAGGTCTTATGGTCATGATTGATTCTAGGCTTAAAATATTTGATATAAATATTTGAATGAAAAGTATATTTAAAAAAAATATATATAAATATTTTTTGGGAAAAGAAATAATGGTCGATTTTTTCAGTGGGTCCAGAAAAACACACCCACTAAATATAAACTTTAAATCATTTGATGAATCACGTCTAACAATTCAATGTCAGTCTCTTCCACACACACTACACATACACTTTACATTTCCACTAATGTGTATTTTTACTTTTGTATTTATACTGTGTGTATCCATTGTTGTTTGATTTGTATGATTTATTTTGTTAAATTAGATTAACCTTATAAATCCCCACAGGGTTTTCTAAATCTCACCTTTGGAACCTATTGTTCCAAATGTGTTGTTTTAAAATGTGCGAATACAAAAATAAAAATAATCCTATCCATCATTGGAATTGTACTATAGCGAATACATTACATCAATATTCCTTTTATTCTAACTCCAGCTAATCCAGCTCTTTGCATTCCCTCCTTTCTTCTGTATACTTCCTGCAGTACAGAAGTATACAGATTTCTTGATTCATTGGAAATGGAGGACCCTGATGTAAACTAGTCTTGAGCTAAATTCCAATACCGCAACTTTCACACTCGCTCACTCTCCTCGCGTCCTCCACTCCTCATTTCAAAGCGACGGCACATTCCGCGATCACTAATGACGTGTATCAATTCAATTCAATTCAAAGGGCTTTATTGGCATAGGAAAACATACATTTACATTGCCAAAGCAAAAGTGGTGGAACAATACAGTGTCACACAGCTGGATCACTGGAACTCCGAACAGAGCCGTACAGTCTACAGAATAGACAATTCATGATTTTGTGCATGTAACGAGGCCAATGTGTATGTATTGGTAACATGTGCAAGGCAATTAAGGCTATTTATTCCTGAAATAGTGAATAAGCGATCACCCCCCCTCCTCCGACAGTCATCCTCCTCCGATGGTCTTTGCAAATAACGGACACTATAACAGGAATTCGGTATAGTCTCTGACTTACATATTCAGTTCAGTCCACATATAAATATATACATTTTTGTCACCGTCATTCATAGCAGTCTGTGCATTCAGGCATGCACAGAGATAACTATAGCTTTTGAGGTGCGCACAATATAGCCGGCCTAATTTATATATCCTACTTTTATTATGCTTATATCACACAACGCAATAAAGCCAGTGGCTTGTTGTGGTCCTTTCACTTTCACATATGTAGGAGGGGAAGCACCCTATGATCCGACGGACCATTGCTCCGAGGTGCGCTGGGGGTCGGGAGAGGGTGGGTGGTTAGGTTTAGGTGTCTGCCCCGGCGGAGGTTAGGGTTAGGGTGAGGGTTTGAGGTAGGTTGTCGATCGGACCAATGGACCGTCGGCATATTGACGCGGACCCATGTAGGAGTAGGCTAGATAGGCTACTTTATCATTCTGAAGCTCTATTCATTCAGCGAAAATGTGCGTGCATGTGTGTGTCGGATCAGCGACTCAGCCGGCCGGCAGCTAGTGGATGGGGGGGGGGGGGGGGGGGGGCAGCCGTTTCGACCGAAAATCAACCGATAATTCCCAGTAGGTTACTTATTACGCCGATCGGCTCGTACTGGCTGCGATTGGCGTTGATGCCACGTTAACCGATCTTATCGGTCAAGTCAGGTCTACTGGACATACTGGGAGCCTACTGAAAATGACAAGCCTCCTCATACCCTCCCCTAAACTTAACTGCAAGCATGTCGCAGCGCGGTCCTAATATTAACGCATGCTTGCCAACCTTAATCCTGTCGTTTTGGTCTACTGCCTACTAAAAACGACAAGCCTCCCATACCCTCCCCTAAACTTAACCGCAAGCATATCGCAGCACGATCCTAATATTAACGCATGTTCGCCAACGTTAATCCTGTCGGGGGTTTTTTCAGTCGGCAGAGCATGGCCATACTCGTCGAATACAATCGTACTGATCCTCAGTGATCACTGCGGTCTTGACTATTGATAACAGTCGAATCGGGTGGCCCGGGTCTGATCAGCCATGGTTTGTGTATCCTGACTCAGACTGTATGCCAACTGCAACATGGAGAGACGTCAAGGTGTCTGATTTCAATACACATCATGTACCATAGAGTCTATATGGCATAGACTTACTTTATTCTGTTATTCTATTGGATCATAAAAGGCAAATGTACTCTTGAATAAATATACAAATTGATTCATCGTCTAATAATAATATTTAGATTTATAAATTGATTTACTAAACAGTGTAATGAAGTTACAGCACTGCTTTGCCCGTTAGAGTAAGCATGTTTATTTGTACATTTCAACAAGGAAGGCAGTGTGCTTTACACACACAACATCTGGGCGGAAACCCCTTTTGGTGTTTTAAGCATTATATTATACTTTAGCTATTGAAAAATAGCAGATCTACAAGCTCGTAGCGTGGCACTGACTGTGTGACGCATGGAAATGAGCCATGCGGAGTTTAGTAGCCTACTTGTGTTTTGTCCGCGGTGCCATGTACTTTTGTCTGCGAATGTGGTTGTAATAGATTAAATAAAGAGTTACACTATTGGTGCCTGGCTGGCTAAATGAGCCGCGCAGGCATTTGAACGTTGGTGTTGCGCAAATTGTGCTTTTCTCTGTGGAGTATGACGCTGTAGTATTATGGTATGCGACTGCGTGACATTTATTTAGCATTCATTCATTTTCATCATCCTGGGCTTGGGCACAGAGGCGAGGGGTGCCCACTGCCTTGGCAGCTTGGCTAGAATGACTTTACGCACGAGGCTCACCTTAAAAATAGCCAATCTAAGCTCACAAATTTGCGTCGCGTCATTGTTGTGAGCTTGTAGGTCTGCATATGCTATTTTCAAAGCTGCCAGATTCATATTTAAATCTTTAGTTGGAAGAATGCAATGGCATATCATCAGTGTTGAGTGTTGACCATAGTCTAATGACGGATATGGAACCAAATGAACCGGCCGCCGCCTAATAAACGATCAGCGTTTACTTTATGCTGCTATACTGTTGGTGTGAATATAAAATAAATATGGTCTATGGTGTTTGGGGGGGGGGGTCATATATATTCTTCCAGTCCCTGAGGGGGGGGTCCCGAAAAAATATTTGGGGGCTGGGGGGGGGGATGAGGTAAAATAAAAAAATGAAATCACATCTGCACCACCCCCCCCTGGTGGATAAATAACGATCAGTCCCTAAACAGAAACGTTTTGGGCTTTGATTTCAAACACAGTGTTGTAGATGTGACAGGATCGAGTTGGGTTAGGTAGGTTCAGACAGACTGTTGAACACTCAACATTGTTTACTTACTTTATTTTTTAATTCAAGACAAGTATTTTATCTAGGGATGGACAATATTTTATCAAATCAGTATGTAGCCTTTTAAGTAGCCTTAAAATGCAATATTGGTCTTAGCGGATGATTTAAAATAAAAATACTACATCAAAGCTGTTTATATTCGGATATGGGCTAACATTTAAATAACAGTGAATCCCTAGTATTTGGAATAAAATGCACTTTTTTCCAGAATGTCAGTTTCCCTCTTGACATTCAATAGATCCTGTGATCTTTTGTGGCCAGATGCAATTTCCTGGGGTCTAGTAGGACTATAGAAAACAATAATTAAGAAATCGCTGTAATAATTTGGTAAAACAAATACATTTACCCTCTATTTCGAATGCCCCCGCCCCCTGCCAAAAAAACTAAAAGTGTTTAAACGAAATAAAGCAGCAAATTAAAAAATATATAACACTCATCTTTTACTTTCTCTAATATCCTAAAACATGAACCTTGGTTGAAAACCCCAAAGTTGTCCTTTAAGGGTTTAACATGAGGAGGAAAAAAAAGATCAGGAGAATGGATGCCTCTATTGCCAGGATTGATTGAATAGTGTATTAGACATAAATGTAAAACAGAAACAGAGTTCAGTCAAACACTGATTCCAAAAGGGAGAACAAAAACAGTCCTTGCGGTCTTGTTTTCATTCAGGTCCTATCCAATCAATTCATAATAGCAGAACAACAAATATCACACTTTGTGTGAAGTGAGGGGTGCTCTTATCACATCATACATCACATTCCATGCTCAGCCAATCAAATCATCACACATTTAATTCCGGCCAATCACTTTTGGCGTCTTCACTTCTTCTGCCCTCACAATTATATCCTCAATATGTAGAATTTACAATTTAGGCATTTAGCAGACGCTCTTAATCCAGAGCGACTTACATTAAGCAAGAACAAAAGCATTGGAATACATCACATAAAAACATTTATCATGAAACATGCGTAAGCTAAGAAAGTAACAGTGGAATATCTATATAATGAAACTATACATATGAACTATACATATATACTACTATGCTATACATATGTACTATGGCGTGCTATGACTATATACTGTACAATGTAATTATAGTGCTGTCTACATAACATGCTATAAGTCTGTATCAAATGCCATCTAAGTCTACAGAAATGCTATCTAAGTGGTAGGGTAAGTGCTATGGGCCATGATGGAGTCTGAAAAGGTGTGTTTTCAGACACACCTTTTCAGATCAAATTATCAATCAAATTATCGCTATGGGATGATGATCAGCCAATCAAATCATCGTGTTTGTGTTCACACAAAGTCAAAGCCCAATAGGAGGAGCTAGTGCCCCTCAACAAAAATTCAATATCATAAAAAACAACAACAAAATATATCATTACAGGAAATAATAAAACACTAAATGTACAGAGTGGGAGAAAGTTAGGAGGGGGCGTGTTCACCTGTTTAAAGGAGAAGTGATAATTTCCTCTCCATTGGGCCTGCTGAAAGGTGGACTTTCAGGCATGTTTTAAAAGATGTAAGTGATCTGCATTTTTTGAGGGAAGGGGTCAGGGCATTCCACGCCTGGGTGGCCGTGCTGTAGAAGGAGAATTTTGCCATATTTGTTTTGATATATAGGAGCAGTATTATAATCCATAATATTGTCCTCGTCTATCCTCCCTACGAACATACAGCTGTTTAATTCGATCCTCCCAGTGCGCTCATTTTTCATTAATTCTCGAAATTACACTGAGTAATCAAACTAGTTTTCAGTGTCGTCGACAGTGGTGGAAAAAGTACAAAAATATTTTACTTAAGTAGAAGTACTGATTCTCTACTTGAAAATTACTTAAGTAAAAGTACAAAGTACCCATTAAGAAAGTTACTTAAGTAAAAGTATAAAAGTACCTCAAATTAAATGTACTTAAGTACAAAAAGTACCCGGTGTAAAAATGTACTAAGTATAAAAGTAAAAATTACAAAGTACAAGTAAAAAGTACAACATGCTTTTCAAAATGCCTACAAAGAAATGAAGTCCAAAAGTGGCTTTATTTCAACACTCGTCTCGAAACTGGCCATTCATTATCAATGGCATTTAATGTTTGTGTTGGGATAAACACTAGAAACTAAACTGGCCACTCATTATCATTACAAACATTACAAACAACTCAGGGTGCAAGCAAGCTCACACAAAAATATATTTCAGATTGGGGTCCACAGTCATTTAGGGGAGAATGGGGAGAGCCTTTGCAATTTGCAAAACAGACATTATAATTGCGTGAATTCACGCATTATAATTAGCCCTTCACTAATTAAGCCCCACCCACTCCACTTTGCAGGGCAAACTGTCTCCCATTGAGATGCATGTAAATGATTTCTCCATCAAAATAATCGATCATTTCAGTAGCAAGAGCTTGAAAATGTCTTCTAAATAGAGTAAAAAAAGCCTACAGTAGGCTATATGCCTATGCACAAATGTGGATTACATTATTGGGGGATAAAGTTGAAACCGATATCAACTTTAACGACCATCCCGTTCGACAGACGTTTACATGCAATGCACGGTAAAGACTAGGCCTACAGTGATTATTATTGCAATCACCTGGATGGGTGAGTCGTGTAACGTTCCTGACGTTAAGATGTGTATGTGAGTCCCATACACATGCGCTGCATCTGCTGGTTATTGCAGTTCTGTTTTCGTCACATAATGTGACGAAAACAGAACTGCAATAACCAGCAGATGCAGGGCACGTCAGACACACACATACACACAGCGCGGCTCGCTGTTATTTATTCACCGCACCAGAGAGAGACAGAGAGAGAGAGAGAGAGACGGGCGCTTCTTGTCCAGCTTTTTCAACGCGCCGCACCGCACCACCATGCTTCTGTGTGAATGTGAACGAATGAGTGAGGCGATGACTTTATAAACTTTATGTGGAAAATGCGGAGATTGCGCATATTTCGCGTGGAAATGTGTAGCGAGTAACGAAAGGTGTCCAATTTTAATGTAGCGGATTAAAAGTACGATTTTTTACTTGTAAATGTAACGAAGTAAAAGTAAAAATACAGAAAAATAAAAATAGTAAATAAAAGTACAAATTCTCAAAATGTGTACAGTACAGAAGTACAGTAACGAAGTAATTGTACTTCGTTATTTTCCACCACTGGTCGTCGATTAATACAATATCATATAGAAAAAACATAATAATACATCAGAAGATCAGGAGAAGAAAAACAAAAGCTATACATACAAAAAAAAGATAAGAACGAATTAAAAATCTAAAAACAGGTACATGCTGCGATCCTGTGTTATTGAGAGCGCCACTAACAACCAGATGCTAACATAAGTAGCATTATGGCTTGATCAATCTAAAGCGCTATAAAAGCGCAATTGCCATTGATCTACGGCGTTGAGGGTTTTATTAAATAATGAGCTTTTATTGACGTAGATCTCGGCCAATGGCGTTCTAAGCGTTAAGGGTAGGCTACCAATGTCAGATTCAATGTCGTTTGCAGGTCATTCCATGTATTAGGGCCACAGAAGCCAAAAGCATGTTCAGAGCTAACTTTTGGTACCTTGAATTTGGGGAAACTACTTGACCGCGTGCAGGTGTACTTCAGAAAAGATGAGATGTATTTAGGACAATCTTCAAGCATGGCTTTATACAACAACAGGTGACAATGCAGTTTTCGTCTCTCTGTCAGGGAGGACCATCCAACCTTGTTATATTATATAAGATACAATGGTGAGGACCACAGCTATCATCCGTAATAATTCGAGAAATTGAGTGATAAACAGAGTCTATGGATTTAAGAGTGGATGCTGCTGCATGTCTATAGATTATGTCTCCATAATCCAAGACAGGAACACATAGTGGAAACTTTCTATTTTCACCCCATGCTGTGAGTGCAATGGTGTCTTACTGTAGCAAGTGACCCTTATTTGAACTTAGGTCACACCGTTTAAACTGGACATCTTTTTATTGTCCTGTGAGAACTGTGGAACTGTGGACACGAAGGTGGCTCTTCAGATGACTTGAACTGTTGAAACTCTTGTCACAATCTTTACATTGGAAAGGTTTTTCCCCAGTGTGGACATACTGGTGTCTGTTCATGTCATCTGAAAGACTGAAAATCTTGTCACAATGTTTACATTGGAAAGGTTTTTCTCCAGTGTGGACACGAAGGTGTGAATTCAGATTACTTGAAAAGTTATCACAATGTTGACAGTGGAGAGGTTTTTCTCCAGTGTGGACATACTGGTGTCTGTTCAGGTCATCTGGCCTCTGAAACTCTTGTCACAGTGTTCACAAAGGTTTTTTCTCCAGTGCGGATATGCTGGTGTGTTTTCAGGGATTGTACTGTAGTAAAACTCTTGTTACAATGCTTACAGTTAAAAGGTTTTTCTCCAGTGTGGACACGAAGGTGTGTCGTCAGTTGAGATAACCAACTGAAACTCTTGTCACACTGTTTACATAGGAAAGGTTTTTCTCCAGTATGGACACGGAGGTGATCCTTCAGGTTACCTGACTGACTGAAACTCATGTCACAATGTTTACATTGGAAAGGTTTTTCTCCAGTGTGGACACGAAGGTGTGTCTTTAGGGCACTTGATTGACCGAAACTCTTGTCACAATGATTACATTGGAAAGGTTTTTCTCCAGTATGGACACGAAAGTGTGTCTTTAGGGCACTTGATTGACCGAAACTCTTGTCACAATGTTTACATTGGAAAGGTTTTTCTCCAGTATGGACACGGAGGTGATCCTTCAGGTTACCTGACCAAATGAAACTCTTGTCACAATGTTTACATTGGAAAGGTTTTTCTCCAGTATGGACACGAAGGTGTGTCTTTAGGGCACTTGATTGACCGAAACTCTTGTCACAATGATTACATTTGAAAGGCTTTTCTACAGTGTGGACATGCTGATGTTTCCTTAGGCCACTTAAGTTACTGAAACTCTTGTCACAATGTTTACATTGGAAAGGTTTTTCTCCAGTATGGACACGAAGGTGTGTCTTTAGGGAACTTGATTGACTGAAACTCTTGTCACAATGTTTACAGTGAAAAGGTTTTTGTCCAGTGTGTACATGCTGGTGTCTCTTCAGATCACTTGAAAATTTGAAACTCTTGTCACAATGTTTACATTGGAAAGGTTTTTCTCCCGAATAGATACGCTGTTGTTTCTTCAGGTGAGATGACCAAATGAAACTCTTGTCACAATGTTTACATTGGAAAGGTTTTTCTCCAGTATGGACACGGAGGTGATCCTTCAGGTTACCTGACTGACTGAAACTCATGTCACAATGTTTACACTGGAAAGGTTTTTCCCCAGTGTGGACATGCTGGTGTTGCTTTAGGTTACTAGACGGACTGAAACTCTTGTCACAATGTTTACATTGGAAAGGTTTTTCTCCAGTATGGACACAAAGGTGTGTCTTTAGGGCACTTGATTGTCTGAAACTCTTGTCACAATGTTTACAGTTAAAATGTTTTTCTCCATTGTGGACACGCTGGTGCTTCTTCATGGAACCTGAGTCACTGAAACTCTTGTCACGCCGTTCGTTATCATTGTCTTCATTGGTCTCCTCCCAATCATCACTGTCTTCAGTGACTTCAGTGTCAGATTCAAGTTCAACTTCAATCTCAGAGCAGTGGGTAGATATGTGTTCTTCTTCTTCATCATCCTCATCATCATCATTTTCTTCTTCAACTTTCACTGCTAGTAAGGTCATCGTTGACCCAAAAGGTTCCTCTGGTCTTTGAAGTAGCTCATCCTGTTCCTCTTTCAGCTCCTCCTGTTCCTCTTTAATGTGTGGAGGCTCTGGTTCCTCCTGGAGCAGACTGGGGCTCCTCTCCTGTTCAGGAGAAACCTCCTCTGTACACACAACCATGTGCAGGATGTCTAGGAGCAGAAATATAACATGATGGTCAACACTGGATTCCTAAAAAAATTCTAACATGTTCCATGTACAAAATGACCTACTACCTACTAGGATAAGATTGACTAAACCATTACTAACTACAGGTTATTACTGTTCTGATAGATTTTAGCAAAATACAAAAAAAGTAATGTGAAGAAGTTTTGTGTCCGGGTAGCTCAGTCGGCAGAGCTCTCGCCTTGGACCACAAGGTCATGGGTTCGATTCCGGGCACCGCCAACTCAGTGTATGAGTGGCACGGCTTGGTGCAGCAAGTCATGCGGGAAGTACTGGCAGCAGCTGATGGTACGTGTGGCGCTCTACCTCATAATCCATCTCCCGGGTGTCTAGCGCATTGGGACGGGGATAGCCTCCTGCGTGTTACGGGATGATACTGACAATAAGCCACTCCCGACCTACTTCTAGTGTGAAGAAATATATAGTTACTTTAACACCAAAATTAATAAAAAAACTAATATTTCATTTGAATCATGATATTCTAAAACAATTTTAAAAACATGATACTTCTCACCTGGGCTCTGATTTGGAAGTAAATTAGTCATGCCACTCAGAGCATGACGTTATGAAACGGAAGCACTTCTGCCAATGAGAACTTGAAATGTGGACTGGAGTTAGCTTAACAATCTATGTAAAAGATTTCCTCTCTTTTACATAGATTGTTAAGCTACTATCGCTACAGCAGTTTGTGAGATTTCATTGACCTAAATGGCTGTTATATCAACAAGCATAGCACGTCTGTACATTTGTCTGTGAATCTGTCTGCCTGTATGTCGGGGGAAAAGGGGGAGAAGCGTCTGGCTGCAGACGCTTCCAGGAGTTGACATGTCCCACAGTTGACGTCTCTGATGACGCCATGTTGTCTCACAGTGATGACGACATGTTCCGCCAGTAGATGTGGATGTTGCCATGTCCGCTTATTATAAGCGACTTGTATTATTATCATTATTAGTATTGTTAGTATTATTATTACTTGCGCAGGCAGAGCGCGCAAGTACTAGTTTTGCCCGGGACTCGTATCCACCGTCCCAGCCGTCCCGCCAATTTTGATGCGTATGCACCGTCCCAGCAAATTGTGCCTGATAAGGCAGTGGTTCCAGAATACATACATGTATACATAGGAGCATTACCTTTAATCCTCCCAACACTAAAACATATCGTCATTACGTCACCATCGAAAACCAATTATACTCTGGCATTGGGTCCTTTAATCCACATCTTTATTACGTCATCATTGAGAGCTACTTATACAGATGTATGTAATCTGGTACCACTGCCGTATCAGGCACAATTTGCTGGGACGGTGCATACGCATCAAAATTGGCGGGACGGCTGGGACGGTGCGTACGGCGCAAAGTAACCACAGTATACCGCTAATCAACTTACAAATTATATATACATATACATAGTATATGTATAACTAGCTCTCAATGATGCCATAAAAAAAGATGTGGATTAAAGGACCCAATGCCAGAGTGTAATTGGTTTTCGATGGTGACGTAATAACGATATGTTTTAGTGTTGGGAGGATTAAAGGTAATATTAATGCTCCTATGTATACTGTACATGTATGTAATCTGGCACCACTGCCGTATCAGGCACAATGTGCAGGGACAATTTGCTGGGACGGTGTATACGCATCAAAATTGGCAGAACGGCTGGGATGGTGCGTACGGCGCAAAGTAACCACAGTATACCGCTAATCAACTTACAAATTACATATACGTAGTATATGTATAACTAGCTCTCAATGATGCCATAAAAAAAGATGTGGATTAAAGGACCCAATGCCAGAGTGTAATTGTTTTTTGATGGTGACGTAATGACGATATGTTTTAGTGTTGGGAGGATTAAAGGTAATGCTCTTATGTATACATGTATGTAATCTGGCACCACTGCCATATCAGACACAATTTGCTGGGACGGTGCAAACGCATCAAAATTGGCGGGACGGCTGGGACGGTGCGTACGGCGCAAAGTAACCACAGTATAACGCTAATCAACTTACAAATTATATATACATAGTATATGTATAACTAGCTCTCAATGATGACGTAATAAAGATGTGGATTAAATGACCCAATGCCAGAGTGTAATTGGTTTTCGATGGTGACGTAATGACGATATGTTTTAGTGTTGGGAGGATTAAAGGTAATGATCCTATGTATACATGTATGTAATCTGGCACCACTGCCGTATCAGGCACAATGTGCAGGGACTATTTGCTGGGACGGTGTATATGCATGAAAATTGGCAGAACGGCTGGGATGGTGCGTACGGCACAAAGTAACCACAGTACACCGCTAATCAATTTACAAATTACAAATTACATATATGTAGTATATGTATAACTAGCTCTCAATGATGCCATAAAAAAAAGATGTGGATTAAAGGACCCAATGCCAGAGTGTAATTGGTTTTCGATGTTGACTTAATGACTATATGTTTTAGTGTTGGGAGGATTAAAGGTAATGCTCTTATGTATACATCTATGTAATCTGGCACCACTGCCGTATCAGGCACAACTGAGTCATTACTGCGATTTGACAGTTTGTAGCGGTCGAAAGTACTTGCACGCTCTGCTTGCGCACTAGTAGGCCTACTAATGTGCAACAAGCAAGTATGCACTCGACAGAGTGCAGTTCTAATTAATATTATTATTAATTGAATATGCTGCTATGCTATGCTATTTTACACCTACTGCAGCAAGTGTAGGCTATATGTTACTACTCCTTACTAAGTTAAGGACAACCTATTTATTAACCATCCAGATAGGCATAAGAAAGGTGTCTTCTCAGTCCACGGTGGAACACAAAACCATTTTTTGTTGAATTACTGTGGAACAAACCAATTAACCAAAAAAGGATTTCGGGAATCGTGTGCTTGTATTTTTTTAAGAGAAATGTTGTATAGTTTAATTGATATGAATTTATTAGTGAATTAAAATTTCCCATTGACATGAATGGAAAATGCAAAAATTCACATTCAGGTATTTTGAATTTTATCCAAAACACACTTTTTGCTTTTCCTCCTACAGATTTTGTCCAAATCTCACAGAAATCGGCACAAATGATCTCTGAACCTATCCAATTAAAACACCAACTGCAGAATTTTGGTAGTGCGTATCGTTCGGCCGTAATAGTCTTCCGAAGTTAGTAGAAGGGGCCTATATCACAAAAAATGCCATAAATCACGAACGGAATGTCCAATCCATCCCAAATTAGAATCACATTCCGCAATTCCGCAATTCCATTTTCATCCATAGGGGGCGCCGTAAATGCGAGAAATCTAACCGTTTGTCGCAAAAATATGAATTTTGGGGGTTAAATCCCCTCCGAATTACTTACACATGATCTAAGGTGTGACTTGAAATTGTAATAGGCTGGCGATATTAGTGGGAGGGGCATATGTAAGCCACTGCGGCAACCACACTCTGCAAAAAAAAAAAAAAGCGAATTTTCTAGTTTGCCATTGTTATTGTACAGTGAAAATAAGACATTGTGGCAGCCCCAAAGAACAGAACATATTAAAGAAAGGAATAGAACATGAAACTTACTGAGGTGTGGTTGGTCTTCAGCTTCTTGTGTAATAGAAACGTCTTCAGCTTCCTGTTTAATAGAAACGTCTTCAGCTTCCTGTTTAACAGAAACGTCTTCAGCTTCCTGTTTAATAGAAACGTCTTCAGCTTCCTGTTTAATAGAAATGTCTTCAGCTTCCTGTTTAACAGAAACGTCTTCAGCTTCCTGTTTAACAGAAACGTCTTCAGCTTCCTGTTTAACAGAAACGTCTTCAGTTTCCTGTTTAATAGAAATGTCCCTGGCTGAGTCTGGAGAGTTCATCTTCAACTGGGAGTGATACATCATGGGTATTGTAGTTCTTATGAGTCTGGAGAGTTCGTCTTCACCTGCAGTCTGGACTCCGGTCTGAAATCAAGTGAATAAGGAAGGACTTTATTAACTGGAGACCTATAGTCCGACAGCCAGGGGTGTGGTGTGGGAAATGTGTTTTTATTGGCCTAAAATACTGCTATATACTTAAAAATACTTAAATTAATGAGTCCACTTGCGGACCGGCTGTCGGTATCGAGCAATGTATTTTATAAGGTTTTATATGTGACCATACCATTACCTATATACGGCAAGATGTCAACATTTAATTATGCTGTAACGCTTAGTCCGCCAGCATTTATTGATAACTTGTGATATAATTCACGCCAGCATTTTTACCTGTTCAACTCTTATCTTAAAGAGCAAATAACCCAGACCGGAAGTTATGATCTTATGTTAGAGTATGTGACGATGCATCATCATTCCATGTTTACCGCGGGTGTTGCTAAAACATAAGGCGCATCACAGTGCTGGCTCAAATCCTGCTCATTTGCAAACTACGTTTGCACCTTTGACAAACTGAAGCTTGAAAAGGCCTTCAGCTTAGCTCTGAACTCGGCATAATCTGCACCTGGCTCGCTGATAACAAACTATCATTACACCTGGGAAAAACTGAATCCATTTTCTTTGGATCAAATAGTAATCTCAGCAAGGCAGATGGCTTCTCGGTGGGGTGACAAATTATCACACAGAAAGATTAAATTACCTACCTAGTATCTAGGTTCCAATCTGAGCTCCAGTTCAGTCTCTATCCTTCTTCATGCTCTATGCTCCAGACTTCCCAAAACAAACTCGTCAGGCTACCACTTGGCCTCACTCCCAGAACCCACCTCACCCCTGCCCATTTCCAAAGGCTGCTGATGGAATGGCCTACAAGATTCACTAACCTGTCTAAATACTTCCTTAATGTAAATGAAGTCCACAATCTCAACACCAGAGGGAGTTCAACAAACCACATGCAACCCAGATTCGGCTCAAACAATGGATTAAATTAATTTTGCTCCTATGCCACTAAAATGTGGAACCCCCTACCAACAGCAATTAAGAAATGTGAATCTCAAATTCCTTCCAAACCTATGGGCGTCTGCAGTTTGAAACTAGTCCCCATAATCACCCCCCACCCCCCCCCCCCCCCACGTCTCTACATCAGAACATGTAGAGACATACAGAGATACACTTCTATATAGTAACCAAAAACAGGAAATCGTCATAAAAGATGGTAAAAGGGGGAAAACATCTAGGGCTCCATCTTGCGCCACCCTTAACCCTTATCCCTAAACGTATTATTTTTTACTATTTTGAAAAAACATATTAAAATAGATCAACTAGCCGATCTACATCTACACGTTGTGAGCTTGTAGATCAGCTATTTGAACGATTTTAAAAGGTTTTTTATAAATAGTAAAGAATAGCAAATTAGTTTAGGGATAAGGGGTGGCGCCAGATAGCCTATAGCCTATGATGAGGGAAAAAGGGGGCCAGCTCTTAAAACAAGTTACAATATTATTACTGCTGCTAGTATTAAGTAACTGCTTGTTTATAAACAAGTCATAATATTATTACTGCTGCTAGTATTAACTACTGCTTGTTTTTATCAAGTTACAATAGTATTACTGCTGCTAGTATTAACTACTGCTTGTTTATAACAGGTTACAATATTATTACTGCTGCTAGTATTAACTACTGCTTGTTTAGGATCATTTATATCTAACAAGCAGATATGAGAGAAATACTCGTTGTGTTGTTCCATGTTAAAAGATGAGTCAATAATATAAAAGATCAATGTAGTAAAAACAAGGTGAATCAGTTCATCTTAGTCTACCTGCTGTGTTTCAGCGTTGAGCTGCTTAACGACCACACTGTTTTCAAACCTTTTAGTAGTATTATTAAAGTGTTTTCTAACGACACTGCTAACAGGCTAACAGCTAGCTGTGTGTGAACGCACATAGGCCTACTGTGCAAGGTCTGTGCGCATGCGTACTAGCCCTGCTGCAGAGACATATAAAGTGAGACAGAGTTACGACAACTCTGTTCACGTCACGGGTCTTCAGTCCAATGGCGGCTCTTCTACATAGACTTCTATTGAAAAGGGACATCCGGGAGTTTACGGAATGCATTGGATTCTATGGGCTCGCGCGAGAACATGAACCACGTGACCAGGCTGTTTTCTGCCCCCTCAATGTCGTAAGTCTCTCTGTGGCTCTGCCCTGTTGGAGCCTGGAGCGTGCATGATGCACGTACCATAAACGGTCACTAGGGGGAGCCATGGTACAGTGTAATACAGTGGGGAGCCGCTATGGAACAGCTATAGAGCTGATTAATCTCCCATAGAGATTTACTAAAATATTTATATCAATTATTCTAAGCCTAGAATCAATCCATCCAGGATCCTGGTGAGTCATGACCATAACACTTCTGATTCTGAGAAAACAAACAAACAACAAGATTGCATATTTAATTATAGCCTATGATTTACTACATTTAATAAATGCTTTGTTTAGCGTTTTTCATTTATTCACAGAATCAGAGGTCTTATGGTCATGATTCACCAGAATTCTGGAAGGCTTGATTCTAGGCTTAAAATATTTGATATATAATATTTGAATGAAAAGTATATTTAAAAAAGAAAATGTGTAAATAAATGTTTTTTTCAGTGGTTCCAGAAAACCACGCCCACTAAATATAAACTTAAAATCATTTGATGAATCACATCTAACAATTCAATGTCAGTCTCTTCCACACACATTACACACAGTGTAGATTAGATTACATTCACGTATTCTCACGTTTTTCAGAAATGTGTAAATGGACAAAAAACCACAGTATTTATTTGAACAGGTAGCACATGTAAGAGACGAACATAACCATATGACTAGACAAGCCAGTGCGGGTGTTTTGGTGGCACTTAAACCAATTACTAATATTCTTAAATCTTCTATTATCTAGAGCTGTAGGTTGGAATGCACTACCAAAGTTTATAACCAATACAAATACAAAATTCATCTTTAAAATCAAGTTAAAATAACACCTTATTTAAACCATCCTGCAGTAACCCTGGGGAAAAAAATAATAATTCAAATGTATAATTTGTTGAAAGTGATTTTAGCTGTGTTTTGTTATTTCTCCTATTTTATTTATTTATTTTTTACTATGTTTTATTTTGAGTTAGTGTTTGTAAACAATTGTAAGTATTGCCTTTGTTAAATGTTAAATGTTTGTCTGTGTCGGACCCCAGGAAGACTAGCTTTTGTCAAGACAAAAGCTAATGGGGATCCTTACACATACACTTTACATTTCCACTAATGTGTATTTATACTAATATGTATCCATTGTTGTTGTTTAATTTTTATGATTTATTTTATTAAATTAGATTAACTTTATAAATCCCCACAGGGGGAAAAAATCCATCATAGGAATTGTATTATAGCGAATGCATTACACCAAATCACCAATATTCCCTTCATTCTAACTCCAGCTAATCCAGCTCTTTGCATTCCCTCCTTTCTTCTGTATACTTCCTGCAGTACAGAAGTATACAGATTTCTTGATTAATTGAAAATGGAGGAGCCTGATGTAAACAAGTCTTGGTTTACAACACTGATGATGTGTCCAAGTTCATGATGTTTCATTAACTGAAGAACTCTGGAAGTGTTGCAGTACCAGTGACAACCAGGAACAGACTGAATAACTCTGGGAGTTGTAGTACCAGTGACAACCAGGAACAGACTGAAGAACTCTGGGGCTGCGTCCGAATTGCTAGGGTTGTTCCCTACTCCCTATCCCCCATACGGGGATCCAGACTCTAGTGGACTCTATAGTGATGATTTCGGACAATACTCCCTGTATGGGGAGCACCGACTCTGACGTCAATATCGATAGAGGGCGCTGTAGTTCCGCGGGTTCATGTACTTTTTATTTGCATGAAATCCCCATTAGGTTTTTTCAGATCGCCTCATAAAGAACTGTTTGAAAAATAAACAAATCATCCCGGCCGTTTCACTCATTTGGATATGAAGAATCAACTGACTACAAGAAACCAATCAAAACGCTGCTGCTGAATTTCTGCTGGGAACAGACTGTATCAAAGTGACTGCAGGCTGTCACCTCCCTGCAAGGACAGTTTGTAAAGTTATTTTTAAATTCATGAATGAATAAAGAAAAAATAGGTTAATGAAAATATGTTTGAAGGCATTTAGGCCTATATATCTATCTATTAATTTATTGATAATAATCATAGGCCCATAACAATGGGCCTATGATTATTATCAATAAATTAATATTAGGCTATATCCATTATCCAGCAATATGAAAACAGTGCACAACCTTGACAATATATGAAAATATCAGCAGCATGATTGATTAACCACATGAACCCCCGCTAATCCTGGGGCGGGGGGGATAGGCCTACCAAAAATAGCCGATCTATAAGCAACGCGCGACGTCCGTGTTGTGAGCTTGTATACTTTTACTTGGGTACTTTTGGTAAAGAATTACCAAAAGTAGCCGATCTACAAGCTCTGCTCACAATACGGACGTTTGGTGTTAACAGAAACAGCAGTCCAATAAATGACTGCCTATACACAATGAAGTTTTAATGCATTTATCATTTGTGATAAAGAATCTCACAAATATATTCTACAGCAAGCAACTGATTCCTCTCCTAACGTCATGCGCTGGGCCTGGGTGATACAATGAATCAGATTAGTAATACTATTGCAAATGAGTAGATTTATTATAAATAAAATAAAACAATTTCAAATAAATGCACAGATCATTTGTCTCGAGATCTGTAGCTTCGAGATCCGCCAGGGAAGAAAAGAGGGGAAAACGAAAGTTTAAAAAGTACATTTGTGTTGATTTCTTTCGCTGGTTCAACTTCTGCCTCTTCTGAGTTGGAGCGCAATGAGCGCATGCATGCAGAAGCAGCGCACGTGCGCAAACGCGTGCATGTGCGCTCAAGAGCGAGCTTGCACAATGCATTATGGGGCAGATTTGCTTCGCTGTGTTTTTGTAGTGACCATCGGATGCTCCCTACAATTCCCGGTGCATTATGGGATACTTCAGTCCACTACGTTAGGGTGCAAAAATGCTCACTACATATTCGGACACTATAACAAAATGGCGGAACCTCAAAGTAGTGCACTATATGGGGCATAGGGAATGATTTCGGACGCAGCCTGGGAGTTTCAGTACCAGTGACAACCAGGAACAGACTGAAGAACTCTGGGAGTTGTAGTACCAGTGACAACCAGGAACAGGCTGGGTGACGACCACCAAGAGGGTGGAGACATCTGGAGAGACAGAGGACAGCCGGAGAGGGTTGGCAGCCCAAAACACTTCTTCTGTGAGGAGGAACCCAAAACGCTACAGACTGCAGTAACAGGGTCCCTGGAACAACATATTTTCAGATGGGGGTCTAAATGGGTTGAAAGCAATGTAAAGTGTGACGCATTCACAATAAAAGGACATTTGAATACAATCAAAACTATGGGTTTAGAATAGAAAAATAAGAATAAAATAAAAAGCTAACTGAATACAGACCCATAAACCTCAGTAAAAAGCAGCAGTAAACAGAAACGTCCTGGGCTTTGATTTCAAACAAAGTGTTGTAGATGTGACAGGAGTTGGGTTACTGTAGGTAGAGGTTCAGCCAGACACTCAACATTGTTTTACTTATGTAGTGGGTTGAGCTTTACGGGTTGCCCCTAGCAATGCAACGCCCACATCCTCGTCAGGCTGATTAATGGGAGCCGTGAGCGGCTGGCGTGTAGCTGACATTGTTTGGTACCTGCACTTAGGTGTACTTAATGTTTGTCGCTGCTTGGCGTCCTTTGGACTTAATATAGTACTGCCCTAACTCTGCAGGTGCTCTCTGCAGACCCCTGCTTGCTGGTCTGTCATTCAGTCCTCTCGTGCCGTGGACACGTCTGCCCTGAGTGTAGGTGCTGTTGACGGAGGTGAGGCGGAGTTGTAGTAAAGATTTGGATGTGGTCGGCTAGTTATTTAAATATATTAATTCATCTTTTATTTTTGCCGACGCATCCAGAACTAGGTGGCCCACGCCGGGTGTCCTCCGCCTAAATGTACATGCGTGCTTAACCTTCGAGAGAGGTAAGGCAGTTGCACTGCTGGATTGAATGGTTTTACATTGTTCAATCAAGTTATTAATCACATGTTTTTGTCTTGTTAGGCGAAGCCCTGGTTTGCCTTGCTGCTGCTGATTTTGTTTTGTTTTGTTTTATTTTATTTTATTGTTTGGTGCAAACCTAGCCCTGTTCCAAGTATCTCAGACTTAATGCCCCCTTTCCTTTGATAAATGCTTGATTGAACATAACGGGTAATGTAGTATTGGGCTCTGCCTATCAGTTTATAGTAGGCCTATTGCCAGTAGCTAAGGGTGCTGTAGTTGTAGTTCCGACAGGTGGTGGGTCACGTTGTCTTGGTGTTTAGTTATAGTGCATGCTATTTGTTTAATGTGGGACTAGTGCTGTGTATAATTATATTTCTCTTTTCTTGCAGTGTTTGATGTGAAGTGTGCGCTCTCTTGGTGGCGGTGACCTTTCCCCTCATTCCCCTCACTCCCTGCCTTCCTCCTGTCTGTAAGGACACCTTGGCACCCCCTGGCTACTGGTATACAGGTTTTAAGCTTTGCAGGCTATTGCCATTTTTAGATCATTCTAGATATCGACCCTTTGATTAAAGTCACGTTTTAATGAACATTTTGTAGTAAGTAAACGTAATAAAGCAATATATTTCCACTGGAACTACACGTCTCTGCTCCCCTTTTTTATCATTGCCCAGTGGGCTATTGTACATATATTCTCTGGGTGAAACTCCCAGAGTGGCGTAGTCTGGTGTTCTGTGTCCGGGCCTTAGTGCCCTGGCCACATGCACTTACTTTATTTTTTAATTCAAGACCTTTTCCACGCACATTTTTAACAATACTTTTCAAAACTTCCAAAGTATTTTATCTAGGGATGGACAATATTTTATCAAATCGGTATGGGTCAATGTTGGCCTTAAAATGCAATATTGGTATTAGCCGATATTTTAAAATAAAATCGAAGCCGTTTATATTCGGACATGGGCTAACATTTCAATAACTGTGAATCTGTGAAGTATTTGGAATAAAATTCACTGTTTTCCAAAATGTCAGTTTGTCACTTACCTCTTCACATTAAATAGATTCCGTGATCTTTTGTGGCCAGATGTAATTTCCTGGGGTCGAGTAGGACTATAGGAAACAATAATTAAGAACTCACTGTACAATTTGGTAAAACACATTCACCAACTTGTTCGACCCCCTGCCAAAAATAGCAAAAATTGTTCAAATGAAAGAAAGCAGCAAATAAAAAAATATATAACACTCATCTTTTACTTTCTCTAATAACCTAAAACATGAACCTTAGTTGAAAAACAACCAAAGTTGTCCTTTAAGGTTTAACATGAGGAGAAAAACAAAAGATCAGGAGAATGTAGGCCTCTATTGACAGGATTGATTGAATAGTTAGACATGAATGTAAAACAGCAACAGAGTTCAGTCAAATACTGGTTCCAACACTCTTATCACATCATACATCACATTCCATGCTCAGCCAATCAAATCATCACAAATGTCATTCCGGCCAATCACTTTAAGCGTCTTCACTTTTCTGCCCTCACAATTTTATCCTCAATATGTACATCAGCCAATCAAATCATCGTGTTTGTGTTCACACAAAGACAAAGCCCAATAGGAGGAGCTAGCGCCCCTCAACAATAATTCAATATCATCAAAAACAACAACAAAATATATCATTACTAAGTACAGAGTAGGCATGCCACGGTATGAGATTTTACAGTACGGTATGGTGCCGGTATTGATAATCTATACCTCGGTATTCCACGGTATTTATATATATATATATATATATATATATATATATATAAACCCCCCCCACCTATGTCTAGTGACTACCCCCACCTCCTTATAAGCCCTTCTTTGTTCCCCAACCTGCAGGCCTACATATCTTATTTTTTTATTTTTACCTTTTATGATATTTGAATTTTGTCAAGTCACTTTGTCATGTGATTTTTTTCAGTGATCCCTTTGGACATGTGTTTGACTGTACCCTATACTGATTACATTTCTGCCAATAGGGCAACCAGGACAAAGCCAATTAATTCAACCTGTTTTTCAATAGGTTTGATATCAGCGGCTCCCAGGATAACCTTCCCCATAGCCCTCCAGCTCATATCCCAGCACAAGCCACGTTGCCTTTTCCCCCCTCCCCCCGTGACCTCCTCTCCTCCACCACCACTGACTGTGACTGCTGACCAGGTGAAGATTGAACTGAAGAGGCTACATCAGGGCAAGTCGGCAGGGCCCGATGGCATCAGTCCAAGGGTGCTGAGGATGTGTGCAGACCAGCTGTCAGCGGTGTTCGAGCACCTTTTCAACCTCTCGTTGAGGCTGAGGAGGGTGCCGAAGAGGTGGAAGACATCCTGCATCATCCCAGTGCCGAAAGGAGCGCATCCCAGTACTCTGAACGACTACAGGCCAGTGGTATTGACTTCACACATCATGAAAACCCTGGAGAGACTGGTTCTGCAGCTCCTACGGCCGGTGGTGAGTGAGTCCCTGGACCCTCTACAGTTCGCCTACCGGGCCAAAGTTGGTGTGGAGGATGCCATCATCTACTGTACATGCTGCAGAGGAGAATGCTGCACATCTGGAAAAAAAGGGAGCACGGTGAGCACATTTTCTCCAGTGCGTTCAATACCATCCGGCCCCCCCCTGCTTGCTGAGAAGCTTGCTTCCATGCATGTGGACCACAACATGGTGGAGTGGATTACCAACTATCTCACCCTGAGACCACAGTATGTGCGGCTACAAGGCTGCCAGTCAGAAGTGGTGATGGGAAGCACTGGAGTACCCCAGGAAACCGTTCTGTCACCTTTCCTGTTCACCATTTACACCTCCGACTTCAGCTTCAACTCGCCAACATCCCACCTCCAGAAGTTCTCTGATGACTCCTCCATTGTGGGCTGCATCACTGACGACAATGACGGGGAGTACAGGAGCGTGGTGGAGAACTTCATCGGCTGGGCGGAACAGAACCACCTGCTGCTGAACATCAATAAAACCAAAGAGCTGGTGTTCGACGCCAGGCGGAGCAAGAGGAGGCACCCATCACCATCCAGGGAGAGGAGGTAGAGATTGTTGACTCCTACAAGTTCCTGGGTGTCCACCTGAACAAGGACCTGGACTGGAAAGACAACACAGACGCTGTCTACAAGAAGGGACAGACTGTACCTCCTGAGGAGGCTCAAGTCTTTTGGAGTGTGTAGCAGGCTACTGGTGATGTTCTACCAGTCTGTTGTGGCCAGCGTTCTATTCTATGCAGTGGTATGCTGGGGAGGGGGCGTCAAGGCCGGTGAGCTCAACAGGCTCAACAAAATTATAAAGAAGGCCAGCTCTGTTGTTGGCCTCCGAATGGAGAGCCTGCAGTCAGTCGTGGAGAGGAGGATCAGGGTTAAACTGGACTCCATGCGGGAAAATCCCTCCCACCTCTTCCATGGTGTGCTGCGGGATAGGACGAGCACTTTCAGCCGTAGGCTCAGACTCCCCCCGATACGCACGGAACGCAACAGACTCTCTTTTATGCCAACTGCCATCAGACTACTCAATGCAAATGCTTAAGAACTGCCCCCCCCCCCCCCCCCCCACATGGTATATGGTCCTTGGTTGTCCGGGTCTTGTGTGATTATGTCCTTTTGTGTCTGTTTTGTGTTTTTCTGTCTGTCCAGTAGTTTTTGGCACCCCCTAATGGCCGTTTCGTACCCTGTACGCTGTAGCAGAGGTAGTGCAATCTGCGCATGCTCACAACTGTCACTGTGTGCCTCCGTGTTGACACTAGTTCACACTTATAGTACATATGGAAATATGGAATATACAATTGGATCTGGGTGTCTTTCAGCAACACTAACTCAAAGGTAGGAAGCAACTTTTCAATTCACTGCAGCTGTGTTGTGAAAATAAATGTTTTGCCTTAGTGTGCGAGTGGAGTTGCTTTGCATATGCGCAGCATGTGCCGCCCACCGACGCTGTATTAAAATACCGTATGCTCGGAAATCTCACGGTATCAACACCGTGGCTGTTCCTGTCGCGGTATTACCGAAATTCGGTAAACCGCGGCATACCTAGAACAGAGTGGGAGAAAGTTAGGAGGGGGCGTGGTCACCTGTTTAAAGGAGAAGTGATCATTTCCTCTCCACTGGGCCTGCTGAAAGGTCGACTTTCAGGCATGTTTTAAAATATGTAAGTGATCTGCATTTTTCTGAGGGAAGGGGTCAGGGCATTCCACGCCTGGGTGGCCGTGCTGTAGAAGGAGAATTTACCCATATTTGTTTTGAAATATAGGAGCATTATAATAATCCATAATATTGTCCTTGTCTATCGACCTCCCTACGAACATACAGCTGTTTAATTTGATCCTCCCAGTAAGCTCATTTTTCATTCATTCAAGTTTTGATTATTCTCGAAATTACACTGAGTAATCAAACTAATTTTCAGTGTCTTTGAGTAATACAATATCATATAGAAAAAACATCACAATACATCAGAAGATCAGGAAAAGAAAAACAAACGATAAACATTACATAGGTTAACAAATAAAAAGCTAAGACAAATTTCAAAACGATCTAAAAACAGTTACGTATTGTGGGGATCTGTATGCTCACCAAGGATTTAAAACGACTTAAGGGTACCAATATGGTCAGTTTCAATGTCATTTGCAGGTCATTCCATGTATTAGGGCCACAGAAGCCAAAAGCAAGTTCAGAGCTAACTTTTGGTACCTTGAATTTGGGGAAACTACTTGACCGGGTGCGGGTGTACTTCAGAAAAGATGAGATGTATTTAGGACAATCTCCAAGCATGGCTTTATATACAAGAACAGGTGCCAATGCAGTTTCCGTCTCTCTGTCAGGGAGGACCATCCAACCTTGTTATATAAGATACATTGGTGAGTACCATAGCTATCACCGTAATAAATCTAATCGATGAGAGTCTAGGGATTTAAGAGTGGATGCTGCTGCATGTCTATAGATTATGTCTCATGATCCAAGACAGACAGGAACACATAGTGGAAACTTAATTTTTTTTACCCCATGGTGTGATGCAATGGTGATTAAGCAAGTGACCAGAGTTATTTAAACTAAGGTCACACCGTTTAGAGTGGACATATTTTGTATTGTCCTGTGAGAACTGTGGACACGAAGGTGGTTCTTCAGATCACTTGAATTGTTGAAACTCTTGTCACAATGTTTACATTGGAAAGGTTTTTCTCCAGTATGGACACGAAGGTGTCTCTTCAGTTGATCTGACCTACTGAAACTCTTGTCACAATGTTTACATTGGAGAGGTTTTTCTCCAGTATGGACACGAAGGTGTATCTTTAGGGCACTTGATTGTATGAAACTCTTGTCACAATGTTTACATTGGAAAGGTTTTTCTCCAGTATGGACACGAAGGTGTCTCTTCAGTTGATCTGACCTACTGAAACTCTTGTCACAATGTTTACATTGGAAAGGTTTTTCTCCAGTATGGACACGAAGGTGTATCTTTAGAGCACTTGAATGTATGAAACTCTTGTCACAATGTTTACATTGGAAAGGTTTTTCTGCAGTGTGGACATACTGGTGTCTCTTCAGTTCACTTGAAAATTCGAAACTCTTGTCACAATGTTTACATTGTAAAGGTTTTTCTCCAGTATGGACACGAAGGTGTGCCTTTAGGGCACTTGATAGACCAAAACTCTTGTCACAATGTTTAAATTGAAAAGGCTTTTCTACAGTGTGGACATGCTGGTGTCTCTTCAGTTGATCTGACCTACTGAAACTCTTGTCACAATGTTTACATTGTAAAGGTTTTTCTCCAGTATGGACACGAAGGTGTCTCTTCAGTTGATTTGACCTACTGAAACTCTTGTCACAATGTTTACATTGGAAAGGTTTTTCTCCAGTATGGACACGAAGGTGTCTCTTCAGTTGATCTGACCTACTGAAACTCTTGTCACAATGTTTACATTGGAGAGGTTTTTCTCCAGTATGGACACGAAGGTGTATATTTAGGGCACTTGATTGTATGAAACTATTGTCACAATGTTTACATTGGAAAGGTTTTTCTCCAGTGTGGACTTGCTGGTGTCTCTTCAGATTACTTGAAGATTTGAAACTCTTGTCACAATGTTTACATTGGAAAGTTTTTTCTCTGTGGACATACTGGTGTGTCTTTAGGGCACTTGATAGACCAAAACTCTTGTCACAATGTTTACATTGGAAAGGCTTTTCTACAGTGTGGACATGCTGGTGTCTCTTCAGATCACTTGAAGTTTGGAAACTCTTGTCACAATGTTTACATTGGAAAGGTTTTTCACCAGTATGGACACGGTGGTGTCTCTTCAGGTGAGATGAAGTAATGAAACTCTGGTCACAATGTTTACATTGGAAAGGTTTTTCTGCAGTGTGGACATACTGGTGTGTCTTTAGAACACTTGAATTTCTGAAACTCTTGTCACAATGTTTACATTGGAAAGGTTTTTCTCCAGTATGGACACGAAGGTGTCTCTTCAGTTGATCTGACCTACTGAAACTCTTGTCACAATGTTTACATTGGAGAGGTTTTTCTCCAGTATGGACACGAAGGTGTATATTTAGGGCACTTGATTGTATGAAACTATTGTCACAATGTTTACATTGGAAAGGTTTTTCTCCAGTGTGGACATGCTGGTGTCTCTTCAGATCACAAGACCTACTGAAACTCTTGTCACAATGTTTACATTGGAAAGTTTTTTCTCTGTGGACATACTGGTGTTTCTTTAGGGCACTTGATTGACTGAAACTCTTGTCACAATGTTTACAGTGAAAAGGTTTTTGTCCAGTGTGGACACAAAGTTGTTGCTTTAGGTTACCTGACTGACCGAAACTCTTGTCACAATGTTCATAGTTAAAAGGTTTTTCTCCATTGTGGACACGCTGGTGCTTCTTCATGGAACCTGAGTCACTGAAACTCTTGTCACGTTGTTCGTTATCATCATCTTCACTGGTCTCCTCCCAATCATCACTGTCTTCAGTGACTTCAGTGTCAGATTCAAGTTCAACTTCAATCTCAGAGCAGTGGGAAGATATGTGTTCTTCTTTTTCATCATCATCATTTTCTTCTTCACCTTTCACTGCTAGTAAGGTCATCGTTGACCCAACAGGTTCCTCTGGTCTTTGAAGTAGCTCATCCTGTTCCTCTTTCAGCTCCTCCTGTTCCTCTTTAATGTGTGGAGGCTCTGGTTCCTCCTGGAGCAGACTGGGGCTCCTCTCCTGTTCAGGAGAAACCTGCTCTGTACACACAACCATGTGCAGGATGTCTAGGAGCAGAAATATAACATGATGGTCAACACTGGATTCCTAAAATGTAAATACATTTTTCTAACATGTTCCATGTACAAAATGACCTACTACCTACTAGGATAAGATTGACTAAACCGTTACTAACTACAGGTTATTACTGTTCTGATAGATTTTAGCAAAATACAAAAAAAGTAATGTGAAGAAGTTTTGTGTCCGGGTAGCTTAGTCGGCAGAGCTCTCGCCTTGGACCACAAGGTCATGGGTTCGATTCCGGGCACCGCCAACTCAGTGTATAAGTGGCACGGCTTGGTGCAGCAAGTCGTGCGGGAAGTATTAGCAGCTGATGGTAGGTGTGGCGCTCTACCGCATAATCCATCTCCCAGGTGTCTAGCGCATTGTGACGGGGATAGCCTCCTGCGTGTTACGGGCCGATACTGACAATAAGCCACTACCGACCTACTTCTAGTGTGAAGAAATATATTGTTACTTTGACACCAAAATTAATAAAGAAACTAATATTTCATTTGAATCATGAAACAACTTTAAAAACATGATACTTCTCACCTGGGCTCTGATTTGGAAGTAAATTAGTCATGCCACTCAGAGCATGACGTTATGAAACGGAAGCACTTCTGATAATGAGAGCTTGAAATGTGGACTGGAGTTATCTTAACAATCTATGTAAAAGATTTCCTCTCCTTTACATAGATTGTTAAGCTACTATCGCTACAGCAGTTTGTGAGATTTCATTGACCTAAATGGCTGTTATATCAACAAGCATAGCACGTCTGTACATTTGTCTGTGAATCTGTCTGCCTGTGTGTCGGGGGAAAAGGGGTCTGGCTGCAGACGCTTCCAGGAGTTGACATGTCCCACAGTTGACGTCTCACCGTGATGACGCCATGTTGTCTCACAGTGATGACGACATGTTCATGTCGTCATGTCATGTGAACGCTGACACTAAGCACCTGTCCGTCCTTGTCCTCCTGGACCTCAGTGCAGCGTTTGATACCATCGACCACAACACTCTCCTGAACAGACTTGAGCACCACGTTGGTCTCTCTGGCACTGTCCTCAAGTGGTTCAGATCCTATCTGACAGGTCGAGAGTCCTTTGTAGCCCTGGGTGACCATACCTCTGAAAAGACGGAGATGACATGTGGGGTTCCCCAAGGCTCTATTCTAGGTCCTATGCTTTTTAATTTGTACATGCTGCCACTTGGCAATGTCATCAGGAGACACAAAATTGATTTCCATAGCTATGCGGACGACACACAGCTTTATATATCTGTATCCCCTAAGGACCTCAGCCCCATTGACACCCTATTAAACTGCATCTCGGACATCAATGTCTGGATGTCAGAAAACTTTCTCCAGCTAAATAAAGACAAAACGGAAATCTTAGTTATCGGAGATGGCCCCCACAAGGAACAAATATCTCACAAACTAAAATCCTGCTCATTAAGCACCAAGGATCAGGTAAAAAACCTTGGTGTCATACTTGACTCAAACCTAAATTTCAAGGCCCACATCAGCAACATCACCAAAGTATCCTTTTATCACCTGAGGAATATTGTCAGAGTCCGTGGGTTTCTCTCACAAGCTGACACAGAAAGACTGATGCACGCATTCATCACTAGCAGGCTAGACTACTGCAATGCTCTCCTATCTGGTGTCCCCAAAAAAGAAGTTGCCCGGCTACAACTAGTCCAGAATGCAGCAGCATGCGTACTTACCAAGACCAGACGGAGAGCACACATCACACCCATTTTAAAATCCCTTCACTGGTTGCCTGTTTTATCTAGAATTGATTTTAAGGTCCTTCTGCTGGTTTTTAAATCTATCCATGGTAATGCACCTACATATTTGTCCGAAATGCTCCCTGGGTACGTGCCTGGAAGAGCTCTTAGATCCTCGGGAACTGCTCTCTTAGAGGTTCCTAAGACTAGACCTAAGACTAAAAGGCATGGAGAAGCAGCCTTTAGCCATTATGGTCCTGTAATGTGGAACAGCCTGCCAGTTAACCTGCGGCTCTCTGAATCCACGGACAAGAAACCTTAAGACATACCTTTTTAACATTGCGTTTAATTAGCTCATACCATTATCCTTGTTTATGTTTA
The DNA here is from genome assembly GCF_963924005.1 of Protomyctophum bolini. Lineage (NCBI taxonomy): Eukaryota > Metazoa > Chordata > Actinopteri > Myctophiformes > Myctophidae > Protomyctophum > Protomyctophum bolini. The sequence continues at coordinate 49,207,998 of NC_137868.1, forward strand.
TCTATAATGATTTTCCTAAATGTTTTCTTCTTTTTGTCTTCTTTGTTTTTCCATCTCCTTTGGTGTTTTTATATTTGTAAACTGTGAAGCACATTGAGTTGCACTTGCTGTATGAAATGCGCTATACAAATAAAGTTTTGATTTTGATTGATTGATGTTCCGCCAGTAGATGTGGATGTTGCCATGTCCGCTTATTATAAGCGACTTGTATTATTATCATTATTAGTATTGTTAGTATTATTACTTGCGCAAGCAGAGCGCGCAAGTAATCATTTCGCTTGGTCTCTTCAAAGTGACAGCCAAGTTTTTTTCAACCACATTACGTCATCACATACGTATACACACCATGTACACTGGTCCCAGTTCTCAACGATGACGTAATGTGGTTACTTGGCCCAGCAAACCAGGCACAGACTTACCGTTGAAAAAAACTTGGCTGTCACTTTTTGGAACCAAGTAACCACAGTATACTGCTAATCAAATTACAACTACATACTCTGTAGCTACAACTACATACTCCCAGCTCTCAACGATGAGCTGGGACCAGTATATAAAGACCTTCATGTCAAGATTAGGCTTTAAACAATTAAATACAAATCCAACTACAGATTTCGGAAGTATTTTAGATCATGTATATTTCAACAAATTTGAAAGTATTATTACAGAAATTGAAGTTAGAGACACATATTACTCTGATCATGATTTAGTATTAATATCACTATAGTACAGAATGAAATACATTTAAAACAATTGACAATTTACAATAAGTAATAAAATAATTATACCGTGCCACCGTCCCAGCAAATTGTGCCTGATACGGCAGTGGTTCCAGAATACATACATGTATACATAGGAGCATTACCTTTAATCCTCCCAACACTAAAACATATCGTCATTATCGAAAACCAATTACACTCTGGCATTGGGTCCTTTAATCCACATCTTTATTACGTCATCATTGAGAGCTAGTTATACAGATTTATGTAATCTGGCACCACTGCCGTATTAGGCACAATTTGCTGGGACGGTTCATACGCCCCAAAATTGGCGGGACGGCTGGGACGGTGCGTACGGCGCAAAGTAACCACAGAATCCGCTAATCAACTTACAAATTATATATACATATAAATAGTATATGTATAACTAGCTCTCAATGATGCCATACAAAACATGTGGATTAAAGGACCCAATGCCAGAGTGTAATTGGTTTTCGATGGTGACGCAATAACGATATGTTTTAGTGTTGGGAGGATTAAACGTAATATTAATGCTCCTATGTATACATGTATGTAATCTGGCACCACTGCCGTATCAGGCACAATGTGCAGGGACAATTTGCTGGGACGGTGCATACGCATCAAAATTGGCAGAACGGCTGGGATGGTGCGTACGGCGCAAAGTAACCACAGTATACCGCTAATCAATTTACAAATGTGGATTAAAGGACCCAATGCCAGAGTGTAATTGGTTTTCGATGGTGACGTAATGACGATATGTTTTAGTGTTGGGAGGATTAAAGGTAATGCTCTTATGTATACATGTATGTAATCTGGCACCACTGCCATATCAGGCACAATTTGCTGGGACGGTGCATACGCATCAAAATTGGCGGGACGGCTGGGACGGTGCGTACGGCGCAAAGTAACCACAGTATACCACTAATCAATTTACAAATTATATATACATATACATAGTATATGTATAACTAGCTCTCAATGATGACGTAATAAAGATGTGGATTAAATGACCCAATGGCAGAGTGTAATTGGTTTTCGATGGTGACGTAATGACGATATGTTTTAGTGTTGGGAGGATTAAAGGTAATGATCCTATGTATACATGTATGTAATCTGGCACCACTGCCGTATCAGGCACAATGTGCAGGGACAATTTGCTGGGACGGTGCATACGCATCACAATTGGCGGAACGGCTGGGACGGTGCGTACGGCGCAAAGTAACCACAGTATACCGCTAATCAACTTACAAATTACATATACATAGTATACTGCCGTATCAGGCACAACTGAGTCATTACTGAGATTTGACAGTTTGTAGCGGTCGAAAGTACTTGCGCGCTCTGCTTGCGCACTAGTAGGCCTACTAATGTGCAACAAGCAAGTATGCACTCGACAGAGTGCAGTTCTAATTAATATTATTATTAATTGAATATGCTGCTATGCTATGCTATTTTACACCTACTGCAGCAAGTGTAGGCTATATGTTACTACTCCTTACTAAGTTAAGGACAACCTATTTATTATCCATCCAGATAGGCATAAGAAAGGTGTCTTCTCAGTCCACGGTGGAACACAAAACCATTTTTTGTTGAATTACTGTGGAACAAACCAATTAACCAAAAAAGGATTTCGGGAATCGTCTGCTTGTATTTTGTTAAGAGAAATGTTGTATAGTTTAATTGATATGAATTTATTAGTGAATTAAAATTTCCCATTGACATGAATGGGAAAATGCAAAAATTCACATTCAAGTATTTTTCCTGTAATCACTGTAATCACTATAGTTACAAAACTTGGAGGATGACGCATCTCCCCATATACATGAAAGATTTTCTGCCATTTTGAATTTTATCCAAAACACACTTTTTGCTTTTCCTCCTACAGATTTTGTCCAAATCTCACAGAAATCGGCACAAATGTGACAGGTGCCAGCTGAAAGTGCCTCAACTCGCCAGAATGAAATGGTCTAAAATGGTCAAAATAACATCGTTTTTTTTTATGTGATTTTCTTTTTTTTTCATATTAAGACAGTTTGAATGTTGAAGAAGGTTTTTATTCCAACAGATTGTTCATTTGGGCAAAATAAACGTATACATTTATATGTCAAAGTAGGCTTGTTTTTTAACAATGTTTTGGGGCCGGAGAAGCGCAGTTCTGAGATTTGCATGTTGTTTTCGATTGGTCCTGAGATCTCTTTGTTCTGAGGTTTCACGCTCTGGTCACCGCCCATTAGCGTGCTTGTGTGTTTATAAACACAGAATTATTCTACATGGCTATAGTATGGAGGAGCTTTTGGGTTATACTTTACAGGAAAATAAACAAAACCACGTAGCTACACGCTCAAATACGCTTCCCAGCCTGGAGAATAGACTTCCACCATCACACAACAACAGGCTAAAAGCTAGCTAGCCTAGTTAGCTAGCTGTCTGTGTGTCGTGTGTTAACAGAGGGACATTGTCTTAACTGCTGAGATGTTGTCATAAGCATCTAAACACATCCTAAAATGTATAAAACTAATAATACATGTGAAACGTTGCCCGTTAGTGCTATATTGCTTCAGAGTGTTGCTGCTTATTCTTGTTCTTTTCCTCCAGCCGCAAAGAGCCAAAATAACTCGTCTTTTCTTTAAATCATAACTCGCTCATTTTTTGCTCATTTAAAAAAATTCAAAATACTATATAAACTACGAAATTCGGGCTTTCATTTTGTATATAGATCGTTTGTGTAGGCCGTCTCTACGAAACGGTATAAAGTGAAAAGGAAATGTCGGAAAATCGTTTTGTGTAAAAGATCGTCAAATATATGGCCGTTAGTACTGTTAATTCAACATCCGGTGAGGGGAGGATACGGATTGTGTATGGAAATCAGCGCATACAGTGGGTGGGCTTTAGACCGGATGTAAGCCACATCCACTAAATGTACACTAAATAGAAATAGTAGACCTGCATAAAATGGTGTAGCCTACTGCAGCTATTTACAACCAGGTAGTGTATAAGTGAAATTGAACACTTAAATTAGTATTTAATACTTGAATACTTATACTTAGTATTTAATACTTAGTACTTTCAAAAGGGTTTATTGGGGCACCTTACAAATTGCATTGTTTGTTTAAAGGGATTGTGACATTTAAAACACATTTTTGTAGATATTTTGTGTTCTTTGGCTTTTCTTGACATCAATTTCACCAAAAAAAACCCAAATTTGAACATTCAGTGTATTCTCCGCTGTCTGGACTTTTGTGAATAATTATGCAAATATGACTCGTGGCTTGGACGGCGGAGGCCTACGTAATGTAACGCTAAACCGCGCCCCCTCTCCTCTGCTCCCTGCCTGCCAATTCTACTACCCGCCCCCCTCCTCTCTTCCCCGCCCCTCTCCTCTCCTCCACCTGATCCTCTCCTCTCTTCTTCCTCATTCTGACCGCGACTTTGTTTCAGTATAATAATAATAATAATAATGGTTAATCCGTTGTCGGCTGTGTCAATCAACACAAGTCCTTGCACTTTCCACCAACTGGCCTAGATGAAGATTCACGCTCTAGGTGGATGCATTTTATTTTTGACGGTAACGTTCCAACCAAGTTGTCAAAGAAGCGACTCTTGTGCGCACATCATTTCACCCCAGAAAGTTTTTCAAATTCAGAGTTCAGAGTGGATTTGCAACCAAACTTTTTATGAACCCAGGAGCAATACCAAGCATTCGTGTCCTAATCCCAACTATAAGTATTTATACTGCAATGATTTGTGTTAAATTGTTGTGCAGTACTATTTGAGTGGACTCACAATAAAAAATCAATCGCCTGCAGCACCCCGAAGTGCTTCATGGTAGCCTACTTTTAATTTATAGTCAATCACTGCCACTACCCGCATTAGCTGTGTGTTTGACTATTATTAATCTTTGATTCGTGGCGTGCACCAGCTGTTGTAGATTGCATGTGCTCATTATTGATACAGTGAGTGGAATAGCAACGCAGCCAACGCTCGTGTGATATAATCCACGTTAAAAGTATGGCGAATAATGATAGGCTATAGTCATTGAGTATGATATCGATGACATTACACAAGTTTATGTCGACGTGGTCGTGGGGTGAGATATTGCAGGAGTTTCATAGGCGCGTTCGGAAATAGCGCACTAGCCCACTGGCACTGTGCAATGCAAACTAATAGGCGAGTGCGCTCCGGTGCGGTATTTCCGAACGTGCCTTATTTGTTTACCAACTGTTGCTCGTACGATGACGTTGAATAGAGAATACATGTTACAAAGGGAGTCTACCAACGCGCCTCAAGCCTAAAACGGCTGATCCGGTGCTTCACAGGTGCAGGGACATCAAAGTTGAAAAAGGAGAGGAGACTGGAGCAACACGGACATTTAGAGCCTTTTACGTTTCGACCTTGCGGTCAACGTTAGTCGTTTTGTATACTCAGCACCTTAATAAAAGGCTCTAAATGTCCGTGTTGCTCCAGTCTCCTCTCCTTTTGCAGCAGAGAATACATGTTGTTGTCCATCCCCTCAGTACATACATGCAGTGATAGTCTTATTATAAATAACATTTTATATAAACTATAAACAAATAGTTATAAAAGGAGAAGAAGTTGCGTGCGTTGGCACTGGCAGCGTTGCTATGGCTGAGATGCTGTGAACTTGTAAAGGAAAAAAAAAAGAACAGTCCCGTTCTCTGAGGGGGGCGGAGAGGTATGGAGGGCTTGAGGGGTGGGGGGCAGTGTTGCCAACTCTCCAGTAACGGAAGTAGCTAGTGGCTCCTCGAAAAGTCGTTAAAAGTCGCTAGGGGTGGGATATGCGCGCGCGTAGCGACTTTTTTGCGTCCCTAGCGACTTTTAGGCGCCCCTAGCAACGAAAATATGTAGCCAGCCCAGAAAAACATTTGTCATTTATGTGCACTTAGTTTGTATCATCTCTTCATTTGATAACACATCGTTTAAACTCATTGTAATATAAAAAAAAACATACCTCAATTCAACTAATGTTTAGAACGCTATTTTGTTCCGATCCATACAGGAATTAGAAGGTTAATACTTTATGCATCCGAGTGTGTATTTTATTTTTACTAGCAGACTAAACTGAGCTGCCAGTGCTTCCTCCTTTCTTGCTCTGTCGAGCTCGAGGGGCGCGTTCGGAAATACCGCACCGGAGCGCACTCGCCTAGGCAGAGCAAGAAAGGAGGAAGCACTGGTAGACAGTCTGTGCAGTGTGCACATAACCGAGCCGAGGAAGCCACTGAGCCTGCTGTGACCTGTGAGCCGGACCAGACGCGCCGACCACTTTTAGTTTTGCCAATTTCGCGGATTTGAGGCTGAAAAAAAAAAAAAAAAAGATTTTATCTCTGGCGCATATCTGGCGCCTGTCAACACGATTTGTCCCCAATTCACCAGGGGAAAAAAGCTAGATTTCTCGCCAGAAGCTTTTCACTAATTCAGTCGCTAGGGGGGTCTGGAAAGAAGCTAAATATGACGACAAATCCGCTAAGTTGGCAACACTGGTGGGGGGGGCGGAGCTGGGTAGTGATTGACAGGAAAGGGGGAATTACCGACATCTACAGGCTAAAATAATGTGTTTTTCTATGCCTTCTCAGGATGCATATTACATACACACAAAAACTCCTGGCAAGAAATACTGGAGTGGAGATTTCTGTTCAAACTTTTTAGACACGTTTGAAGGACCATGGCCAAGACTTTTAATGTTGTTAAAATTATGTTAAAAATAATGTCACGATCACTTTAAACATGTCAGTGTTTCTATATTGCACTGTTGACAGCTAAAACGTTCTAAGGTGGTCATTGTGGGTGGAGTTAAGTACCTATTGTCCCTCCCATTGTCACACCCACTTCTATCCAGCTCTAAGGTGTTAAAAATGTTGTGAATATTGAAAGGGACTTTTCTCAGCTTTGGGTGAAAGGCCCCAATCATTTTAAAATGGTTATATCTCCTTCAATTATTGTCCAATTTCATTGAATATGAAAGTTTACATTCTGTACTTTAATAATCTGTAATAATCTGTAATCTGTAAAAATCGAGTTGAGGCTCTTTTTGCTGGCACCTGTCACAAATGATCTCTGAACCTATCCAATTAAAACACCAAATTTTGGTAGTGCGTATCGTTCGGCCGTAATCGTCTTCCGAAGTTAGTAGAAGGGGCCTATATCACAAAAAATGCCATAAATCACGAACGGAATGTCCAATCCATCCCAAATTAGAATCACATGTCCGGGGTGGTTCAATCAACCAAGTTCTAAAAGCAATTCCATTTTCATCCATAGGGGGCGCCGTAAATGCGAGAAATGTAACCGTTTGTCGCAAAAATATGAATTTTGGGGGTTGAATCCCCTCCGAATTACTTACACATGATCTAAGGTGTGACTGGAAATTGTAATATCAATATTAGTGGGAGGGCCATATGTGAGCCACTGCGGCAACCACACTCTGCATTTTTTTTTAATTGCAAATTTTCTAGTTTGCCATTGTTATTGTACAGTGAAAATAAGACATTGTGGCAGCCCCAAAGAACAGAACATATTAAAGAAAGGAATAGAACATGAAACTTACTGAGGTGTGGCTGGTCTTCAGCTTCTTGTGTAATAGAAACGTCTTCAGCTTCCTGTTTAATAGAAACGTCTCCAGCTTCCTGTTTAATAGAAACGTCTTCAGTTTCCTGTTTAATAGAAACGTTCTTGGCTGAGTCTGGAGAGTTCATCTTCAACTGGGAGTGATGCATCATGGGTATTGTAGTTCTTATGAGTCTGGAGAGTTCGTCTTCACCTGCAGTCTGGACTCCGGTCTGAAATCAAGTGAAGTGATTTATTTATGATCAGTACTTTATTTTAGATTTTTTACAAACACATAAAACGGAGGTGGGAAATGTGTTTTTAATGGCCTAAAATACTGCCTATATACTTAAAAATACTTAAATTAATGAGTCCACTCTCGGACTGGCTGTCGGTATCGAGCAATGTATTTTATAAGGTTTTATATGTGACAATACCATTACCTATATACGGCAAGATGTCAACATTTAATTATGCTGTAACGCTTAGGCCGCCAGCATTTATTGATAACTTGTGATATAATTCACGCCAGCATTTTTCCCTGTTTAACTCCTATCTTGAAGAGCAAAAAATCCAGACCGGAAGTTATGATCTTATGTTAGGGTGTGTGACGAGCATCATCATTCCATGTTTACCACGGGGTGCTGCTAAAACATAAGGCGCATCACAGCGCCGGCTCAAATCCTGCTCATTTGCAAACTACGTTTGCACCTTTGACAAACTGAGGCTTGGAAAGGCCTTCAGCTTAGCTCTGAACTCGGTAGAATCTGCACCTGGCTCGCTGATAACAAACTATCATTACACCTGGGAAAAATTGAATCAATTTTCTTTGGATCAAATAGTAATCTCAGCAAGGCAGATGGCTTCTCGGTTGGTTGACAATATTATCACACAGAAAGATGGAAATTACCTACCTAGTATCTAGGTTCCAATCTGAGCTCCAGTTCAGTCTCTATCCTTCTTCATACTCTATGCTCCAGACTTCCCAAAACAAACTTGTCAGGCTACCACTTGGCCTCACTCCCAGAACCCACCTCACCCCTGTTCATTTCCATAGGCTGCTGCTGGAATGGCCTACAAGATTCACTACACCTTAAAGGGGGAGTGTCCCGGCCCGAGATTAACATTGCTGATAAGGTACATCACGTGGTCTGAATGAAAACAGTTTCAAACGACACGTGACTATATCTCAGGCTCTGACGTGACCTAGCATCTAGCCGAGCTGAGTGGCTAGCGCACTAAAGGCTACTAGTTTTGAGGTAACTTTTTGCGTCATACTAGGTGAAAGTATCATCAAAAAATTATTTTATTGCTCGAAAATCTTCCTTACAATGACATTGAGTTGACGTATACGTTTTAGGGTAAACTGTTACATAATCGCAATTTCGCGTGACTAGTCCGTCTAACATGGCCTCAACCACGGCTGCTGCGGAGTGTGTGTGTGTGTGAGTCAGAGAGAGAGAGAGACCGCCCCTATATCGGTGTGTGTGTGTGTGTGTGAGAGAGAGAGAGAGAGAGAGAGTGTGTGTGTGTGTGTGTGTGTGTGTGTGTGTGTGTGTGTGTGAGAGAGAGAGGGGCGGACTCAGGTTAGGCCGGCGCAGTGCCGCTAGAGTAGTCACAGGCAGTGGTAACGTTACGTGAAGCTCCAGGGCTCCGTGAGCCCTGTTCAGCACTTAGCCGGCTGAGGGCGTGTCAGCGGGGGGGAGACAGATAGACAAGATAGGTACGATGGAACCCGTCACGCGAAATTGCGATTATGCAACAGTTCACCCTAAAACTTACACGTCAACTCAATATCATTCTAACGAAGATTTTCGAGCAAAAAAATAATTTTTCCACCAAACTTTCACCCAGCTATGAAGCTAAAAGTGACATCAAAACCACTAGCATGAGTTGATAGCCACCAGGAACGCTAACTCGCAGAGCCCAGAGCCGCTCTGCCATTTAGCCCAGAAACAAGATCAATTTCATTGGTCAAATTGTGCGTTCCCGTACGTACGTCAGAATCAAGATGCTAATTTTAATAGCCTTAATAGCTTCCCGAGGGCCGTGACATACCCGCTTTAAAGTGCCACGGCGTGTCGCATTGCCACTCATGGGCAAAGTAAAAAAAGAGTTGGAACGGATGGAAAATCTAGGGGTCATCAGCCGCATTGAGGCACCAACAGACTGGTGTTGTGGCATGGTGGTAGCACCCAAGAAGAACAAAGAGGAAGTTCGCATTTGTGTGGACATGACACCACTGAACGTGTCAGTGTGCCGTGAAAAATATATCCTTCCCTCTGTAGAGCAGGCACAATTTTCCACAAAGCTAGATGCAAACATGGGTTTCTGGCAGATTCCCTTGGCCAAAGAATCAGCTCTCTACACCACATTTATCACCACTTTAACCGCCTGCCTTTCGGCATCTCCTCTGCCCCAGAGCACTTTCAAAACATGATGGTGTCTGAGGTGACCTCCGGGCTATAAGGTGTAGTTTGTCACATGGACGACATTCTGGTCTGGGGGGCTACAGAGCAGCAGCATGACGCCAGGACGCATGCTGTACTGGAGAGGGCAGTGAAAGCGGGGGTCACACTCAACATGTCAAAATGTGAGTTTGGGAAGAGAGAGGTCAAGTTCCTTGGTTACATCATCTCAGCAGACGGCATGAGGCCGGACCCAGACAAAACCAGAGCCGTGCAGGACATGAAGGAGCCTACAAATATAAGCGAGCTCAGAAGTTTTCTGGGTATGGTGAACCAGTTAGGGAAATTCTTACCTAACCTGGCGTAGAAGGACAAGGCACTGAGAGATCTGCTGTCCAAAAATAATCTGTGGCTAGTGGTTTTGAGGTAACCTTTTGCGTCATACTAGGTGAAAATATCATAAAAAAATTATTTTATTGCTTTTATTTATTCCTTACAATGACATTGAGTTGACGTGTACGTTTTAGGGTAAACTGTTACATAATCGCAATTTCGCGTGACTAGTCCGTCTACCATGGCCTCAACCACGGCTGCTGCTGAGTCCTTAGCGTCTCTCACCGCCGGGGCAGTGGGGGCACAGCGCCTCGACTTCTGTTCGTGCAGGCTGCACAAGCACACACGGGGGTCGCATCTCTCTCTCTCTCTCTCTCTCTCACACACACACACACACAACATTGTTTGAACATGTGAAATGTTTGTTTATGCATAATGAATTCATGAGAATCGCGGGCCGCGGTAAGCCTTGAACTCTGGCCGGACACAAGGCAGTAAGGCACTTCAGAACGGGGAGATTGCGAGAGGAGGTGGGGGTGGTTTTGGGTTTTTTTTCTCTCCCTCCGTATATCTCTCTCTCTCTCTCTCTCTTTAGGGTCTCAGAGGGAGACAACTCACCGAGTCCGAAAACTGTATTAAATTAATAGTTTGTACTTTGTAGAACTGTAACAAGCACAAAAACTATTCAATACAGTATTAAAATGTCTGCTTTGTTTGTTAATGTTTACAGATTTGCTCACGATTTATTGAAATTGAAAACGTGTTTACAGTACTTACAGTGTTTGCATAATCATTCAGGCTACAGGAATGTTTTAGCCAATAGCGATATAATGCTGTGATTCATTCCACTTTACTGACCGTTTCATTGCCTATATATTATGTCAGATTGTCCGTCATGAGTGACTACTCGTCGCCATAATATAAATATGAAATGGGAATATTTAGGTCAAATTGCTGATTGATTTTGAACATGCATTAACAATAGCCCCGAGAAGATAAGAACACAAGACAACATGCATTTATTTATTCCAATTACTGCTGCTCTGTCCAATTTATTCATTATAGTCGAGCCGATCGCTCTCTGCCCTGTCCTTGGAATTGACGTAGGCAAGACTGTCTACAGAATTCACGAGTGAAAAACATTGTATGGGTAATCCGTAATTGGGTATTATGAGTCACTGTAAGTAACCGTGTCGGCCCCAATTCATGATGATTACGGATCCCCATGTCCCATTCATGCAGGTATGCATATGTCCCATATGTGCCCTCTCCCTCCGCTCATTCTGTAGCTCCAGAATGAGCAGAGGGAGAGGGCGCATTATGGGGCTAGCAGGCTAGTCTGCCCTACCAGAACAGCGGTTGTTTTTTAATGGTATAGTCACCCGCGGTCACAGTCTTAAAAATAAAAATATTTTCTCTAAAACTGCTTGGTAGGGCTATAGCTGGGAAAGCCTCCACTTCATTCAGTAGAGCATTAGACGTAACGAGCTGTCACTCATTCATTCATGCAGCCCCATGTTGCAAACACAAGGAAGGAAGGAACCTTCACTGCCTGCTAGTGGTGGGAACTTTCGTTCTTTTCAGTGAACGGATCGGTCGTTCGTTCGTTCACTAAAATGATCCGTTCATTTCGGTCATTTCGGTCATTTCGGTCATGTCCCTATAGGATCTCCCGCACGGACCATACTCTATGGCACGGACCCACCAGTCACTCGAACGAGTCGTTCAACTTCAATCATTGGCCGAGCCAGGCCGATCGTCCTTCCAGGCTATGGGATTTTCTCTGGGAGGGATGGGGTCTAATCTCCTCTTGTGCGGCTGAGAGTAGCCATTTTTTCCCCTGCGGTCTATGGTAGTAGCAGAGTAGCACTGTCAATTAGCATCGAACATTTGCACTCGTTATAGCTAAATACGGTATTAAAAAATTATGAATTATGATCGAAAATCTCAGTTACAATGAAACTGAATGGAGGTGTTTTTTTGGAGGGTAACTGTTCCGTTTTGGCAGAGTCAGACGATCCGCGATGTCAACACCAGTCACTCCTCCCAGTCTCCCCCAGTCATGAAGCCTTCTACCCGGGCATAATTTCTTCTTTACGTCCCCTGTCTGTCTGGGACCACCAGAGCTCCAATAGCTATAGCAAGTATCACAATTTAAATAAATAAGCATATAGAAACTATTTCACATTAACAATGTTGGTAAAACTAAGATATTTGAGGGGAAATATATAATTTATATTTTATATCCACAAATAAAATATTATCATTGATTAACTCCATTCCTCTACGCCCCTCCTATATTTAATCTATACTAACCAATTATGGTAATAATATGAATTGTATGCTATTAATGCTATTAGTATAAAGAAGGAGCCTAATCTATTTTCATGTTTTTATAGCATTAAATACAATATATTTATTGGTATGTATTAGCCTGTTTATTTTCCATTGATATAATTTCACCATAATATTATAATATCACCATAATAGTAGTACATTTAAACAGAAGAGAGCAAATTTAATAACCAGGTGGACCACCTTGTTCAATTCATCAAAGAGTGACAAACAATCAATAAAGCAAGCATTAAAAGTCCACAGACTTGGGTTTCCAATGCTAGACAATGTCAGACCCAAGTCAGTCATTATATATATATATTATATAAATAAAAACGTATGGGTTTCCAATGCTAGACAATGTCAGACCCAAGTCAGTCATTATATATATATATTATATAAATAAAAACGTATGGGTTTCCAATGCTAGACAATGTCAGACCCAAGTCAGTCATTCGTACACACTTCACAGTTAGTTTACAGCACTTCGTTCAGTCACCACCCCCTTCTCCCGGTCGGTTATACTGTTACAGCACTTTGAACGAAGAACGAAACTTTCGGTCACCTCGGTCAATGTACCTTTGTACCAGTATGACCGATCCGACCAACTTTGAACGAATGATTTCGGTCTTTCGGTCAATGTACCAGTATGACCGATCCGACCCACTTTGAACGAAGAACGAAATATGCATTTCGGTCTTTCGGTCGTATCGTATGACCAGTCACCACCCACTTCTCCTCTGCAACTGTGCGCTGTGGGAGCCCTAGAGACGGAGAGCATGGCCCCGCCCTGGCAGGCTCCGTCTCGCAGCCTCGCACTGAATGAGAAGAGCAGCCGGGCGATTCCCCGTCATTTGCATTTTGAACGGATCGTTCACGGAAGTGACCGGATCGGTTTCGTTCACCAAAAAGAACTAGTTCTTTTGATTCGTTCGTTCATGACCGACTCATCATTACTGCCTGCCCTGCAGCAGGCCAGCTATAGTCTCTCTCTCTCTCTCTCTCTCTCTCACACACACACACACACACACCGCGTCTCGCCGTCTTGCAGTTGCAATGGATGACGGATAGAGCCGATGCTCTTCTTGGTAAATAATAAACACAACTCTTCGCGTTCACAACAGCTATACACACAGGCTAAAACATACCGATAGAATCAACTTGGTGTGTGTGTGTGTGAGAGAGAGAGAGAGAGAGAGAGAGAGAGAGAGAGACCGCCCCTATATCGGTGTGTGTGTGTGTGTGTGAGAGAGAGAGAGAGAGAGAGAGAGAGTGTGTGTGTGTGTGTGTGTGTGTGTGTGTGAGAGAGAGAGAGAGGGGTGGACTCAAGTTAGGCCGGCGCAGTTTTGCTAGAGTAGTCACAGACTCACAGGCAGTGGTAACGTTACGTGAAGCTCCAGGGCTCCGTGAGCCCTGTTCAGCACTTAGCCGGCTGAGGGCGTGTCAGCGGGGGGGAGACAGATAGACAAGATAGGTACGATGGAACACGTCACGCGAAATTGCGATTATGCAACAGTTTACGCTAAAATGTACACGTCAACTCAATATCATTCTAACGAATAATAAATAATAAAAAAATATTTTTTCCACCAAACTTTAACCCAGCTATGAAGCTAAAAGTGACCTCAAAACCACTAGCATGAGTTGATAGCCACCAGGAACGCTAACTCGCAGAGCCCAGAGCCGCTCTGCCATTTAGCCCAGATACAAGATCAATTTTATTGGTCAAATTGAGCTGGCCCGACTTGACGTCACAATCTAGATGCTAGCGTTAATAGCCTTAATAGCTTCCCGAGAGGCGTGTCAGTCCCGCTTTAAGATACCCATGTACCTGTCTAAATACTTCCTTAATGTAAATGAAGTCCACAATCTCAACACCAGAGGGAGTTCAACAAACCACATGCAACCCAGATTCGGCTCAAACAATGGATTAAATTAATTTTGCCTACGCCCTACCAACAGCAATTAAGAAATGTGAATCTCAAATTCCTTCAAAACCTATGGGCGTCTGCAGTTTGAAACTAGTCCCCATAATCACCCCCCGCCCACGTCTCTACATCAGAACATGTAGAGACATACAGAGATACACTTCTATATAGTAACCAAAAACAGGAAATCGTCATAAAAGATGGTAAAAGGGGGAAAACATCTAGGGCTCCATCTTGCGCCACCCTTAACCCTTATCCCTAAACGTATTCGCCATTTTTTACTATTTTGAAAAACATATTAAAATAGTAGCAACTAGCCGATCTACATCTACACGTTGTGAGCTTGTAGATCAGCTATTTGAACGATTTTAAAAGGTTTTTTATAAATAGTAAAGAATAGCAAATTAGTTTAGGGATATAAGGGGTGGCGCCAGATAGCCTATAGCCCATGATGAGGGAAAAAGGGGGCCAGCTCTTAAAACAAGTTACAATATTATTACTGCTGCTAGTATTAACTACTGCTTGTTTATAAACAAGTCATAATATTATTACTGCTGCTAGTATTAACTACTGCTTGTTTTTATCAAGTTACAATAGTATTACTGCTGCTAGTATTAACTACTGCTTGTTTATAACAGGTTACAATATTATTACTGCTGCTAGTATTAACTACTGCTTGTTTAGGATCATTTATATCTAACAAGCAGATATGAGAGAAATACTCGTCGTGTTGTTCCATGTTAAAAGATGAGTCAATAATATAAAAGATCAATGTAGTAAAAACAAGGTGAATCAGTTCATCTTAGCCTACCTGCTGTGTTTCAGCGTTGAGCTGCTTAACGACCACACTGTTTTCAAACCTTTTAGTATTATTATTAAAGTGTTTTCTAACGACACTGCTATCAGGCTAACAGCTAGCTGTGTGTGAACGCACATAGGCCTACTGTGCAAGGTCTGTGCGCATGCGTACTAGCCCTGCTGCAGAGACATATAAAGTGAGACAGAGTTACGACAACTCTGTTCACGTCACGGGCCTTCACTCCAATGGCGGCTGTTCTTCATAGACTTCTATTGAAAAGGGACATCCGGGAGTTTACGGAATGCATTGGATTCTATGGGCTCGCGCGAGAACATGAACCACGTGACCAGGCTGTTTTCTGCCCCCTCAATGTCGTAAGTCTCTCTGTGGCTCTGCCCTGCTGGAGCCTGGAGCGTGCATGGTGCACGTACCATAAACGGTCACTAGGGGGAGCCATGGTACAGTGTAATACAGTGGGGAGCCGCTATGGAACAGCTATAGAGCTGATTAATCTCCCATAGATTTACTAAAATATTTATATCAATTATTCTAAGCCTAGAATCAATCCATCCAGGATCCTGGTGAGTCATGACTCATGACCATAACACCTCTGATTCTGAGAAAACAAACAAACAACAAGATTGCATATTTAATTATAGCCTATGATTTACTACATTTAATAAATGCTTTGTTTAGGGACTGATCGTTATTTATCCACCAGGGGGGGGTGGTGCAGATGTGATTTCATTTTTTTATTTTACCTCATCCCCCCCCCAGCCTCCAAATATTTTTTCGGGACCCCCCCTCAGGGACTGGAAGAATATATATGACCTCCCCCCCCCCCAACAGTATTCACACCAACAGTATAGCAGCATAAAGTAAACGCTGATCGTTTATTAGGCGGCGGCCGTCTGGGGTTCATTTGGTTCCATATCCGTCATTACATTATGGTCAACACTCAACACTGATGATATGCCATTGCATTCTTCCAACTAAAGATTTAAATATGAATCTGGCAGCTTCGAAAATAGCATACGCAGACCTACAAGCTCACAACAACACGCTGATGACGCGACGCAAATATATGAGCTTAGATTGGCTATTTTTAAGGTGCGTAAAGTCATTCTAGCCAAGCTGCCAAGGCAGTGGGCACCCCTCGCCTCTGTGCCCAAGCCCAGGATGATGAAAATGAATGAATGCTAAATAAATATGTCACGCAGTCGCATACCATAATACTAGTTATACTACAGCGTCATACTCCACAGAGAAAAGCACAATTTGCGCAACATCAACTGCCTGCTCGGCTCATTTAGCCAGCCAGGCACCACCAAATAGTATAACTCTTTCTTTAATCTATTACAACCACATACGCAGACAAAAGTACATGGCACCGCGGACAAAACACAAGTAGGCTACTAAACTTGTGGCTAATTTCCATGCGTCACACAGTCAGGGACCCTGCTGAGGATTTGGTCCACTGTTTACCCTCCTACTGCATATATCAGCGCTGCATGCAGATCGGCTATTTTTCCGTTTGTGAGGACGCACACATGAGCGCGCGTTATTACGCGGCGGAGCCGCAGAGATTTTATTTATTTATAATGCGTGTGAAATCAAATGGCATGTGTGGCGTCACTGGCGTGGTAAAGGGTTAAATTGTGTGACTGTCACACTCAAAGGGTGAGACATGGCAGCCCTGGCTACTGTGACGCACACACCAACAATCCACCATTGCAATGCGAGTGCGCAAAGATGCACATATGATAGCTGCATGCTTTTAGACCAGCCCTACCGTATTCTGAATGAGAATCTGTCTCGCCTGCATGCCACCATGTTGACGATGCGTTGTCCAAAGACGGTAGAGTCTCTTCCATCAAAATGTTCCATGCCCATCAACATAAAGGCCTCAAGGTGTTCCTGTGATGTTTTGCTACTTTCTATGTTCGTTCACGATCAATTTCAGTCACAAACAGTAACTTGTGAGAAGTTTATATCGTAACATCATCCACGACCTCAGCCCCAACATTATTATTATTGTTGTTATTATCATGCTGCGCTGATGCGGCGCTGGGTTTCACCGAGACACCTCACACCACCACCGCAACCATAGCAGCGGTGCTGTCAGCCTGCTCCTCGCCTTCCTCCTCTCTGACCGACAACACTCGCTCTTTTCAGCGGCCTGCTGCTGCTGGCCCACAATTCAAACATCGCGGTTCATAGCTTGAAACATTTTTCGCTTTTTCTACTGGAAATGTTATGAACGCAGAATCAATCTGTCCCGCGCTGTTTTGAAGTGGGTACACGTCAGACGACTCAGACGTAAACTACATCAGCGGCCGGGGGAGGGACCTTTGCTGCTGGTAGAACAGAATCAGATCTACAAGATAACAACGTGTCACCAAGCAACACGTTGTTAGCTTGTAGATCTGTTCTATTTGCATGCGCAGTTGCGCACACATGGAAGATACCAAGTACACTCGCCACACAGGGTAAACTTTATATAGATATATATAGTGAAACACTATGAAAAACAAAATAATCAAAACATTTTTTAAATACAAAATTCAGCAAAATAAAGTTGTACAACCTCCCCCAAGCCAAAATAAAAATAAACATATCCCCCCCTCAGGCTCAAAAAATAGTTTAATGACCCCCCCCTTTTTTGCAACATACCAACCTTTGATAAATAACGATCAGTCCCTTAGCGTTTTTCATTTATTCACAGAATCAGAGGTCTTATGGTCATGATTCACCAGAATCCTGGAAGGCTTGATTCTAGGCTTAAAATATTTGATATATAATATTTGAATGAAAAGTATATTTAAAAAAGAAAATGTGTAAATAAATGGTCGATTTTTTCAGTGGTTCCAGAAAACCACGCCCACTAAATATAAACTTAAAATCATTTGATGAATCAAATCTAACAATTCAATGTCAGTCTCTTCCACACACATTACACACAGTGTAGATTAGATTACATTCACGTATTCTCACGTTTTTCAGAAATGTATAAATGGACAAAAAACCACAGTATTTATTTGAACAGGTAGCACATGTAAGAGACGAACATAACCATATGACTAGACAAGCCGGGTGTTTTGGTGGCACTTAAACCAATTACTACCAATTACCAATTACAAATCTTCTATTATCTAGAGCTGTAGGTTGGAATGCACTACCAAAGTGTATAACCAATACAAATACAAAATTCATCTTTAAAATCAAGTTAAAATAACACCTTATTTAAACCATCCTGCAGTAACCCTGGGGAAAAAATAATAATTCAAATGTATAATTTGTTGAAAGTGATTTTAGCTGTGTTTTGTTATTTCTCCTATTTTATTTATTTATTTTTTACTATGTTTTATTTTGAGTTAGTGTTTGTAAACAATTGTAAGTATTGCCTTTGTTAAATGTTAAATGTTTGTCTGTGTCGGACCCCAGGAAGACTAGCTTTTGTCAAGACAAAAGCTAATGGGTATCCTTACACATACACTTTACATTTCCACTAATGTGTATTTATTCTAATATGTATCCAGTGTTGTTGTTTTTTAATTTTTATGATTTATTTTATTAAATTAGATTAACTTTATAAATCCCCACAGGGTTTTCTAAATCTCACCCGTACAATACGTTGTTGTTCCATATGTGTTGTTTTAAAATGTGCGAAAAAAAGAAAAAGAAAACCTATCCATCATAGGAATTGTATTATAGCGAATGCATTACACCAAATCACCAATATTCCCTTCATTCTAACTCCAGCTAATCCAGCTCTTTGCATTCCCTCCTTTCTTCTGTATACTTCCTGCAGTACAGAAGTATACAGATTTCTTGATTAATTGAAAATGGAGGACCCTGATGTAAACAAGTCTTGGTTTACAACACTGATGATGTGTCCAAGTTCATGATGTTTCATTAACTGAAGAACTCTGGAAGTGTTGCAGTACCAGTGACAACCAGGAACAGACTGAATAACTCTGGGAGTTGTAGTACCAGTGACAACCAAGAACAGCCTGAAGAACTCTGGGAGTTGTAGTACCAGTGACAACCAGGAACAGACTGAAGAACTCTGGGAGTTGCAGTACCAGTGACAACCAGGAACAGACTGAAGAACTCTGGGAGTTGTAGTACCAGTGACAACCAGGAACAGCCTGGGTGACGACCACCAAGAGGGTGGAGACATCTGGAGAGACAGAGGACAGCCGGAGAGGGTTGGCAGCCCAAAACACTTCTTCTGTGAGGAGGAACCCAAAACGCTACAGACTGCAGTAACAGGGTCCCTGGAACAACATATTTTCAGATGGGGGTCTAAATGGGTTGAAAGCAATGTAAAGTGTGATGCATTCACAATAAAAGGACATTTGAATACAATCAAAACTATGTGTTTAGAATAGAAAAATAAGAATAAAATAAAAAGCTAACTGAATACAGACCCATAAACCTCAGTAAAAAGCAGCAGTAAACAGAAACGTCCTGGGCTTTGATTTCAAACAAAGTGTTGTAGATGTGACAGGAGTTGGGTTACTGTAGGTAGAGGTTCAGCCAGACACTCAACATTGTTTTACTTATGTAGTGGGTTGAGCTATACGGGTTGCCCATAGCAATGCAACGCCCACATCCTCGTCAGGCTGATTAATGGGAGCCGTGAGCGGCTGGCGTGTAGCTGACATTGTTTGTCTTTGTGCGGGGGGTCGTCTGCAAGAACGTCTCGGGATCAAGGTATGGTACCTGCACTTAGGTGTACTTAATGTTTGTCGCTGCTTGGCGTCCTTTGGACTTAATATAGTACTGCCCTAACTCTGCAGGTGCTCTCTGCAGACCCCTGCTTGCTGGTCTGTCATTCAGTCCTCTCGTGCCGTAGACACGTCTGCCCTGAGTGTAGGTGCTGTTGACGGAGGTGAGGCGGAGTTGTAGTAGAGATTTGGATGTGGTCGGCTAGTTATTTAAATATATAATTCATCTTTTCTTTTTGCCGACGCATCCAGAACTAGGTGGCCCACGCCGGGTGTCCTCCGCCTTAATCTGAGTTCCCAGAAGTTTTATTTTTCGCCACTAGGCGGGAGAGAAAAAAGGAACTTCTGGGAAAAAAGGAACGTATCCCTGTGAGGGAAGTACGTTGCGCTCAGAATCTGAGCGGACACTCCCCTTTCCGGTCTGAAGCACTGTGCATACCATGAAAATAGTCCGAAGGGAATCCAATTCCAAATTGAATTGTAGTAGGCCACCACCGCTCAAGGAGCAATTGTTTCCCTTCCGTCTTATTTAGATGTAGCGCCCACTCCATGTGGAACCCGCCCCTGTCTTTTGATTCGCATTTCATTTGAAACGCAACGCACTGGGCCACGCCCCTGCTGCACAGGATCTGAGGCCAATTTTCCTAGACTACCTCCGCCTAAATGTACATGCGTGCTTAACCTTCGAGAGAGGTAAGGCAGTTATTGCACTGCTGGATTGAATGGTTTTACATTGTTCAATCAAGTTATTAATCACATGTTTTTGTCTTGTTAGGCGAAGCCCTGGTTTGCCTTGCTGCTGCTGATTTTGTTTTGTTTTGTTTTATTTTAGTTTATTGTTTGGTGCAAACCTAGCCCTGTTCCAAGTATCTCAGACTTAATGCCCCCTTTCCTTTGATAAATGCTTTATTGAACATAACGGGTAATGTAGTATTGGGCTCTGCCTATCTATAGTAGGCCTATTGCCAGTAGCTAAGGGTGCTGTAGTTGTAGCTCGACAGGTGGTGGGTCACGTTGTCTTGGTGTTTAGTTATAGTGCATGCTATTTGTTTAATGTGGGACTAGTGCTGTGTATAATTATATTTCTCTTTTCTTGCAGTGTTTGATGTGAAGTGTGCGCTCTCTTGGTGGCAGTGACCTTTCCCCTCATTCCCCTCACTCCCTGCCTTCCTCCTGTCCGTAAGGACACCTTGGCACCCCCTGGCTACTGGTATACAGGTTTTAAGCTTTGCAGGCTATTGCCATTTTTAGATCATTCTAGATATCGACCCTTTGATTAAAGTCACGTTTTAATGAACATTTTGTAGTAAACGTAATAAAGCAATATATTTCCACTGGAACTACACGGCTCTGCTCCCCTTTTTTATCATTGCCCAGTGGGCTATTGTACATATATTCTCTGGGTGAAACTCCCAGAGTGGCGTAGTCTGGTGTTCTGTGTCCGGGCCTTAGTGCCCTGGCCACACTTACTTTATTTTTTTATTCAAGACCTTTTCCACGCACATTTTTAACAATACTTTTCAAAACTTCCAAAGTATTTTATCTAGGGATGGACAATATTTTATCAAATCGGTATGGGTCAATGTTGGCCTTAAAATGCAATATTGGTATTAGCCGATATTTTAAAATAAAATCGAAGCTGTTTATATTCAGACATGGGCTAACATTTCAATAACTGTGAATCTGTGAAGTATTTGGAATAAAATTCGTCACTTCCCTCTTCACATTAAATAGATTCCGTGATCTTTTGTGGCCAGATGTAATTTCCTGGGGTCTAGTAGGACTATAGGAAAATAATTAAGAAATCGCTGTACAATTTGGTTAAACAAATACATTCACCAACTTGTTCGAATGTCCCCACCCCCTGCCAAAAATAGCAAAAATGGTAAAAATGAAAGAAAGCAGCAAATAAAAAAATATATAACACTCATCTTTTACTTTCTCCAATAACCTAAAACATGAACCTTAGTTGAAAAACAACCAAAGTTGTCCTTTAAGGTTTAACATGAGGAGAAAAACAAAAGATCAGGATAATGTAGGCCTCTATTGACAGGATTGATTGAATAGTTTATTAGACATTAATGTAAAACAGCAACAGAGTTCAGTCAAACACTGGTTCCAACACTCTTATCACATCATACATCACATTCCATGCTCAGCCAATCAAATCATCACAAATGTAATTCCGGCCAATCACTTTTCTGCCCTCACAATTTTATCCTCAATATGTACAGCCAATCAAATCATCGTGTTTGTGTTCACACAAAGACAAAGCCCAATAGGAGGAGCTAGCGCCCCTCAACAATAATTCAATATCATCAAAAACAACAACAAAATATATCATTACTAAGTACAGAGTAGGCATGCCACGGTATGAGATTTTACAGTACGGTATGGTGCCGGTATTGATAATCTATACCTCGGTATTCCACGGTATTTATATATATATATATATATAATAAAAAAATCCCCCCCCCCCCACCTATGTCTAGTGACTACCCCCACCTCCTTATAAGCCCTTCTTTGTTCCCCAACCTGCAGGCCTACATATCTTATTTTTTTTATTTTTTACCTTTTATGATATTTTGAATTTTGTCATGTCACTTTGTCATTTTTTTCAGTGATCCCTTTGGACATGTGTTTGACTGTACCCTATACTGATTACATTTCTGCCAATAGGGCAACCAGGACAAAGCCAATTAATTAAACCTGTTTTTCAATAGGTTTGATATCAGCGGCTCCCAGGATAATCTTCCCCATAGCCCTCCAGCTCATATCC
Organism: Protomyctophum bolini; assembly: GCF_963924005.1. Classification (NCBI taxonomy): domain Eukaryota; kingdom Metazoa; phylum Chordata; class Actinopteri; order Myctophiformes; family Myctophidae; genus Protomyctophum; species Protomyctophum bolini. Next base: position 49,230,610 of record NC_137868.1, read on the forward strand.
CAGCACAAGCCACGTTGCCTTTTCCCCCCTCCCCCCCGTGACCTCCTCTCCTCCACCACCACTGACTGTGACTGCTGACCAGGTGAAGATTGAACTGAAGAGGGCAAGTCGGCAGGGCCCGATGGCATCAGTCCAAGGGTGCTGAGGATGTGTGCAGACCAGCTGTCAGCGGTGTTCGAGCACCTTTTCAACCTCTCGTTGAGGCTGAGGAGGGTGCCGAAGAGGTGGAAGACATCCTGCATCATCCCAGTGCCGAAAGGAGCGCATCCCAGTACTCTGAACGACTACAGGCCAGTGGTATTGACTTCACACATCATGAAAACCCTGGAGAGACTGGTTCTGCAGCACCTACGGCCGGTGGTGAGTGAGTCCCTGGACCCTCTACAGTTCGCCTACCGGGCCAAAGTTGGTGTGGAGGATGCCATCATCTACATGCTGCAGAGGAGAATGCTGCACATCTGGAGAAAAAAGGGAGCACGGTGAGGATCATGTTCTTTGATTTCTCCAGTGCGTTCAATACCATCCGGCCCCCCCCTGCTTGCTGAGAAGCTTGCTTCCATGCATGTGGACCACAACCTGGTGGAGTGGATTACCAACTATCTCACCCTGAGACCACAGTATGTGCGGCTACAAGGCTGCCAGTCAGAAGTGGTGATGGGAAGCACTGGAGTACCCCAGGGAACCGTTCTGTCACCTTTCCTGTTCACCATTTACACCTCCGACTTCAGCTTCAACTCGCCAACATGCCACCTCCAGAAGTTCTCTGATGACTCCTCCATTGTGGGCTGCATCACTGACGACAATGACGGGGAGTACAGGAGCGTGGTGGAGAACTTCATCGGCTGGGAGGAACAGAACCACCTGCTGCTGAACATCAAGAAAACCAAAGAGCTGGTGTTCGACGCCAGGCGGAGCAAGAGGAGGACCCCGGCACCCATCACCATCCAGGGAGAGGAGGTAGAGATTGTTGACTCCTACAAGTTCCTGGGTGTCCACCTGAACAAGGACCTGGACTGGAAAGACAACACAGAGGCTGTCTACAAGAAGGGACAGAGCAGACTGTACCTCCTGAGGAGTGTGTAGCAGGCTACTGGTGATGTTCTACCAGTCTGTTGTGGCCAGCGTTCTATTCTATGCAGTGGTATGCTGGGGAGGGGGCATCAAGGCCGGTGAGCTCAACAGGCTCAACAAAATTATAAAGAAGGCCAGCTCTGTTGTTGGCCTCCGAATGGAGAGCCTGCAGTCAGTCGTGGAGAGGAGGATCAGGGTTAAACTGGACTCCATGCGGGCAAATCCCTCCCACCTCTTCCATGGTGTGCTGCGGGATAGGACGAGCACTTTCAGCCGTAGGCTCAGACTCCCCCCGATACGCACGGAACGCAACAGACTCTATTTTATGCCAACTGCCATCAGACTACTCAATGCAAATGCTTAAAGGGACACTTCACCCTTTTTGCAAAAAGATATATGTTAATGACGTTTAGGAGCTTTAGAACACTTTCCTGGGGGTCTTTATGTGTGTAATATGTGGTTTTAGATATTTTAGATTGTAGCAGTGAGCCTGTTGTCTCTGATGTCATGGACACTGGGCTCACTTCCTTCCTGGTCTACATGTTGTCTCAGTAAGACAGCTCTACCCCCTATCCACAAGGAGGAGCAGTGCACCAAAGAATTATGGGAATTGTAGTCCAGGAAGGTAGTGAGACCAGTGTCCATGACATCAGAGACAACAGGCTCACTGCTACAATCTAAAATATCTAAAACCACATATTACACACATAAATACCCCTAGGAAAGTAATCTAAAGCTTCTAAACGTCATTAACATATATTTTTTTGCAAAAAGGGTGAAGTGTCCCTTTAAGAACTGCCCCCCCCACATGGTATATGGTCCTTGGTTGTCTGGGTCTTGTGTGATTATGTCCTTTTGTGTCTGTTTTGTGTTTTTCTGTCTGTCCAGTAGTTTTTGGCACCCCCTAATGGCCGTTTCGTACCCTGTACGCTGTAGCAGAGGTAGTGCAATCTGCGCATGCTCACAACTGTCACTGTGTGCCTCCGTGTTCACACTTATAGTACATATGGAAATATGGAATATACAATTGGATCTGGGTGTCTTTCAGCAACACTAACTCAAACGTAGGAAGCAACTTTTCAATCCACTGCAGCTGTGTGGTGAAAATAAATGTTTTGCCTTAGTGTGCGAGTGGAGTTGCTTTGCATATGCGCAGCATGTGCCGCCCACCGACGCTGTATTAAAATACTGTATGCTCGGAAATCTCACGGTATCAACACCGTGGCTGTTCCTGTCTCGGTATTACCGAAATTCGGTAAACCGCGGCATACCTAGAACAGAGTGGGAGAAAGTTAGGAGGGGGCGTGGTCACCTGTTTAAAGGAGAAGTGATCATTTCCTCTCCACTGGGCCTGCTGAAAGGTCGACTTTCAGGCATGTTTTAAAATATGTAAGTGATCTGCATTTTTTTGAGGGAAGGGGTCAGGGCATTCCACGCCTGGGTGGCCGTGCTGTAGAAGGAGAATTTACCCATATTTGTTTTGAAATATAGGAGCATTATAATAATCCATAATATTATATCTATCGACCTCCCTACGAACATACAGCTGTTTAATTTGATCCTCCCAGTAAGCTCATTTTTCATTCATTCAAGTTTTGATTATTCTCGAAATTACACTGAGTAATCAAACTAATTTTCAGTGTCTTTGAGTAATACAATATCATATAGAAAAAACATCACAATACATCAGAAGATCAGGAAAAGAAAAACAAAAGATAAACATTACATAGGTTAACAAATAAAAAGCTAAGACAAATTTCAAAACGATCTAAAAACAGTTACATATTGTGGGGATCTGTATGCTCACCAAGGTTTTAAAACGACTTAAGGGTACCAATATGGTCAGTTTCAATGTAATTTGCAGGTCATTCCATGTATTAGGGCCACAGAAGTCAAAAGCAAGTTCAGAGCTAACTTTTGGTACCTTGAATTTGGGGAAACTACTTGACCGGGTGCGGGTGTACTTCAGAAAAGATGAGATGTATTTAGGACAATCTCCAAGCATGGCTTTATATACAAGAACAGGTGCCAATGCAGTTTCCGTCTCTCTGTCAGGGAGGACCATCCAACCTTGTTATATAAGATACATTGGTGAGTACCATAGCTATCACCATAATAAATCTAATCGATGAGAGTCTAGGGATTTAAGAGTGGATGCTGCTGCATGTCTATAGATTATGTCTCATGATCCAAGACAGACAGGAACACATAGTGGAAACTTATTTTTTTTTACCCCATGGTGTGATGCAATGGTGATTAAGCAAGTGACCAGAGTTATTTAAACTAAGGTCACACCGTTTAAAGTGGACACATTTTTTATTGTCCTGTGAGAACTGTGGACACGAAGGTGGTTCTTCAGTTGATCTGACCTACTGAAACTCTTGTCACAATGTTTACATTGGGAAGGTTTTTCTCCAGTATGGACACGAATGTGTATCTTCAGTTGATCTGCCCTACTGAAACTCTTGTCACAATGTTTACATTGGAAAGGTTTTTCTCCAGTATGGACACGAAGGTGTATCTTTAGAGCACTTGAATGTATGAAACTCTTGTCACAATGTTTACATTGGAAAGGTTTTTCTGCAGTGTGGACATACTGGTGTCTCTTCAGTTCACTTGAAAATTTGAAACTCTTGTCACAATGTTTACATTGTAAAGGTTTTTCTCCAGTATGGACACGAAGGTGTGCCTTTAGGGCACTTGATAGACCGAAACTCTTGTCACAATGTTTACATTGGAAAGGCTTTTCTACAGTGTGGACATGCTGGTGTCTCTTCAGTTGATCTGAACTACTGAAACTCTTGTCACAATGTTTACATTGTAAAGGTTTTTCTCCAGTATGGACACGAAGGTGTCTCTTCAGTTGATTTGAACTACTGAAACTCTTGTCACAATGTTTACATTGTAAAGGTTTTTCTCCAGTATGGACACGAAGGTGTGCCTTTAGGGCACTTGAAGATTTGAAACTCTTGTCACAATGTTTACATTGGAAAGGCTTTTCTCCAGTGTGGACATGCTGGTGTCTCTTCAGATCACAAGACCTATTGAAACTCTTGTCACAATGTTTACATTGGAAAGTTTTTTCTCTGTGGACATACTGGTGTTTCTTTAGGGCACTTGATAGACCGAAACTCTTGTCACAATGTTTACATTGGAAAGGCTTTTCTCCAGTGTGGACATGCTGGTGTCTCTTCAGATCACTTGAAGATTTGAAACTCTTGTCACAATGTTTACATTGGAAAGGCTTTTCTCCAGTGTGGACATGCTGGTGTCTCTTCAGATCACAAGACCTATTGAAACTCTTGTCACAATGTTTACATTGGAAAGTTTTTTCTCTGTGGACATACTGGTGTTTCTTTAGGGCACTTGATTGACTGAAACTCTTGTCACAATGTTTACAGTTAAAAGGTTTTTGTCCAGTGTGGGCACAAAGTTGTTGCTTTAGGTTACCTGACTGACTGAAACTCTTGTCACAATGTTCACAGTTAAAAGGTTTTTCTCCATTGTGGACACGCTGGTGCTTCTTCATGGAACCTGAGTCACTGAAACTCTTGTCACGTCGTTCGTTATCATCATCTTCACTGGTCTCCTCCCAATCATCACTGTCTTCAGTGACTTCAGTGTCAGATTCAAGTTCATTCAACTTCAATCTCAGAGCAGTGGGAAGATATGTGTTCTTCTTCTTCATCATTATCATTTTCTTCTTCACCTTTCACTGCTAGTAAGGTCATCGTTGACCCAACAGGTTCCTCTGGTCTTTGAAGTAGCTCATCCTGTTCCTCTTTCAGCTCCTCCTGTTCATCTTTAATGTGTGGAGGCTCTGGTTCCTCCTGGAGCAGACTGGGGCTCCTCTCCTGTTCAGGAGAAACCTCCTCTGTACACACAACCATGTGCAGGATGTCTAGGAGCAGAAATATAACATGATGGTCAACAATGGATTCCTAAAATGTAAATACATTTTTCTAACATGTTCCATGTACAAAATGACCTACTAGGATAAGATTGACTAAACCGTTACTAACTACAGGTTATTACTGTTCTGATAGATTTTAGCAAAATACAAAAAAAGTAATGTGAAGAAGTTTTGTGTCCGGGTAGCTCAGTCGGCAGAGCTCTCGCCTTTGGACCACAAGGTCATGGGTTCGATTCCGGGCACCGCCAACTCAGTGTATGAGTGGCACGGCTTGGTGCAGCAAGTCGTGCGGGAAGTACTGGCAGCTGATGGTAGGTGTGGCGCTCTACCTCATAATCCATCTCCCAGGTGTCTAGCGCATTGTGACGCGGATAGCCTCCTGCGTGTTACGGGCTGATACTGACAATAAGCCACTCCCGATCTACTTCTAGTGTGAAGAAATATATTGTTACTTTAACACCAAAATTAATAAAGAAACTAATATTTCATTTGAATCATGATATTCTGAAACAATTTTAAAAACATGATACTTCTCACCTGGGCTCTGATTTGGAAGTAAATTAGTCATGCCACTCAGAGCATGACGTTATGAAACGGAAGCACTTCTGATAAAGAGAGCTTGACATGTGGACTGGAGTTATCTTAACAATCTATGTAAAAGATTTCCTCTCTTTTACATAGATTGTTAAGCTACTATCGCTACAGCAGTTTGTGAGATTTCATTGACCTAAATGGCTGTTATATCAACAAGCATAGCACGTCTGTACATTTGTCTGTGAATCTGTCTGGCTGTGTGTCGGGGGAAAAGGGGGAGAAGCGTCTGGCTGCAGACGCTTCTAGGAGTTGACATGTCCCACAGTTGACGTCTCACCGTGATGACGCCATGTTGTCTCACAGTGATGACGACATGTTCCGCCCGTAGATGTGGATGTTGCCATGTCCGCTTATTATAAGCGACTTGTATTATTATCATTATTAGTATTGTTAGTATTATTATTACTTGTGCAGGCAGAGCGCGCAGGTACTAGTTTCGCCCGGGACTCGTATCCACCGTCCCAGCCGTCCCGCCAGTTTTGATGCGTATGCACCGTCCCAGCAAATTGTGCCTGATACGGCAGTGGTTCCAGAATACATACATACATGTATACATAGGAGCATTACCTTTAATCCTCCCAACACTAAAACATATCGTCATTACGTCACCATCGAAAACCAATTACACTCTGGCATTGGGTCCTTTAATCCACACCTTTATTACGTCATCATTGAGAGCTAGTTATACAGATGTATGTAATCTGGCACCACTCCCGTATCAGGCACAATTTGCTGGGACGGTGCATACGCATCAAAATTGGCGGGACGGCTGGGACGGTGCGTACGGCGCAAAGTAACCACAGTATACCGCTAATCAACTTACAAATTATATATACATATACATAGTATATGTATAACTAGCTCTCAATGATGACGTAATAAAGATGTGGATTAAATGCCCCAATGCCAGAGTAAATTGGTTTTCGATGGTGACGTAATGACGATATGTTTTAGTGTTGGGAGGATTAAAGGTAATGACCCTATGTATACATGTATGTAATCTGGCACCACTGCCGTATCAGGCAGTGTGCAGGGACAATTTGCTGGGACGGTGCATACGCATCACAATTGGCGGAACGGCTGGGACGGTGCGTACGGCGCAAAGTAACCACAGTATACCGCTAATCAACTTACAAATTACATATACATATTACATAGTATATGTATAACTAGCTCTCAATGATGCCATAAAAAGATGTGGATTAAAGGACCCAATGCCAGAGTGTAATTGGTTTTCGATGGTGACGTAATGACGATATGTTTTAGTGTTGGGAGGATTAAAGGTAATATTAATGCTCCTATGTATGTATACATGCATGCAATCTGGCACCACTGCCGTATCAGGCACAATGTGCAGGGACAATTTGCTGGGACGGTGCATACGCATGAAAATTGGTAGAACGACTGGGATGGTGCGTACGGCACAAAGTAACCACAGTGTACCGCTAATCAATTTACAAATTACAAATTACATATGTAGTATATGTACAACTAGCTCTCAATGATGCCATAAAAAAGATGTGGATTAAAGGACCCAATGCCACAGTGTAATTGGTTTTCGATGGTGACGTAATGACGATAAGTTTTAGTGTTGGGAGGATTAAAGGTAATGCTCTTATGTATACATGTATGTAATCTGGCACCACTGCCGTATCAGGCACAACTGAGTCATTACTGAGATTTGACAGTTTGTAGCGGTCGAAAGTACTTGCGCGCTCTGCTTGCGCACTAGTAGGCCTACTAATGTGCAACAAGCAAGTATATATGCTGCTATGCTATGCTATTTTACACCTACTGCAGCAAGTGTAGGCTATATGTTACTACTCCTTACTAAGTTAAGGACAACCTATTTATTATCCATCCAGATAGGCATAAGAAAGGTGTCTCTCAGTCCACGGTGGAACACAAAACCATTTTTTGTTGAATTACTGTGGAACAAACCAATTAACCAAAAAAGGATTTTGGGAATCGTGTGCTTGTATTTTGTTAAGAGAAATGTTGTATAGTTTAATTGATATGAATTTATTAGTGAATTAAAATTTCCCATTGACATGAATGGGAAAATGCAAAAATTCACATTCAAGTATTTTTCCCTCTGAGACTGTAATCACTATAGTTACAAAACTTGGAGGATGACACATCTCCCCATATACATGATAGATTTTCCGCCATTTTGAATTTTATCCAAAACACACTTTTTTCTATTCCTCCTACAGATTTTGTCCAAATCTCACAGAAATCGGCACAAATGATCTCTGAACCTATCCAATTAAAACACCAACTGCAGAATTTTGGTAGTGCGTATCGTTCGGCCGTAATCGTCTTCCGAAGTTAGTAGAAGGGGCCTATATCACAAAAAATGCCATAAATCACGAACGGAATGTCCAATCCATCCCAAACTATAATCACATGTCCGGGGTGGTTCAATCAACCAAGTTCTAAAATCAATTCCATTTTCATCCATAGGGGGCGCCGTAAATGCGAGAAATGTAACTGTTTGTCGCAAAAATATGAATTTTGGGGGTTAAATCCCCTCCGAATTACTTACACATGATCTAAGGTGTGACTTGAAATTGTAATATCAATATTAGTGGGAGGGGCATATGTAAGCCACTGCGGCAACCACACTCAAATTTTCTAGTTTGCCATTGTTATTGTACAGTGAAAATAAGACATTGTGGCAGCCCCAAAGAACAGATCATATTAAAGAAAGGAATAGAACATGAAACTTACTGAGGTGTGGCTGGTCTTCAGCTTCTTGTGTAATAGAAACGTCTTCAGCTTCCTGTTTAATAGAAACGTCTTCAGCTTCCTGTTTAACAGAAACGTCTTCAGCTTCCTGTTTAACAGAAACGTCCCTGGCTGAGTCTGGAGAGTTCATCTTCAACTGGGAGTGATGCATCATGGGTATTGTAGTTCTTATGAGTCTGGAGAGTTCGTCTTCACCTGCAGTCTGGACTCCGGTCTGAAATCAAGTGAATAAGGAAGGACTTTATTAACTGGAGACCTATGGTCCGACAGCCAGGGGTGTGGAGTGGGAAATGTGTTTTTATTGGCCTAAAATACTGCTATATACTTAAAAATACTTAAATTAATGAGTCCACTTGCGGACCGGCTGTCGGTATCGAGCAATGTATTTTATAAGGTTTTATATGTGACCATACCATTACCTATATACGGCAAGATGTCAACATTTAATTATGCTGTAACGCTTAGGCCGCCAACATTTATTGATAACTTGTGATATAATTCACACCAGCATTTTAACCTGTTTAACTCTTATCTTAAAGAGCAAAAAACCCAGACCGGAAGTTATGATCTTATGTTAGGGTATGTGACGATGCATCATCATTCCTTGTTTACCGCGGGTGCTGCTAACACATAAGGCACAACAGCGCCGGCTCAAATCCTGCTCATTTGCAAACTACGTTTGCACCTTTGACAAACTGAAGCTTGAAAAGGCCTTCAGCTTAGCTCTGAACTCGGTAGAATCTGCACCTGGCTCGCTGATAACAAACTATCATTACACCTGGGAAAAACTGAATCCATTTTCTTTGGATCAAATAGTAATCTCAGCAAGGCAGATGGCTTCTCGGTGGGGTGACAATATTATCACACAGAAAGATTAAATGACCTACCTAGTATCTAGGTTCCAATCTGAGCTCCAGTTCAGTCTCTATCCTTCTTCATACTCTATGCTCCAGACTTCCCAAAACAAACTCGTCAGGCTACCACTTGGCCTCACTCCATAGGCTACTGCTGGAATGGCCTACAAGATTCACTACAACTTAAGATACCCATGTACCTGTCTAAATACTTCCTTAATGTAAATGAAGTCCACAATCTCAACACCATGCAGAGGGAGTTCAACAAACCACATGCAACCCAGATTCGGCTCAAACAATGGATTAAATTAATTTGCTCCTATGCCACTAAAATGTGGAACGCCCTACCAACAGCAATTAAGAAATGTGAATCTCAAATTCCTTCAAAACCTATGGGCGTCTGCAGTTTGAAAATAGTCCCCATAATCACCCCCCACCCCTCTACATCAGAACATGTAGAGACATACAGAGATACACTTCTATATAGTAACCAAAAACAGGAAATCGTCATAAAAGATGGTAAAAGGGGGAAAACATCTATAGGGCTCCATCTTGCGCCACCCTTAACCCTTATCCCTAAACGTATTCGCAATTTTTTACTATTTTGAAAAACATATTAAAATAGTAGCAACTAGCCGATCTACATCTACACATTGTGAGCTTATAGATCAGCTATTTGAACGATTTTAAAAGGTTTTTTTTATAAATAGTAAAGAATAGCAAATTAGTTTAGGGATAAGGGGTGGCGCCAGATAGCCTATAGCCCATAGTGAGGGGAAAAGGGGGCCAGCTCTTAAAAGCAGTCATAATATTATTACTGCTGCTAGTATTAACTACTGCTTGTTTTTATCAAGTTACAATATTATTACTGCTGCTAGTATTAACTACTGCTTGTTTATAACAGGTTACAATATTATTACTGCTGCTAGTATTAACTACTGCTTGTTTAGGATCATTTATATCTAACAAGCAGATATGAGAGAAATACTCGTCGTGTTGTTCCATGTTAAAAGATGAGTCAATAATATAAAAGTAATAAAAAAATAAGAACAAGGTGAATCACTTCATCTTAGCCTACCTGCTGTGTTTCAGGGTTGAGCTGCTTAACGACCACACTGTTTTCAAACCTTTTAGTATTATTATTAAAGTGTTTTCTAACGACACTGCTAACAGGCGAACAGTAGCTGTGTGTGAACGCGCATAGGACTACTGTGCAAGGTCGGTGCGCATGCGCACTAGCCCTGCTGCAGAGCCATATAAAGTGAGACAGAGTTACGACAACGTCACGGGGATTCAGTCCAATGGCGGCTCTTCTACATAGACTTCTATTGAAAAGGTACATCCGAGAGTTTACGCCGTACACTTTACAAAATGTATTGGAGTCTATGGGTTCGCGCGAGAACATGAACCACGTGACCAGGCTGTTTTCTGCCCCCTCAATGTCGTAACTAGAGGCCCAATCCCAAATGGCTCCCTTGCTGACTCAATGAGCCCTCACTGACTTAGCTGCGCGTTCACGTGAAGTCTGTGAGGGCTTGAGGGCATAGAGTATTAAAAGGATAGAGACTAAACTAACGCGAAGCTCCGCCCCCTCTGCTATTCATGTCAGTGGAAGCTTAGAGTATATATACAATAGAGAAGACACCCAGAGGAAATCCTGAAGCGCAATGGACATAGTGGCCGAAGAAGGTATTGCAGTTTGGTAAGGTTTTGCCCTCAAACACATGAACGCGCACTAGGCTCCGCCCACTCCAGCAAGTTTCAGCCAGCTCTCTGAGCTCTGCCCCAGAGCGGAGCGCTGAGAGACTGACCGCATTAAAACCAGGAAATGTCGCATCAGGACTTTTGCTCATTACTTATTATTCTGTGTATATAAAATATAGATAATTTGTCTAATCTCTAGTTACATCAATATTGTTCTTGTAAAATAGTTGGTTTGTGACCAAGTATTAAGATTATAAAGATCGCTTATGTCATTTTGACTGACAGGGACTTCCCATTCACTTACCATAGGCTTCTGCTGTAGAACTCCCGAGTCCGAATTCTTTTTTTTTTTTTTTAAATAGCAGCTGTACATGAAATGTTAATGTTGATTTAGCATCAACATGATTATTTACCGATATAAATACATGGTTTGATAACCTACAAGTAGGCGAAACTCATTTTCTGCCAGGCGTATGTCTCTCCATTTACCCCGTCTTCAAGCCTCCATCCCTGGGCAGAGGTTGAATGATTGACTGGTGGTCGTGGAGCTCTGTGCAGTGCCGTCTCTTTACAGTCTAAAATCAATGGTTAAATTATTCCATAACACTGAAAATGATCAATTTTCCAATTAAAATCAAATTATGGTTAAGTGTGTAAATTACATTTATTCTGTTTGGACAAAGTGCAGTTAAGAAAAGGTGGAGATCAAGGAAGAATTTCTCTATGTCACATGTGAAGTGTAAAACTGGGAATTTCACCCAAGGAATCCATGATGAAGTGCTAAGATAACCACAATAATAACCCAGATTCGTATTGATGTGCTTACCGAGATAATCAAAATGCTTTCATTTTAAACCAACCTCTGAATTAAAACATTGGGTTCTGCAAAAGTCACAGATCAAATTGCAATGATTTTTAAAATAATCTATTATTCACACTGGATAAACAACAGTGGGACTGGAATACTGTACATCCAGTTTTGAGACATATTTCCTATGCACATATATGAACCTGAATGGCATAGAATAGACTACGCAGCATTTATTCTGCATATCAGATATTGGAATATGTTCATATTGTCTAAAGAACCAAAAACAATATCTGTCTGGTCAAGCAGTAGATCATGTACGTATATTTTTGTTAGTAATATGTCTAAAAAGTCATTGCTCATAGTGGTGCGCAAATTGGCATGACAAGTGTCAAAGTGCTCTTTTTTAAACTATATTGACATTCTTTTTCAATTACAATTTTACAATTGTGACAATATTGTCACACTTTAAATATTATTTTGTTATATAAATATATAGTTTGTATTACATTTGTTGGTTGTCTGATACATATTTAATATTTATTATATTTGCATTCATAGTGCTACAAGTGCTATGAAAAAGAACCCATCATTTATTGTATTTCGGCATTTTATTAGAGATCTGTAGCATTATTATTTAATAGTTTAGAGTGGTGCTGTGACCTTGCATTTGCCATGCAGGCTTAAAGTGTTCTTCAGAGCTAAATTGTTCTACATTGTCATTGGTAAAGTGTATTTGTAAAATGTATGTAGCCTATATTTTCACTTTCTTCTAAATGTGAATTAGCAAAAGTATAAAGTCCCTTTAAAAGCAAATATTCAACTGCAGCACTGCACCACACAATAACACAAGTTGGAATGAACTTCAGTTTATTGCATTAATATTATATTATATGGTGTGTAAACAGTTCATAGAGGTGTATAAAAATAACGAATTTAAAGAATCAGATACATCCATGTTCTTAATCTATTCAAAATGCTAATATGATAAAAACAGCAGACGAGTCTGCTGCCAACATAGCGATGCGCGTTCACCACGAGTAGCACGCACACGCACACACGCACGATGCTAGTTCATGTGTCGGTCGTCGCGCGTTCATGTGTTTGAGGACAAAAATCCAGAATGCACAGGGCTCCTAAACCGGAAGGAGGAGTGGATTCGCCTCATGCGCTTCTGAGCAACTCAATGCAAGTGGACGGGAGGAGAACTTGGGTGCCGTCTCTATTCATATATACTCTAAGAGTGGAAGTTGCTCAGTGGCGTTTTGAAGCACCCGGAAGACTGCCGGAAGTACCGTCTTTTCGCTGATTCAGCATTTCACCGAGGTGCACTCTGGGTGCACTTCCGCATTTGGACACCAAAATTTGGTGTCCAAATGCGGAAGTGCACCCAGAGTGCACCTCGGCCGTGAACGCCATGTGAACGCGCCTGAAGCCTGAATCCATTCATGAACGCGCTCCGTGTCGACTACGAGCAAAGACAAAAAAGAAAAAACAATACATAGATTTCCGTCTGTTTACATAGCGCACAGGCGCTGAACCAGAAACTTGAGAATTCTGACATTATCTAGGGATTTATATTGAAATGTTAGTAAAGACTTAGCAACTAGGTGGTCTATTTTACTTACTATTTTACTATTTAATTACTTACTTTCTAGTGTACTGTACACATGACATGATGGGTGCATTTGGTTCCATTGTACACTGACTTGAATTAGATTAACACTATAAGACATTTACTGTGTATGAATTCATAAATTACAGACTAAATTAAAACCACAATCTTTGAACATCTTCTGTTTTTTAAACTCAGTACCTCACCAGTTGTGTAAAGATGCAACACAATCAACAAACTCAATGTGGGGAAATTATAAAATTACGGTAGACCATGTAGTGATCCCAGGAAAATATCGTTCCCATCAGAAAATAGGCTATACATTACTTTTCTTTAATTACCTACCCTACAGGAGTGGTTCTCAAACTTTTCAGCCCACCCACCACCAAACAGGGTAGTTTATTTAGCCTAACCCCTTCCTATAGTGACAACATAAATGGATCTGTAAGAATTCTTAAGAAATAAGCATTTATTTTCAAATACATAAAGTTACAGTACTGCACACTAGGGCTTTCACTTCTAGTGATTTTTACTAGTTGACTAGTTGTTTAACTACCTATTATGTAAAAGAAAAAGAAAAAAAGGTATTGTGCATTTAAAAACGGTATACATTGGTGACTATAATGTAGCATTCTAGCTGATCTTGAGGCCTACAAAAACGGGGGAAAATAAGCTCAGAAGATCAGAATTTGTGTCCTCATTACAGTATAAATGTATGGAAGTCAGGTATGTCACACAATTCAATTCAATTCAAAGGGCTTTATTGGCATGAGAAAACAACATTGCCAAAGCAGAAAGAACACTATACAACAATACAGCAATATAATCAAAACAAAAATTATGTACTTTGAAGGTCAGAATCTTCAATAGATCAACTTCTATGTACCAAGATCACTCGATGCAGGAATATACACAATGATTAGTCTTGAGGGTGGTTGTGTTACATTTGATATCCTTCTCCTATCACAGCAACTCACAAATCTTGCTGCTGTGTTTGCACATTGTTGTACTTCGCCCAGCAGATATGGGAGTTTTTTGTCATTGGTCATGTTTTCAAAATCTCCGTGTGTAAAAGGATTGAACCCAAGAAAGGACTACCGGTATATATGGCTTATTTTTCCCAATAATAATAATAATAATAATAAAACGTTATTTGTATAGCACCTTTCATGACATGAAATGCAGCTCAAAGTGCTTTACAGTGCAATGGAGAAAAAAAAAGAAAAGCAAGCCAAAGACATAAAAAAAACAACAAAAAAGATCAATTAAAAGCAATGTTGTACAAGTGGGTCTTGAGCTGTGCTTTAAAAATGTCTACACAGGCTGCCTGTCGAAGGTACAGTGGGAGTTACATTGGGGTGTGATTATATACCATAGAACCATATAAAATGGTTAAGTTTACTGTTGCTACTATTTAAAACGTCTCGCTTTGGTGACAGTAATTTGGAAGACGCACATATTACAGCAGTTACAATTAAGAACATAATATAAAAAGGAATGTATAGATTATAGAACTATAGCCTTATTTGCGTCATTATTCATGACGAGAGTCAGAAAAACACGAGCTCCCACAACACAGCAACGTGTCAGTTTTAGTACTATTAGCTGGTAAACCAAACCAAACTCCGGTTTACGGTGGGCTTCTTATCTGTAATATAATAAATCAGTTATGTTTTGAGATGTGGTACATGATGCGAGCACTCGAGTCGTGGTTAACAAAAAGGCTGCTTTATCCTCCAGAAAACAGAATGTAAACACAAACTGCCCTGTGCGCGTCCGCGAAGCAAACCAGCGGCGCGCTTTCTTGTGCTCGTGCATGAATTTCATCCGCCTGCAGTCCCAAACTTGGCCACTAGGGACCAGCGCTTCAACATTGGAGTGCATAGCTGGCCCCTTGCTTGAGGGGTGTCCCATTTGAAATCGGTAAGTCAGTGAGGGCTCAGCCCCGCCCCTTTATGTGCCCTTTGCCAAAGTCAGCGTCGATGCTGACTTTGGTCAAAGGAATTGCCCACAATGCAAAGCGTTGTGAGAAATCTTCGGAATTATCCAATAACAGCGCCTACAGCGGACACTGTTGGAATATAAATAGTTTGAAGAAGGAACGGGTAGTTTAGCCACATAACAGAAGACAATCATGGCAATGGCTAAGATTACTAAAAAGAAGTTTACATGTAAGTAGAACGCTCTCTCACTGATGATGAATAAGAATAAGCAGAAATGTACTTTAGTTCTCTGCTGAAATTATTCGCAATTGCACTTTGCTCAGATCTGATTCAATTACTTTACTGTTATGTGTACGAACAACAGGGACCGATGCGCAAACCACGCAGTTCATCCAACTGCTTGTGCAATATGACGCCCATTTCACGGGGTACAGAAATGCCTCCATGGAAGGATATGAGTAAGTAAACTAAATGTATAGATGGTTTCATTACTATGATTGCTACCCCAACATTTCGTTGTGCGGCACACACACACACACACACACACACACACACACACACACACACACACACACACACACACACACACACACACTATAGTGAAACTAATACAATTGCTTCTCTCATCAGCTTGATTCTAAGAGAGATGCTTTTGGAGGGTGATGTGACAGTCGCACAAGCATCCAAAAAGTGGGAAAATCTTAAAAAAAAATATAGGGTAAATAATGTATTATGTTTATGTGGTGATGTGCCCTACAGGTCACCTGGATTTCTGGATGTGGGTGGGTTACTTTACACTGGTGGTGAATCTTCATGAATACCAATAAGTAATTAAGGTTCATCAAAAATATATGTAATGTGGTAATTTATCCTTGTCTTTCTTATACTCCACACACAGGACCTGCTATTACCCAAGACTGGGTCAGGGACAGAGGCTGGGGAGAAGACTCCTGCCACATGGGTCTTTTTTGACCCAATGCACGAGGCATTGGGTCACAAGGACTCCATAAAACCACTCAACATCATCTCCACCGCAGTAGACTCTGATACTGAGCAACAGCCCGATGAGGTATCATCAGGCTGTTGCTCAGTATCAGAGTCCACTGCAGCCCCAGGAACATCAGCCCCAGGAACATCTGCCCCAGGAACATCAGCCCCAGGAACATCAGCCCCAGGAATATCAGCCCCAGGAACATCAGCCCCAGGAACATCAGCCCCAGGAACAAACCAAAAGAAAGCAACCAAAAGAAAGAGTGAAGTGGTTGAGTTTTTAAAAGAATACACTGACAGGCAGGAAAAGAGGCAGAGGGAGTTTGATGAGAGGGAGGAAGAGAGGGAAAACAAAAAGGAAAAACAGCTTGACACCCTCATTGGCATCTTTGCCAAGTTGGCAGAGAAACCAAATTAGGTTCTCTGCCAATTTGGCAAAGATGCCAAAAAATACTTTTTCTTTGAAGTTTATGCTGCACTAGGGCTGTCAGAACGAATTTCATAATATGAAAGAAATTCGAATATTAAAAAATATATATATATTCGAAAGCTAAAATTGCCATTCGAATGGAGCTTTTATCATTTATTAATTCTATTTAATATTTTTATTTTGTTTTATGTTATTTTATCCGCTCACTAAATGTATTGAGTAACGAATCTACCGCTGTGAAATCTCCCATCTGCACGCACGCACACACGGTCACACGCGCGCCTCGTCACCTCCTCCCTCCTCTGCACGCATGCACACACGCAGTCGCACAGCGCGCTGCAACTA
Organism: Protomyctophum bolini; assembly: GCF_963924005.1. Taxonomy (NCBI): domain Eukaryota; kingdom Metazoa; phylum Chordata; class Actinopteri; order Myctophiformes; family Myctophidae; genus Protomyctophum; species Protomyctophum bolini. Next base: position 49,247,628 of record NC_137868.1, read on the forward strand.
AGAAGAATCACTCGCATGTTTTATTAGTACCGTCGAGTCTGTCGCATATTGTGGACAGTTTGAAAATGCGGGTCCTACGTGCATTAAACCATTAACGTTGGTCCGGCTGGTTTCATTTTGTCCTACGCGATTACGTGAATCAGCATGGCTGCGCCTGCAGTAGGCTATTACCAAAACAAACACATGGTAGGCTACTTTTGTGTTGCACATGGAAAGCAACTGAAAACGACCATGGATATATTAAAGACAGTTCCCCTGTGCTGCTGTGCACAGCGGAGATAATGCAAAACTCCAGGTACGAACCAAAACACTGACTGTCTGAAGCTGATCATCCACGACTATATCTCCAGACTAGTCCTGCAGTCCCGCAATGAAGGAAAGACAATCTCGCCTCTCACTATAGTCCACTACAATGCCATTCTAGCGTTAAAACCTACATTTATGTGTTATTCAACAATTACTTTAGCGCAAAATATAGGCATCTCTATATATCTTCATTGCTATTTACTAATGATGGCCTGTTCATCGTGACAGCATTCCGTTTAAAAAGAAAAAAGAAAAAGTTCATGATTCCTGACTAGCCTACTCACTACTCAGACTATACTGTATCAGAAGTATACAACGTTCACTGTAAAATGCATTTGCACTATAGACAGACAACAATCTTACCGTGCTGAGTGCACTGTGCTCAATAAAACAACAGTTTAAACGCTATTTTGTGCCGAAAACCATTATTACATGTTCTGAAAGTACTGCTTTGTCGTTTGGAAGGGGGGGCCCTCTAGTGGACAGAACGTGCATCGTCAAAACCTTGTTATTCTGTGTATTATTATAGGCTAAATATGAGCTAAAATACAATGTAAATATTCGAATATATTCGAAAATTACAAATAATTAAGCAATGAAATTCGAATTGGATTATAGAGGTGAACTGACAGCCCTATGCTGCACCCTATGGGTTATATGTTAATATTGAATATTTCAATCAATACATTTCAGTTGATTTCATGATTGTTGTTTAATTGTTGTTTGATTGTTTAATTGAAATGTCCAGCATGAATATTTATTTGCTTTATACAGTATGTCATTGTGGGTAAAGAAATGTGTTTGAAGGTCACTGTTGAGTATGAAGACTTTTATAGTATGTATCAAACAAATGAAATCACAGAAGGCAGGAATATCATTGCAATGAGCTTTATTTCCACAACATAAATAGTCAATAAATGTAACTTAATTATAAACTATAAATCATATTTGTGGTAGCTTTAACAAACAAAAAAAGAAATCAGATGTTGGCATAGTCATGATCTCCCAATACCATGTGGAGCTGCCTTGGTGCTGAAATTTGGCCACACATTTGGGCTCTTAGCTGGTTCCCACTGCTCTCCCTGTCCCCAATGTCGAGTGGAGCAGGCTCATCTGGCTCCTCTGGCTCCTCTGGCTCTTCGTCCAGGACATCGCCATTGGCCAAACAAATATTATGCAGGAACGCACATGCCAAGGCAACCTCCGATACAAAGGCGGGGCGGACCTCCAGTGCCTTGAATAAAGTGGACCGCCAGCGTGCCTTCATAATGCCGAAAGTTCTCTCTATTACATTACGAGCCCTGCTATGCAGTCGATTGAATCGATCCTGCATTGGTCCATCATATGGCTTTTTGAATGGTGTGATAATTGTGATTGGCTGGTCGATGCAAGGGTAGCCTCCATCTCCCAAAATAAAAAAAACAGGTGGTGGGTATAATGAATGAGCATAAACTGGGCTATTTCGGAGTATGCGGGTGTCATGTGCAGAACCAGGATAGCCAACAAAAATGTCCAGGAATTTCCCCTCAGAGTCACAGATGGCTTGTAGTTGGATGGAATATGAACCTTTGTAATTATAATAGCAGTTTTTGTTGGTTTTGGGTGGTTTGATTTTGATGTGACAGCCATCAATGGCCCCCACAGCCCTACTGAAGGCCTGATGCCGTGCCAATTGGGCAAATCCTTGACCTACCTCTATTAGGCGGTCTGGTGGTGGGAAATGAATAATTTTTTGCTTGGCCTTCCTTATATCTTTGGCTATTCTGTGAACAACACGAAAAATGGTTGATCTGGGGATGTCAAATGCATGGCTGGTAACGCGATATGATAAGCCATGAGCAAGCCAGTAAACAAAAACTAATACTTCTAAATGATGGCCCCAGCCATGGTCCCGGTCCTGGTGGATGGTGGTCAGCAGGCTGTTGAAGGCCTGTCTTGTGAGCCTGAACACAGGCTTCATGCTCCTCTCAGGATCCATGTACAGCCTGAGGACTGGTACGTGGATGTTCAGCCTGGTGTAATGTAGGCCTAGGCGCTGGAATGCCTAAATGCACAATAAAACACTGCATTAACATGGATTCAGGATGATACAAGTGGTTAGCATAGGCCTAGGCTATTACACACAGCTCGATTTTTTCTATACAAAAGTAGGTTAAGTCATTTTCTTTGGCTAAAATAAGTGTTAAATATCTCTATATTCAGATAGTATTAATTTCTATAGTTTGTCCAGTAACAAGAGTCTCCTTGTCTCTCCAGCTCTTTATTAAACAGAAAATGCATTTTCAGGTCAGGATACTAATTCATCTGAATCATTTAATTTTATACAGAACAAATACTAGCAATGATTACTATCAGAATATAGTGCTTTAACCTTTTACTGAAAAACGTTTTAACCATTAAATATAACTTAACCTACCTCCATTCATACTTCATACATAGGTTTATTTTAACCAAACTATATGTTTTTACTTGCGCAAGCAGAGCGCGCAAGTAATCATTTCGCTTGGTCTCTTCGAAGTGAAGCCAAGTTTTCTTCAACCGTAAGTCTGTGCCTGGTTTGCTGGGACCAGTTACAACATTACGTCATCCTTGAGAGAGTACATGGTGTGTATATGACGTAATGTTACAAGTTACAAGTTACAACATTACGTCATATACACACCATGTACTCTCTCAAGGATGACGTAATGTTGTAACTGGTCCCAGCAAACCAGGCACAGACTTACGGTTGAAAAAAACTTGGCTTCACTTTTTGGAACCAAGTAACCACAGTATACTGCTAATCAAATTACAACTACATACTCTGTATGTAGTTGTAATGTGATTTGTAATTTGTAAATCTGTGCCTGGTCTGCTGGGAACAGACTACACAGATGACCATATCTCTTACGTCATCACTGAGAGCTAGTCATACATATACACACACCATGTACTCTGGTCCCAGTTCTCAACGATGACGTAATGTTGTAACTGGTCCCAGCAAACCAGGCACAGACTTACGGTTGAAAAAAACTTGGCTTCACTTTTTGGAACCAAGTAACCACGGTATACTGCTAATCAAATTACAACTACATACTCTGTATGTAGTTGTAATGTGATTTGTAATTTGTAAATCTGTGCCTGGTCTGCTGGGACCAGACTACACAGATGACCATATCTCTTACGTCATCACTTACTATTTACTATTACTATTTTTCATATAAAGGCAGAAGATAGTAGAAAAGATAAAGACACACGGTTATTTGATCTGGATTGCACAAAAAGTAAACTATCACAAACAGGAGGTTTACCAACAACACTCAGTATAGCAATTGGTGCACAAGTGATGTTGACTACTAATGTAATGGTATCTGATGGATTAGTCAACGGTATCAGAGGACTTGTTGAGTATATTGACTTTGAGAAAAACGACACCTATGTTACAGTAATACTTGTTAAATTCCAAGACAAAGATGTTGGTCTTAATGCGAAGTCTAATAGTAAATATAAAAATTACCCAGAAGCTGTTCCAATATACAGACATGAAGCTATAATTTTCCATGGAGGCAGAAGAACAGGATCAACAAATAGGTTTCAATTCCCGTTGACATTAGCTTGGGGATTAACTATTCATAAGGTTCAAGGTTTAACTATACAAGAGATTGTCGTATCTATGAAGGGCTCACGTTTTAACCCGGGACAAGCCTATGTAGCATTCAGTCGAGTGAAAAGGATAAGAGATCTATATATACTTGATTTTAGTCCTAAAAAGATCAAAGTAGATAAGAATGTAGAAAGAGAAATGATACGATTACGACAATCACCTCTAGAAAATCCAAATATACGGAAGATAACTCAATTACCATTAAAACATTCATTAAAAATGGGATTGTTGAACATCAGAGGTTATCTAACACATTTACAAGATATAAACTCAGATTCCCAACTCGAAATGTTGGATCTAATAGCTTTTACTGAAACACACTTAAAGAAAAATAATAACATTACTTTTAAATAAAAAACAATGAACACCAATTACAAAACAATCAGGAATGACAGAGAATATGATATAGGTGGGGGAGTTATGTTTGCTATAAAAGAAGATATTGCCATTGAAATAATTCAAAAAGAAATCGAGATATTAGAAAAAGTAGAACACGTATGTATACATGTAAAAAATAAAGATCTATATATCATTCTTATGTACAGATCACCTAAAACAAACCTTACGGAATTAAACACATTTCTCAAGAAAATGGCAAAGTATCTATCATCTCCGACTTCCACAATTATAATAATAGGAGATTTCAATGAAGACCATTATACTGAAAAAGATATAAATATAAAGACCTTCATGTCAAGATTAGGCTTTAAACAATTAAATACAAATCCAACTACAGATTTCGGAAGTATTTTAGATCATGTATATTTCAACAAATTTGAAAGTATTATTACAGAAATTGAAGTTAGAGACACATATTACTCTGATCATGATTTAGTATTAATATCACTATAGTACAAAATTAAATACATTTAAAACAATTGACAATTTACAATAAGTAATAAAATAATTATACTGTATAATATATTTTAATTCAGTTTATATACCTTTTTTTTCATCACATATCAATGATTCATTTTTCTGTAAAAAAGTAGTTAGGTAGCAAATAGTTACACGTAATGATTATACATTTCAAACGTTCCTTCACAGAGATACTGAGATGTGATACTTTCCAGCGGTCGAAAGTACTTGCGCGCTCTGCTTGCGCACTAGTAGGCCATTTATGGCCTACTAGTGTGCAACAAGCAAGTATGCACTCGGCAGAGTGCAGTTCTAGTTTATTCTGTTTTGGAGCACTTTGACGTTTATTTGCCATTTACCTGTTGTCCATCTTCAAGAGCAAGAGCCTGTAATGCAACCATATCCATCCCATGCCGTCTTCTTCGGCGAGGTTGGCTCCAAAACAAATAAATAATTAAAAGGCCCAGGGAAGCTATTGTTAGCGTTAGCATCGTCGCAATTTTTCGTTGTCAAGGTAACGTTTATTTTGTCGTCAAGGCAACGTGAGACGTCGCAAAGTGCTGTCCCATTCCTTTTATACCCTTTGTGGAGCCCTTGGAGCCTATCACCCTCAAGCCCTTACAGCTGACGTCACTAAAGTCAATGAGGGTCCAGGGCTCAGGGCTTGAGGGAGGCATTTGGGATTGGGCCTCTCTCTGTGGCTCTGCCCTGCTGGAGCGTGCACGGTGCACGTACCATAAACGGTCACTAGGGGGAGCCATAGTACAGTGTAACACAGTGGGGAGCAGCTATGGAACAGCTATAGAGCTGATTACTCTCCCATAGAGATCTATTAAAATAATATTTTAATAGATCTCTATGGGAGATAAATATAATTTATATAAATTATTCTAAGCCTAGAATCAATCCATCCATGATCCTGGTGAGTCATGACCATAAAACCTCTGATTCTGAGAAAACAAACAAACAAGATTGCATATTTAATTATATGATTTACTACATTTAATAAATGCTCTTTGTTTAGCGTTTTTCATTCTCATTTATTCACAGAATCAGATGTCTTATGGTCATGATTCACCAGGATCGTGGAAGGCTTAATTATAGGCTTAAAATAATTGATATAAATATTTGAATGCATTTAAATAAATGTATAAGAAATGTTGGAAAAGAATGAATGGTCGATATTTTTTTTCAGTGAGTCCAGAAAACCACGCCCACTTCAATGTTCTATACTTTGATGTCATCAAAGTCTATCTTCACTAAATCATTTTAATATAAACTATAATATAAACCATTTGATGAATCACATTAACAAATCTCACCTGCACAATATGTTGTTGTTCCAAATGTGTTGTTTTTAAACATGCAAATAAAAAAATAAATTAATCCTATGCATCATAGGAATTGTATTATTTTTATTCTAAATCCAGCTAATCCAGTTTTTTTTCCCATTCCCTCCTTTCTTCTGTATACTTCCTGCAGTAGTTAGTTAGTTACTTACTTTATTGACACAAAGGTATAAAACATTGGGTCCAAACAATGATAAAAACCCATGAATCAAAAACTTAAAAAGGTACAATACATTAAAATATACAATACACAATACAGAAACAGGAGCTTTCTATTGCTCCTCAAGTGACAGGCAGGCATGTAGCATATTATGCAAAGTCTCTCTGTTAGTGCCCACAAAGAGTGAGCTCAAATCAATACCCTCATGTCCATATTTCACTCTGATATCTTGTGTGAGGTTAGAGGACAAACCAGTATGTGCTGTTCGTTTTGTATACCAGTCTCACATTGGCAAAACCGCTGTTCAGGTGGTATGCGGCTCCATCTTCCCATTTCCACACGCAGTCTATGAGCGGACAACCAAAACCGTGTTAAGGTTATCCTCAAATAGTCCTCAATGTAAGGTGTACTGCTGCTGGTGCTGGTATAGAGTGGGTGAACAGATAGATCTGGGTTGATGGCTTGGTAAGTTGGTATGTCTTATATCTTGTTCCCTCTTTGGATTGTAATTTATGAATCATGTCCCTTCGGTCACTCTCAATATGATCTAGTTTTTCCATTATCTCAGATAAATGAGAATACATGACTTGGTTCTCATTTTTCAGCAATTGAAGAACATACCACAAGGGGTCATCAAGCATGCCATTCCACTGCTGTATGTTGGTGAAGAACCTGGCTTGCTTTTCTCTCACCAAAGCTTGCATTGAAGCTTCTAACAGGCAGGTTAAGTTAGGGGTAGTAACCCTCACCCCAAGTAGGGATTTCACTCCAGTCATGTAGAGAGTTTCAACAGACTTTAAGGGGATTTTCAACCAAGCCTCACACCCATACAATATAGCTGATGAGAAAGCAGCCTCAAGAACCTTACGTTTTACACAGAATGGAGCATCATAGTTGGTGGTCAGGAAGATAATCAGTTTGTTAAGGTGCTTTGTCTTCTCCTTTGCATGTAGGGCAAGTGAGTTTCGGGCATTTCGATCAGCAGTGAAGATGGCTCCAAGATATGTATAACTGTCACAATGCTTCACTGTAAGGGAAGCAAGCTGAATAGGTTGCCTGTCTTCATCAGATCCCGATATAGGCATAAATGTGGTTATACTTTCATTAACAAGCATGCCATATTCATCACAATATTCCTCCAGATATTTCAGTTCTCAGTCAGCCTTTCCTTTGATGTTGCCAGGATGACAGTGTCATCCATTAGCATTAAAACATGGAGCCATTTTAGGAAACCATCGTCCCCACATTGTTTTAACTTTCTGATGAGCATGTCGACAAACATTACAAACAGGAAGCAGGATGTAGGGGATCCTTGCCTCACTCCAGTGGATGCTGTTATTGTGGTGGATCCATAGACTGTAAAAAATATGGACAAAGTTCTCCGGGTCTAACATGAACGTAAAATGAAGCCTGTCAGTCCTTGTATTGTAAGTCGCCATCTTTCTAGATCCGTTTTGGCCCAGCTGGCCATTGGCTGGCCCAGACAACAAGGCGGGACTTCCCCCCTTCTTCTCCGTTGGTTTTTATTTTGACTCGAGTGGGAGGGGAATCCCGATCATAGACTGTAACGGTAGCCACGCCCCTCAGAACATACGCGATTTTATGGTCATTTTTTAAATAAATGGAAATGAGACTTTAAACTAGTGACTGGAAGCAGAAAGTATTCATGACCATGTTTATTAAGGTAATACAGTCTAGGTAAAGTTGGGCCCAAATGCATGAACTTCTATGGGGCTATGGGTTTTTCTGGGTCCAATGATAGCGCCACAACAGGCCATTATATGAACTTTCAGGAAATCCCGATTTCCTCAGTGGCTTCGAAAAATATCTGTCTGACTGCCCCCCTGGGTGGATCCCAGGATACTTGTCACACTGTACATTAACATCAGGGCCAAGATCATAGTAACGCCACACCCCAGGCTCTTTAATACTTTGAACAGTTTTCCTCTCGGCACCCTGTCATAGGCTTTGGAAAAGTCTATAAAGGCAACATACAGTTTCAGCTTCTTTCTGACACAATGTTCAACTAGAACTGCACTCTGCCGAGTGCATACTTGCTTGTTGCACACTAGTAGGCCATAAATGGCCTACTAGTGCGCAAGCAGAGCGCGCAAGTACTTTCGACCGCTGGAAACTATCACATCTCAGTATCTCTGCGAAGGAACGTTTGAAATGTATAATCATTACGTGTAACTATTTGCTACCTAACTACTTTTTTACAGAAAAATGAATCATTGATATGTGATGAAAAAAAAAGGTATATAAACTGAATTAAAATATATTATACAGTATAATTATTTTATTACTTATTGTAAATTGTCAATTGTTTTAAATGTATTTCATTTTGTACTATAGTGATATTAATACTAAATCATGATCAGAGTAATATGTGTCTCTAACTTCAATTTCTGTAATAATACTTTCAAATTTGTTGAAATATACATGATCTAAAATACTTCCGAAATCTGTAGTTGGATTTGTATCTCAGTGATGACGTAAGAGAAATGGTCATCTGTGTAATCTGGTCCCACCAGATACCACATTACGTCATCGTTGAGAGCTGGGACCAGAGTACACGGTGTGTATATGTATGACTAGCTCTCAGTGATGACGTAAGAGATATGGTCATCTGTGTAGTCTGGTCCCAGCAGACCAGGCACAGATTTACAAATTACAAATCACATTACAACTACATACAGAGTATGTAGTTGTAATTTGATTAGCAGTATACTGTGGTTACTTGGTTCCAAAAAGTGAAGCCAAGTTTTTTTCAACCGTAAGTCTGTGCCTGGTTTGCTGGGACCAGTTACAACATTACGTCATCCTTGAGAGAGTACATGGTGTGTATATGACGTAATGTTGTAACTTGTAACTGTAACTTGTAACTGTTACAAGTTACAACATTACGTCATATACGTAATGTAGTTGTAATTTGATTAGCAGTATACTGTGGTTACTTGGTTCCAAAAAGTGAAGCCAAGTTTTTTTCAACCGTAAGTCTGTGCCTGGTTTGCTGGGACCAGTTACAACATTACGTCATCCTTGAGAGAGTACATGGTGTGTATATGACGTAATGTTGTAACTTGTAACTGTAACTTGTAACTGTTACAAGTTACAACATTACGTCATATACGTAATGTAGTTGTAATTTGATTAGCAGTATACTGTGGTTACTTGGTTCCAAAAAGTGAAGCCAAGTTTTTTTCAACCGTAAGTCTGTGCCTGGTTTGCTGGGACCAGTTACAACATTACGTCATCGTTGAGAACTGGGACCAGAGTACATGGTGTGTATATGACGTAATGTTGTAACTTGTAACTAGTCCCAGCAAACCAGGCACAGACTTACGGTTGAAGAAAACTTGGCTTCACTTCGAAGAGACCAAGCGAAATGATTACTTGCGCGCTCTGCTTGCGCAAGTAATTATAAGCCTATAAGTGCCACAATGTGCTCTATGCAGCTTCTTCTAGGTTGAGCTCCTGCCTGCTCTCGGAATGGCTTATACCAGCACATCAGTCTGTTATTAAGCACATAGTCATATACTTTTGCTGCACTATTGATCACACTTATGCCCCGATAATTGTCACAATCAAGTCAGTTTAGCATGTAGCATGCCACTAGGACACAGGACAGAGACAGTGAGGGCTGTAGTGTAGCCAGTGTTGCCAACTTAGCGGATTTGTCGTCATATTTAGCTTCTTTCCAGACCCCCCTAGCGACTGAATTAGTGAAAAGCTTCTGGCGAGAAATCTAGCTTTTTTCCCCTGGTGAATTGGGGACAAATCGTGTTGACAGGCGCCAGATATGCGCCAGAGATAAAATCTTTTTTTTTTTTTTTCAGCCTCAAATCCGCGAAATTGGCAAAACTAAAAGTGGTCGGCGCGTCTGGTCTGGCTCACAGGTCACAGCAGGCTCAGTGGCTTCCTCGGCTCGGTTATGTGCACACTGCACAGACTGTCTACCAGTGCTTCCTCCTTTCTTGCTCTGCCTAGGCGAGTGCGCTCCGGTGCGGTATTTCCGAACGCGCCCCTCGAGCTCGACAGAGCAAGAAAGGAGGAAGCACTGGCAGCTCAGTTTAGTCTGCTAGTAAAAATAAAATACACACTCGGATGCATAAAGTATTAACCTTCTAATTCCTGTATGGATCGGAACAAAATAGCGTTCTAAACATTAGTTGAATTGAGGTATGTTTTTTTAAAATATTACAATGAGTTTAAACGATGTGTTATCAAATGAAGAGATGATACAAACTAAGTGCACTAAGGGGCGCCTAAAAGTCGCTAGGGACGCAAAAAAGTCGCTAGGGGCGGCGCGCGCTACGCGCGCGCATATCCCACCCCTGGCGACTTTTAGCTACTTTTCGAGGAGCCACTAGCTACTTCCGTTACTGGAGAGTTGGCAACACTGAGTGTAGCATGCCACTTGGACACAGGACAGAGACAGTGAGGGCTGTAGTGTAGCATGCCACTTGGACACAGGACAGAGACAGTGGGGGCTGTACTGTAGCATGCCACTAGGACACAGGACAGACAGTGGGGGCTGTAGTGTAGCATGCCACTAGGACACAGGACAGAGACAGTGGGGGCTGTAGTGTAGCATGCCACTAGGACACAGGACAGAGACAGTGGGGGCTGTAGTGTAGCATGCCACTAGGACACAGGACAGAGACAGTGGGGGCTGTAGTGTAGCATGCCACTAGGACAGAGACAGTGGGGGGCTGTAGTGTAGCATGCCACGAGGACAAAGGACAGACAGTGGGGGGCTGTAGTGTTCCAACAAAATCACACTTGTGTGAAGTGAGGGGCACTCTTATCACATCATACATCACATTCCATGCTCAGCCAATCAAATCATCACAAATGTCATTTCGGCCAATCACTTTAAGGGTCTTCACTTTTATGCCCTCACAATTTTATCCTCAATATCACCCAATCAAATCATCGCTATGGGATGATGATCAGCTAATCAAATCGTGTTTGTGTTCACCCAAAGACAAAGCCCAATAGGAGGAGCTAGCGCCCATCAACAATAATTCAATATCATGAAAAACAACAAGAAAAAAATATATCATTACAGGAAATATCATTACAGGAAATAATAAAACACTAAATGTACAGAGTGGGAGAAAGTTAGGAGGGGGTGTGGTCACCTGTTTAAAGGAGAAGTGATCATTTCCTCTCCACTGGGCCTGCTGAAAGGTCGACTTTCAGGCCTGTTTTAAAAGATGTAAGTGATCTGCATTTTTTGAGGGAAGGGGATTCCATGCCTGGGTGGTCGTGCTGTAGAAGGAGAATTTACCCATATTTGATTTGAAATATAGGAGCATTATAATAATCCATAATATTGTCCTTGTCTATCGACCTCCCTACGAACATACAGCTGTTTAATTTGATCCTCCCAGTGAGCTTATTTTTCATTAATTCAAGTTTTGATTATTCTCAAAATTACACTGAGTAATCAAACTCATTTTCAGTGTCGTCGAGTAATACAATATCATATAGAAAAAACATCACAATACATCAGAAAAATAAAAACAAAAGATATACATTACATAAGTTTACAAATAAATAAATAAAAATACACATTTCAAAATGACCTAAAAAGAGTTATATTGTGGGGGTCTGTATGCTCACCAAGGTTTAAAAACGACTTAAGGGTACCAATGTGGTCAGTTTCAATGTCGTTTGCAGGTCATTCCATGTATTAGGGCCACAGAAGCCAAAAGCAAGTTCAGAGTTAACTTTTGGTACCTTGAATTTGGGGAAACTACTTGACCGGGTGCGGGTGTACTTCAGAAAAGATTAGATGGATTTAGGACAATCTCCAAGCATGGCTTTATATACAAGAACAGGTGCCAATGCAGTTTCCGTCTCTCTGTCAGGGAGGACCATTCAACCTTGTTATATAAGATACATTGGGTACCATAGCTATCACCCGTAATAAATCTAATCGATGAGTGGTGAACAGAGTCTAGGGAGTTAAGAGTGGATGCTGCTGCATGTCTCCATAATCCAAGACAGACAGGAACACATAGTGGAAACTTTCTTTTTTTACCCCATGGTGTGAATGCAATGGTGTCTTAGCAAGTGACCAGAGTTATTTAAACTTAGGTCACACCGTTTAGAGTGGACATCTTTGTTATTGTCCTGTGAGAACTGTGGACATGAAGGTGGCTCTTCAGATCAGTTGAATTGTTGAAACTCTTGTCACAATGTTTACATTGGAAAGGTTTTTCTCCAGTGTGGACACGCTGGTGTGTTTTCAGGGAAGATGATGCAGTAAAACTCTTGTTACAATGTTTACATTGGAAAGGTTTTTCTCCAGTGTGGACACTCTGGTGTGTCTTCAGGTGAGATGACCGAGTGAAACTCTTGTCACAATGTATACATTGGAAAGGTATTTCTCCAGTGTGGACATACTGGTGTCTGTTCATGTCATCTGAACGACCGAAACTCTTGTTACAATGTTTACATTGGAAAGGTTTTTCTCCAGTGTGGACACGCTGGTGTGTTTTCAGGGAAGATGATGCCGTAAAACTCTTGTTACAATGTTTACATTGGAAAGGTTTTTCTCCAGTGTGGACATGAAGGTGTGAATTCAGATGACTTGTCTGTTTGAAACTCTTGTCACAAAGTTTACATTGGAAAGGGTTTTCTCCAGTGTGGACACGCTGGTGTGTTTTCAGGGAAGATGATGCAGTAAAACTCTTGTTACAATGTTTACATTGGAAAGGTTTTTCTCCAGTGTGGACACGAAGGTGTGAATTCAGATGACTTGACCTTCTGAAACTCTTGTCACAATGTTTACATTGGAAAGGTTTTTCTCCAGTGTGGACATGAATATGTGACTTCAGGTGACTTGACCTTCTGAAACTCTTGTCACAATGTTTACATTGGAAAGGTTTTTCTCCAGTGTGGACACGAAGGTGTGAATTCAGATGACTTGACCTTCTGAAACTCTTGTCACAATGTTTACATTGGAAAGGTTTTTCTCCAGTGTGGACATGAATATGTGACTTCAGGTGACTTGACCTTCTGAAACTCTTGTCACAATGTTTACATTGGAAAGGTTTTTCTCCAGTGTGGACATGAAGGTGCTTCTTCAGTGAACCTTTTTCAATGAACATCTTGTCACAATGTTTACATTGGAAAGGGTTTTCTCCAATGTGGACACGCTGGTGTGTTTTCAGGGAAGCTGAGGTAAAACTCTTGTTACAATGTTTACATTGAAAAGGTTTTTCTCCAGTGTGGACTCGAAGGTGCTTAATCAGGGAACCTTTTTCCCTGAAACTCTTGTCACAATGTATACATTGGAAAGGTTTTTCTCCAGTGTGGACACGCTGGTGTATTTTCAGGGAAGATGATGTACTAAAACTCTTGTTACAATGTTTACATTGGAAAGGTTTTTCTCCAGTGTGGACACTCTGGTGTGTCTTCAGGTGAGATGACCGAGTGAAACTCTTGTCACAATGTATACATTGGAAAGGTATTTCTCCAGTGTGGACATACTGGTGTCTGTTCATGTCATCTGAACGACCGAAACTCTTGTTACAATGTTTACATTGGAAAGGTTTTTCTCCAGTGTGGACACGCTGGTGTGTTTTCAGGGAAGATGATGCAGTAAAACTCTTGTTACAATGTTTACATTGGAAAGGTTTTTCTCTAGTGTGGACACGAAGGTGTGAATTCAGTTGACTTGTCTGTTTGAAACTCTTGTCACAAAGTTTACACTGGAAAGGGTTTTCTCCAGTGTGGACACGAAGGTGTGAATTCAGATGACTTGACCATCTGAAACTCTTGTCACAATGTTTACATTGGAAAGGTTTTTCTCCAGTGTGGACACGGTGTCTCTTCAGGGAACCTGATTCACTGAAACTCTTGTCACGCCGTTCGTCATCGACGTCTTCACTGGTCTCCTCCCAATCATCACTGTCTTCAGTGACTTCAGTGTCAGATTCAAGTTCAACTTCAACCTCAGAGCAGTGGGGAGATATGTCTTCTTCTTCTTCATCATCATTTTCTTTTTCACCTTTCACTGCTATTAATGTCAACGTTGACCAAACTGATTCCTCTGTTCTTTGAAGTAGATCCTCTTGTTCCTCTTTAAGCTCCTCCTGTTTTTCTTTAAGCTCCTCCTGTTCTTCTTTAAGCTCCTCCTGTTCTTCTTTAATGTGTGGAGGCTCTGGTTCCTCCTGGAGCAGACTGGGGCTCCTCTCCTGTTTAGGAGAAACCTCCTCTTTACACACAACCATGTGTAGGATGTCTAGGAGCAGAAACATAACATGGTCAACAATGGATTCCTTAAATGTAAATCCATTCTTCTACCATGTTCCATGTACAAAATGAGCTATTACCTACCAAGATAAGATTGACTAAACTGTTACTAACTACTGGTTATTACGTTTTGAAAGTTTTAGCAAAATACATTGTTACTTCAGGAACAATGTTTTCTAGTTTTCCATTGTTATTGTCCAGTGAAAATAAGACATTGTGGCAGCCCTACAGAACAGAACGTATTAAAGAAACGAAGAGAACATGGAACTTACTGAGGTGTGGCTGGTCTTCAGCTTCCTGTTTAATAGAAATGTCTTCAGCTTCCTGTTTAATAGAAACGTCCCTGGCTGAGTCTGGATAGTTCATCTTCACCTGGGAGTGATGCATCATGGGTATTGTAGTTCTTATGAGTCTGGAGGGCTCCGTTCTGAAATCAAGTGAAAAAGGAAGGACTTAATAACTGGAGACCTATAGTCCGGTAGCCGGGGGTGTGCAGTGGGAAATTTGTTATATCGGGTTTTTTTTTAATTGGCATAACATATTGCGTATATTCTTACATAAATGAATGAGTCCACTTGCTGACCGGCTGTCAGTATTGATCAATGTATTTTAGGTCTTATATGTGACCATACCATTACCTATATACGGCAAGATGTCAACATTTCATTATGCTTTAACGCTTAGGATCAGCATTTATTGATAACTTGTGATATAATTCACACCAGCATTTTTCCTGTTAACCTCTTATTTTAAAGAGCAAAAAACCCAGACTGGAAGTTATGATCTTATATTAGGGTGAGTGACGATCCATCATCATTCCTTGTTTACTGCGGGTGCTGCTAAAACATAATGGAGGCGCATCACAGCGCCGGCTCTAAACCTTGTTTGGACCAAAAATGCCATCTGGGACAAGGCATAGGAGATACAGGCGATTGAAAGAAACAGAATCAAACTCCGGCCCTACCCTAACTGGGTTGGCCAGAGGCTCGGCCAGACCCTAACAATTACCATAATGTTAAAACACTTTCACCGCTAGAGTAGGTAAAATGGCTTGCACAATGCGATCAGAAATCACTATTTAGATCTGAACGTTGGGCGGATTGGACTAAAACAACAACTTTGGACATTTTTTTGGAGAAAACAAGCAGCAAAGAAACGACAATGCATTATGACTTGATCAATCAAAAGCACTATAAAAGACCAATTGGGCACTCATTGGGCTAAAAATGGCCATAGCCGTCATGTGATGACCGTTTTTAGCCCAAGGAGTGTTTTTGTGGATGGAATGGATTCAGAATCCTTGCCTTATATAGGTTGTTAATGGTATGGTCACATATGTGACAGGTGCCAGCACTTTGGTCCTCAACTCGATTTTTACAGATTATTAAAGTACAGAATGTAAGCTTTCATATGATGTATCATTCAATGAAATTGGACAATAATTGAAGGAGATATGACCATCTAAAACTTGTTCAAACAGATAACAGATACAGATGCAAAGTAGATCATTTGGCCTGCAAAGATTCATCAGATTTAGCACCTCTGGAATGGGTGTGACAATAGATGCTTGTCCACACCCCTAATGTCTTGCATAATCACTCCCCCACCCACTAACCACTCCCCCACGTACTAAGTATTAAATACTAAGTATAAGTATTCAAGTATTAAATACTAATTTAAGTGTTCAGACAATTGACCCAGTATTTTAAATAAATAAAACCGACGCATCAGGCTATGATGCGTTGTGCGCTTGTAGATTTGCTATTCTTAATAAACCGATCCGTTCACATGCCTGGTTTCTATTTAGTGTGCAAGGTTAGTGTGCAAGGCTTACATCCGGTCTAAAGCCCACCCACTGTATGCGCTGATTTCCCTACACAATACATACACGATCCGTATCCTCCCCTCACCGGATGTTGAATTAACAGTACTAACGGCCATATATTTGACGATAATCTTTTACACAAAACGAATTCCCGACATTTCCTTTTCACTTGATACCGTTTCGTAGAGACGGCCTACACAAACGATCTATATACCAAATGAAAGCCCGAATTTCGTAGTTTATATAGAATTTTTTTAAATGAGCAAAAACTGAGCAAAAAATGAGCGAGTTATAATTTAAAGAAAAGACGAGTGTTTTTGGCTCTTTGCGCCGTGGGTGGAGGAGGAACAAGCAGCAACAAGCAATAACTTCCATGGCTATGAAGCAATATAGCACTAACGGGCAACGTTTCACATGTATTATTAGTTTTATACATTTTAGGAGTGAAAACATGTGTTTAGATGCATGTCCCTCTGTTAACACACGACAGCTAGCTAACTAGGCTAGCTAGCTTTTAGCCTGTTGTTGTGTGATGGTGGAAGTACGGTAGAAATAGCTTCCAGGCTGGGAAGCGTATTTGAGCGAGTAGCTACGTGGTTTTGTTTATTTTCCTGTAAAGTATAACCCAAAAGCTCCTCCATACTATAGCCATGTAGAATAATTATTTGTTTACAAACACAAGCACGCTAATGGGCGGTGACCAGAGCGTGAAACCTCAGGACAAAGAGATCCCAGGACCAATCGAAAACAACATGCAAATCTCAGAACTGCGCTTCTCCGGTCCCAAAACATTGTTAAAAAACAAGCCTACTTTGACATATAAATGTATACGTTTAATTTGCCCAAATGAACAATCTGTTGGAATAAAAACCTTCTTCAACATTCAAACTGTCTTAATATGAAAAAAAAAAAAAATCACATAAAAAAAAAAACGATTTTATTTTGACCATTTAGACCATTTCGTTCTGGCGAGTTGAGGCACTTTTAGCTGGCACCTGTCACATATATCCTCCTATAAAAAACAATTGCTCATTACCGACCGCCGGTCAGCAAGTCGGCTCATGAATGCATGCATATAAACAATATTTAAGGAAAAAAAACAATATAAATTTCCCACTTTAAACAAAAGAAGCCTTTTGGCTGCCAGACTACTAGTGATGTTAGCCCAACTCTCCAACATTTACATTTTTTAATTCAGGATTCCAAGTGTGTGTGTGTGTGTGTGTGTGTGTGTGTGTGTGTGTGTGTGTGTGTGTGTGCGTGCGTTAAGTATATATTTGAAGCATTCCATGTAACAATGATGCTCTTTGTTTTGTCTTGTGTTTTGTTATGAACACCCTCTTTTTCCGAAAGCTCAGTGAGATGTTTAGATCAGATCTAGCCCAGATGAGTGAAAGAGCGCCACCCTTGACTTTTGTCAACAGGAAAAGTACAAATTCATATATTTGGAAGCACTTTGGTTTCAAGGAGTGTGGTGAGGAACAACAAACCAATACCGTGTTAAGATGTGTTACAATGGTGTGTGTTAGGGTTACATTTAAATGGTGTGTTAGGGTTACATTTCAATGGTGTGTGTCAGGGTTACATTTCAATGGTGTGTGTTAGGGTTACATTTCAATGGTGTGTGTTAGGGTTACATTTCAATGGTGTGTGTTAGGGTTACATTTCAATGGTGTGTGTTAGGGTTACATTTCAATGGTGTGTGTTAGGGTTACATTTCAATGTTGTGTGCACCACAACACAATAGGGCAGTAACCAAAGTCGACTTCACAACAAGTCAACTTCATTGTCACAAGTCAACTCGCACCAGGAGAAGTCGAACAAATAATTCAACTAGCACTGGCACAGGTCTCCACCAAGCCAGGTCAGGTTGTGGCCTCCTGCTGGCGCTATAACAGGCCAATGTGAAAAGGGTGGGATATAATCCTCAGCCTAGCAAGAAAGTGTGTGAAAGATTTCACATAAATTGCACGCTGAGTTCATGATTTGATGCTTTTTGTTCAAAATGGGCCAATCTTGAAAACTAATTATAGCCAATTAGGATGGAATATAAAATATCGGACAGATCCGTCTTGAACACATGACTATAGAGATACTGTGTAACGATTTGCGAGACTTTTGGACAGAATGAGGAGTAATATAAAAAACATGTGTTTTACAAAAGTCGGCCTCCTGGTGGCGCTATAAAAGGCAGATGTGAAAAAGGTAGATCAAACGTTTGTTCTTGGCCTCTAGGGAGTGTGCATTCAACGTTTCACGCAGATCGGTGCAGTTATAGGTAAAGAACGTGAAAAGCTGCCCCATGGCGCTATTAAAGGCAGTTCTGTAAAATGTGGGGCAGAGGATCATTGGCATCCAGGGAGTGTGTCATCCACCGGGTTAACGGTGTCAGAGATTAGCTGGTAACGGACGGATGGACACACACACGGACGGAGTACAAAACATACTCTCTCCCCATGCCTTGAGCGGCTTGTCCTACAACACCTCAAGAGCAGCCTGCCTGCAGACCTGGATCCACTTCAGTTTGCTTACAGAGCCAATCGCTCCACAGATGACGCCGTCTCAACTGCACTCCACCTCACCTTGTCTCATCTAGAGAAAGAGAACACC
This sequence comes from Protomyctophum bolini, assembly GCF_963924005.1. Lineage (NCBI taxonomy): Eukaryota > Metazoa > Chordata > Actinopteri > Myctophiformes > Myctophidae > Protomyctophum > Protomyctophum bolini. The sequence goes on from NC_137868.1 coordinate 49,266,650, forward strand.
TACGCCAGGCTCCTGTTCATTGACTTTAGCTCAGCATTTAACACCATTATTCCACAACAGTTGGTGGAAAAGCTGCGGCTGCTGAACGTGGACCATGGCACCTGCACCTGGATCCTCAACTTCCTGTCTCAGAGGCAACAGAGAGTCAAAGTCAACGGCCAAACATCTGGGACCATCACAGTGAGCACAGGATCGCCCCAGGGCTGTGTCCTGAGCCCCCTGCTGTTCAGCCTGCTGACCCACGACTGCTCTGCTAAATTTGGCAGTAATCACATCCTCAAATTTGCCGATGACACTACTGTGGTAGGGCTTATCAGTAAAAATGATGAGTCTGACTACAGGAAGGAGGTGGATCTGCTCACAGAGTGGTGCAGTTCACATAACCTATTTCTGAATGTGGACAAAACAAAGGAGATGGTGGTTGATTTTAGGAGGAGAGCCAGCAGCTGCCATCATACACCACTGACCATCGGTGGTGCCCCTGTGGAAAGGGTTAATAGCATCAAATTCCTGGGGGTGCATTTGGCAGATGATCTGACCTCCACAATCAACACCACAGCCATCATCAAGAAGGCTCAGCAGAGACTTTACCCCCTCCGGAGGCTCAAGAAGGCGGGCCTTCCCACTCCCCTCCTCACCACCTTCTACAGGGGCACCATAGAGTCGATCCTGACCTACAGCTTCACCTCCTGGTTCGGCAGCCTCAAGGCACAGGAACAACACCAGCTGAATCGGGTGGTGAAGACAGCTGGAAGGATCATCGGTGCCTCTGTTCCCCCCTTGTTGGAGCTCTACAAAGAGCGCTGTGCCAGAAGAGCCACCAGCATTATTGGGGACCCCCATCATCCCTCCCACGGCCTGTTTACGCTCCTACCCTCAGGGAAAAGGTACAGGAGTATTAGGGCAAGGACAACTAGGATGACAAACAGTTTTTTCCCAAGCGCAGTGAGGCTCATAAACGAACTGCGCCCCCTCCCCCCCTCCCCCGGCAAACTTGAATGAAGCGTTGGGCTGAACTGACTGGACAAAAAATGCACTTTCAATGCACAACAGCACTTTAACAGTGCTAGTAACTTTTGTTTTTAAGGATTGCACCATGCCACTTTATTTATTTATAGGTTGTGCTTGGTGTAGGTGACTTTTAACTTGTCCACATGAATTGCACGTCATCATACATACTGGGGTCTCTTTTTTATTGTCTGTCCATGTTTGGTTTTAGTTTTTAGCTTGTGTTTTTAAATAGGCTCTATGTTTTATGTTGCACTGCCATAACTGTGGGGGAACGATATTTCATATTCTTCTGTATGTAAGTACATAGGAAAATGACAAATAAAAATGATTCTGATTCTGATTCTTTGGCCTGGTGGAGACAAAAATCTGATTGACTAAGATGTACGTGTTAACATTACAGTGGACAGAGTACAAATCCTGCTCATTTACAAACTATGTTTGTACCTTTGACAACCTGCAGCTTGAAAAGGCCTTCAGCTCATCTCTGCACCTGGCTCGCTGATAACAAAAATTATCATTACACCTGGGAAAAACTGAATCTTTGGATCAAATAGTAAGCTCAAAAAGGCAGATGGCTTCTTGGTTAGAGTGGGTGACAATAATATCATCCTGGAGGCAATTTTGTTCCTGTGATAAAATGGCCACCAATGTAAAAGAAACCTCAAAGAACAATTCCTATACAGGATCTCCTCACTCTCACTGGTCAACAAAAACACCATGAAGACCCTAACAGGAGCCCTCGTAAAAGGTTTCTTTAAATCCATTAGCAACATCTAGTGTTAGCATGCTCACACTGCAGAGGTTCAGCCCGTCTGCTCCCACTCTACGGAGCTTGTTTCCTTTCCTGGTTAAACAGGAAGGTGGGGGCCTCTGTGAGGACCACAACAGCACTCGCATTAGCTCACAGCGGCGCTAGCAGTACAAGCAGCTACATTTTCTCAGCGATGCAGTACAAACTCAAAAATCACATTTATAACAGACTGATTGAAGTGAAAATGGAAGCTATCGTTCTAACGACAATACAAATCTTTTTTTTTTAAATGATCTGCCTAATGATGATGTCACTGGAGGACCTATTATATGAAGATAGGTTGAAAAGTGGTGAAGTGGTCCTTTAACAGTTTGCAGAATTACAGTACATTTCAAGTACAACTCAATACAAAAACTGTTGACTGTGGACGACACCAGAAAGCATTACTTGTCAGAACATGTAGAGACGTAGCCTACAGAGATCTCTATATAGTACATCTAGGGCTCCATCTTGTGCCACCCTTAACCCTTAGTCCTAAACGTATTTGACATTTTTTTTACTAATTTGAAAAACATTTTAAAATAGTTCAACTAGCCAATCTACATCTACATGTTGTGAGCTTGTAGATCAGCTATTTGAACTATTTCAAAACGTTTTTTTTTATTAATAATATAAAAAAATAACAAATTAGTTCAGGGATAAGGGGTGGCGCAAGATATACCCCATAGTGAGGGGAAAAGGGGTTCAGTTCAATCCTATACAGCCCGAAGAAACAAGCTCCTCATCGAGATACTTTCCCTGCTTTTGTTTCAGTTGGCACCATGGCTCAAACAACCCCACTAGAGCCTTGTTCAACGTCTACAAACCTTGACGAGGAACCCCACCCGCAGCCCCACTCCCGCCACCCCACGCACCCCCCACGGCAACCCGCGGCTACTCCAGATACCAAAAATGGCCCTCCGCTCCCCTATTTTAACATGGAGGACATTAACAGTATTGCCAGCGTCAACGGAATCCATTTGTTTCACCTGAACATCAACAGCCTTGGACCCAAACTGGCTGAAATCAGACAAGTGTTCCTAAGCGGTAAGGCAAACATCATAATTCTCTGAAACAAAACTGGACGAGTCCACCAAGGACCCAGAGATTGAAATAGAGAACTATACAATCATTAGGAACGACAGAAACAGGCATGGTGGTGGCGTGTGCATGTATATTCACAAAGACACTGAATACATTACTCGTACTGACTTACAGCATGATGAAATTGAAACTGTGTGGGTTGAATTAATTAAAAAAAAAGCTAAATCAGTATTAGTTGGCACCGTCTATAGACTGCCCGATCAGCACGAGTTATATGATATACTTGAGGGGAGGAATGTGTAGAGAAAATCCTGATTGGCGACTACAATACGGATATGCATCGTAAGGAAGCACCTGTGTTTAAGTAATTTAGTCGGTTCTGTGATCTGCATGGTGTCAGTCAGCTAATTACCCAACCCACAAGAGTGTGTGATTCTACTCAAACTGTCGGACATACTGACTGCAATGAAAGCCAGAGACAACAAATGCTCTGAACTTCTTAAATGCAAGTCCAAAATAGCCAAGCACAAGCGCTTCGACAGTGATCTCCAAACCAAACTGTGCATCCTAAAAACCCAATGTAACAAGCTAAGAAACGGTGTAATTGCCATGACCAAATCAGCCAAAAGTAACTTTATCAATGATAAAGCCGAGGAAATCAAAAACAATCCTCGGGAGCTCTGGAAGCTACTAAACAACCAACTAGGCTGTGGTCAGAAAGTAAAAACCAGGTTTACTAACATAAACATCAAATCGAATAACACCCTCATCACTGACAAGCTTGACGTAGCCAACCACTTGGACATCTTCTTTACAAATATTGCAACAATGCTGGTTAACAAACTGCCCTCCCACTCTGGGCGTTTTGGTGTAGAGGACATCGAAGCACACAAAAACCTAGGTGTTTGTAAAGATGATTATAAAAATCACACACGTGTGAACTGAGTGGTGCAATTCCCCCCCCCCCCTCTCTCTCTCTCTCTCTCATTAGAGACACAGCACTACCCCTCTCTCTGTTTCTGGCGCCCCCTACTGGTATAAATAAGTAACATACTCGTGCTCATAGACACACACAGGTACACAGGTACACAGGTACATGGACATTGCTGGTTGTAGGAGTGGTTGCACCACTCAAAAATGGCAATAGTAACAACTGAGGAGGTACTTTAAAAAACTGAGTGCCCTCCAACCCCACAAGGCCACTGGCCATGACAATATTCCCTCCAAATTTCTCAGAGACTCAGCCATTTCCATAGCTCCAGTCATCACCCACATAGTAAACCTCTCCATTAAACAGGGACAGGTCCCCCAAGATTTTAAATTGGCCAAAGTAACCCCCCTGTACAAAAAAGGGATTAAATTAGAACCCGGCAACTACCGCCCTGTTTCTATTCTAAGCTCCATCTCGAAAGTGATGGAAAAAATAGTCTATGAACAGGTTGAAAAGTATAAAATAAATTGTTGTACGAGTTCCAATCTGGTTTAAGAACATCCCACTCCAGTGACACATGCCTCCTCTATTTGAGCGACCACATCAAACGGTGGATGCTGGAAAATACTGTGACACTCCATACTGGTTAACAAGCTTAAAGCTATTGGTTTTGATGGCACATCAGTGAGCTGGATGCAATCCTACCTGGAGGGGAGAGAACAGATGGTGGAGGTGAACGGAACACTGCCCCCCCCCCCCCCCCCCCCTCCCAGTGAGCTGTGGCGTCCCACAAGGAAGCATACTAGGGTCTTTACTGTTCCTAATATATGTAAAAGACATGACATCAGCTTGTGACTGCAACTTGTTCCTGTTCGCAGATGACTCAGCACTGCTGGTCTCAGACAGGAACAAACTGCAGGTTGAAAAGACCCTCAGCTCTGAACTCGGTAGAATCTGCACCTGGCTCGCTGATAACAAACTATCCTTACACCTGGGAAAAACTGAATCCATTCTCTTCGGATCAAATAGAAATCTCAGCAAGGCAGATGGCTTCTTGGTTAGAGTGGGTGACAATATTATCACACGAAAAGATAAAATGACCTACCTAGGTTCCATCCTGGAGGCCAATCTTTCCGGTGATAAAATGGCCACCAACGTAATCAAAAAAGTAAATCAAAGAACAAGATTCCTTTACAGGATCTCCTCACTGGTCAACAAAAACATCTTGAAGACAGGAGCCCTCGTACAAGGTTTATTTGACTATGCATCCACCTCTTGGTACCACAGCACCTCAAAGGCCCTTAAAACAAGGCTCCTACTTGGCCTCACCCCCCGAACCCAACTCACCCCTGCCCACTTTGACAGGCTGGGATGGCTTAGGGTCGACGACAGAGTACAGCATCTTGCAATGGGTCTGGTCCACAAGATTGGATACACCACCAAGATACCCATGTACCTGTCTAAATACTTCCTTAATGTAAACGAAGTCCACACCCACAACACCAGAGGGAGTGCAACAAACCATGTACAACCCAGATTCGGCACAAACAAGGGACTACATTATTTTCGCTCCTATGCCACCAAAATGTGGAACGCCCTACCAACAGTCATTAAGACATGTGAATCCCTTGACTCCTTCAAAACCGCTCTCAAAGGGCACCTACGGATGGCTGCAATTCGAAACTGGCCCCTGTAAAATCTGAATCCCCCCCACCGCCCCCCCCCCTTTTCCCCTCACTGTTGTATGTATCTTTTCCCTTTTGGCTTCCTATATGATGAATTCCTGTTCTGTTCTTTAACTACAGAAGTGTCTATTTGTATGTCTCTAAATGTTTTGATGAATTAAACAATGTGGACCCTGTTGTAAACAAGAGTAAGGCTTAATTGGGTCGTCAACTCACAGTTAACAGTCTTTGTATTGAGTTTGTGCTTAAAATGTACTGTAATTCTGCAAACTGTTAATAAATATTTCAATCAATCAAAAATCGAAAAGTTTCGAATTGCAGCCGTCCGTACTGCTGCTAGTATATTAACTACATGCTTGTTTATAACAAGTTACAATAATAACAATATTATTACTGCTGCTAGTATTAACTACTGCTTGTTTATAACAGCTTACAATATTATTACTGCTGCTAGTATTAACTACTGCTTGTTTAGGATAATTTATAACTAACAAGCAGATATGAGAGAAATACTCGTCGTGTTGTTCCATGTTAAAAGATGAGTCAATAATATAAAAGATAAATGTAGTAAAAACAAGGTGAATCAGTTCATCTTACCTGCTGTGTTTCAGCGTTGAGCTGCTTAACGACCACACTGTTTTCAAACCTTTTAGTATTATTATTAAAGTGTTTTCTAACGACACTGCTAACAGGCTAACAGCTAGCTGTGTGTGAACGCACATAGGACTACTGTGCAAGGTCTGTGCGCATGCGCACTAGCCCTGCTGCAGAGCCATTATAAAGTGAGACAGAGTTACGACAACTCTGTTCACGTCACGGGGCTTCAGTCCAATGGCGGCTCTTCTACATAGACTTCTATGGGGACCTCCGGGAGTTTACGGAATGCATTGGATTCTATGGGCTCGCGCGAGAACATGAACCACGTGACCAGGCTGCTTTCTGCCCCCTCAATGTCGTAACTCTCTGTGGTTCTGCCCTGCTGGAGCCTGGAGCGTGCACGGTGCACGCACTACAAACGGTCACTAGGGGGAGCCATGGTACAGTGTAATACAGTGGGGAGCAGCTATGGAACAGCTATAGAGCGCCGCAGGCCCGCCCCCTTTCAGAAAAGCGAGTGGCCCAGGAAGTGGAAGCCCCATGCATTCTCCCATCGGCACTTTTAATATAATTTATTTAAATCAGAGGTTTTATGGTCATGATTCACCAGGGTCCTGGAAGGCTTGATTCTGGGCTTAAAATAATTGATATAAATATTTGAATACATTTAAGTATATTGTAGCGCTGCCACACATTAAGTTAAAAAAAGGATTTATTTTATTTATGGCATTTAAAAGTGTATGTCATTTATGTAATAATGGTCCTTAATTAACGCCATCCTTTAAGGGTAAGGCCCTAAGTTGTTTTGTTTTGTTATTGTTTAAGGGGTGTTTTGAAAGCCTATGTTATGATTTGAGGGGATTGTTTTGATTGACGGGTCTGAGGATGTCTGACGCACGACAAAAGAGGCGTTGGTCGCCGGCCCGCGGGAGGAACGAAACGAGAGAGGCAAACCATCCAGGAAGGCCACGGGAGACCTGGATCAGTTTGATCAATTATTTATTAAATAATAAACTCTGCTCGAACGAACGCTATAGGTGGAATATAGCTAAGGCCACACTGCAGCGCACGATACTGCAACACTGAAGAGACCGGTGAGACCGTTTACATTTTCTTTTACACCCCGCGAGGATCCACTGTTGTTGTTTGCCCTGGAATCATTACGTGTGGATTATATCGCTTCTGGGGATCCCTTTAACTTTTTGCATAACTTTTTGGAGTGACCTTTCGGTTTTCCCTCTTTCTGGGACGTTATTGGAGCCGTTTGGATCTACGGAGCGACAAGGAACAATATAGCGTGCGGGCGTGCACGATCGAGACGCGGACTTTATTTACTCTTTTCTTACAGACCTATTTAATAAACTATTTAAGCGGGCGTACGTGCGTGCGTGCGTGCGTGCGAGCGTAGATCGCGGACATTCGTTCAAACGGTGGTTCAGAACTTTCAGCTCATTCTTTTGATTTTGTGGGAGTTTACAACTGGCTGTATTATTATTATTATTTAATCTGGTTAGATAAAAAGTCACCTAACTTCATCACTACTTCGCTGTGTTCTCATGAGTTTGTTTGCTGTGGGTCTATTGTCAATTCAGCTATTCCTGTCATACAGAAATCAGTTGTGTCGAAAGGAGATCAGTCAATATCTCGTAATTTAAAAAAGAGTAACAGTTCAATTTAATTATCAAACCGTTACATATGGTGGCCCATACGGGGACTGATTTAAATTGATTTTGATAAACTTGTTTGGGTTAGCTTTACAATATGGCAACAGCAGCAGCAGGAGGAGAACCAATAAGTGACGACGTGTTTCCTCCTGTCCATGAGTCCTCTACTCCCGAGGTTGATCTCCCTGTATTTCATGGTGACCCAGATTTCACTTCGGGATCTTTCACCACAAGGAGAAGTCCCCCTCTTGAAACCTCATTAAGTGATTTGTATGGGGGGGATGAGAGGCAAAGAGGGCAGGATGAGACCCAGGTTAAACCTGATGATAATAATGATGATGATGATGATGATGATGATGATGATGATGATGATGATGATGAGGGGAGGGATGAGAAGGATGTGACTCATTACAATGAGCTTAAAGGGCAGGTGAATTCTCTAAAGGCTGATCATGATGAATTTAAAGGTGAGGTGACTTCTCTGAAGAGTGTTAATGGGGAACTTAAAGGTGAGGTGAAGTCTCTGAAAAAAAAATTGGTTAAGCTCGAAAATGATTTTAGAGCATCTATAGCCAGTTCAGTGAACAGGGAGGCCCACCTAAGACAGTCCTTTGAAGCTACTTTCAACAAACTAGGAGAAGATATCAGGGCAGACATGCAGAAACTGGAAATGGATACCATAAACTGTTTGTTACGCAGGGACGACGAGTGGAAGAAAGAGCTTGCTAGGGCAAGACCTACTAGTACACCTGTATCAAATAGACCTCCAGCTGTTTCCACCGATGTCAGCTCCATAGCGCCCCCTATATCATATAATCAGTCTGGTGTGCATTCATTCTCCTCTCCGTCTTATTCCAAACCTCCCGTGCGGCTGGAATTTCCTACGTTTGGTGCCACGACTGAAACTTCCGATGTCCTTGCCTTCGTTGATCAGTGTGAGACCTTCCTTGCCTTAAGACCCCTCTCCAACCGTGAACTTTTGGGAGCCCTATCTTCCGTGAACTTTTGGGAGCCCTATCTTCCGTCTTCAAGGGGCCGGCACTCAGCTGGTGGCAGGCTGCAAAAAGCCATGTCCACGATTGGGTCTCATTTAGAAATGCCTTCATGTCCGCTTTCCTCTCCTCTGACTACATGACAGAAGTGGAGGAGAGACTGAGGTCCATGGTGCAGAAACCAGAGCAATGTCTCAGGGATTTCGCGTACGATTATCGTGCACTGTGCCTCAAGTGGAAGCGAGACATGCCAGAGGAGGATATAGTGAGACGCATCTTGAGTAACATCAACCCTAAAGTGGCTGGCTGCCTGCGGGGCACTGTGACGACAGTGACCGAGCTAGTAAAGGTGGGGTCCATGGTGGAGAAGGACTTCTCAGGAACCCAGGACTACTGGCAGAGGGTGAAGGCGAGTACTGACAAACAGGGCAAGAAGGAGAAGAAACAGCCGGCTAAGACCATTGCAGAGCTTTCTCTAGTGCAAAACAAGAGCTACAAAGATAACGAAAACAAGCTCCTGTTGGTCCCGGTTACCATCAAGGGAATCCCAGTTGAGGCAGTGGTGGACACTGGGAGTTCTTTCACTCTTATTAAGGAAAGTCTGTGGAAGCAAGTCATGCAACCAGATGAAACCTTACCGTTTACCCGACAGGGTTTTGTCCTAGCTGATGGCTCAGCTCATCGAGCCTTGGGCAAGAAAGATCTCAGGTTCGACTGGCATGTCATGCAAGATCGCCATCTTGTGTTCCCACTGATCCTTGGCCTAGACTTCCTTGCCAAGACCGGTGCCATTCTTGATCTGGCTAAGAATAGTTATGGGTTGAAGACTGGAAAAGGTTACACCTATTATCCTTTCTTAAGCCAGAAGGCCGAGTCCAGCTTGTGGGACAAGTCTCCCACCATCGTCTACCAACCAGGCATCCTCCTCTACTATGCCTTGCCTCCAGGGGAGATGAGAGATTGCTGGGCATCTACGGTCAACCCAGAGTTACGGGCTCCTTATGACACGGACTGTCCGGAGGAGCTACAACGGCTCGTGGGTGACTGGCCTGCTGTCACCTCCAGTAAACTGGGGAAGACATCTGTGGTGAAACACACCATCTTCGTGCAGGATGAAGTGCCTGTACGATCCAAGGCGTATCGGGTGTCTCCTCAGAAGAAGAAGGTCATTGAGGAACATGTGGAGAAGATGCTGGGAGATGGGATCATTGAGCCGTCACAGTCAGCTTGGTCATCACCTGTAGTTCTGGTGAACAAACCAGACGGGTCCTACAGATTCTGTGTGGACTACCGAAGGGTGAATGCCAAGACCCTGCCAGACGCTTATCCGATGCCCATCATTCATGATATCCTTGAGTCCTTGGAAGGGGCCTCCTGGTTCAGTTCCTTGGACTTGCAGTCTGGATACTGGCAGGTGGCGATGGCAAATGAGAGCAAGGCGAAGACTGCTTTCATAACCTCGCTTGGACTTTTCCAGTTTAAGGCTATGCCATTCGGTCTGCGGAATGCTGCAGCCTCCTTTCAGAGACTGATGGAGACGGTCTTGGCGGAATTGAGGGGAAAGCTATGCTTTGTGTATATCGATGACATCATAGTCTACTCTCACTCCAGAGAACAACATCTTCGAGATTTGGAATCCGTTTTCAAGAAGTTACATGCCGCCAATCTCAGCCTCAACATGAAGAAGTGTCACTTTTTCAAGCGAGAGCTGAAGTTTTTGGGGCACATCGTCTCCAACAGAGGCGTGGAGGTTGATCCATCCAAAACACAAGCAGTGTCTGAATATCCTGTCCCTCAGGATCTAAAGGCTGTGCAGCGTTTCTTGGGGCTTGCGGGATGGTATCACAAGTTCATTCCCCATTTTGCAGACATGGCAGCCCCTCTCAACAATCTGAAGAGGAAGGGAGTGGAATGGAACTGGACCAGCGAGTGTCAAGACAGCATGGAAGCTCTGAAGCAGGCGTTGCAGAGCTCACCTGTGTTGGCGCAACCCAATACATCACTACCTTTTCAGGTACACACGGACGCCAGTGAAGTGGGTCTCGGAGCCATCCTCTCCCAGACCACCGATGATGGTGAGCATGTAATTGCTTACGCGTCGAGGGGACTCCGAGGCCCGGAGCGGAATTATTCCACTTCTGAGAAGGAGTGCCTGGCCGTGGTCTGGGCTGTGGAAAAGTGGAGGCACTATCTGGAGGGACCAGAGTTCACAGTCTTCACGGACCACGCCGCACTGTCCTGGGCTTTCAACTGCCCGAAGACCACCTCTCGACTGACTCGTTGGATACTCCGACTGCAACAATTCAGCTTCAAGGTTCATTATCGGAAGGGTTGTCTTAACGTCGCCCCGGATGCACTGTCCCGTGCTTACGAACCACTCTCCATTCACTCCTCACCCTGTCTTGTCATGTCCTCGAAAAGCCCCTCGGACTTGCCGACCACATTGGCAGAATTGGCAGCGGCCCAAGGAACAGACCAGGGAGTGATGGACCTGAGGAGAGACAGCGTTCGGACAACATCTCCACACGATCGCATCGGCTTCTGTGACAACCAAGGGCTATTGTACCGAAGAGTGCCGGTGAAGAACCAGGGAGAAAAGTGGCAGTTGGTCGTCCCGCAGACTCTGGTGGCAGAATTCCTGCGGTACTTCCACGACAACCCGTTGGGTGGTCATCTGGGTCGCCTGAAGACCCTCTTACGAGTGCTGGAGGTAGCCTGGTGGCCAACGGTCCGAAAGGACGTCTGGGATCACACAAAGACTTGTGTGACCTGCCAGCAGTACAAGGCAAGCAACACCAAGCCTGCAGGGCTACTACAGAGCACTCAAGTCACCGCTCCGGGAGTGATGTTAGGCATCGACCTGATGGGTCCATTCCCCAGGAGCAAAGCCGGCAACGTTTACCTCCTGGTGGTGGTGGACTATTACTCCAAATGGGTGGAGATGTTCCCCTTGAAAGACAGCAAAACACCTCGTCTCATCAAAATCCTCAGGGAGGAAATCTTCACCCGCTGGGGGGTGCCCTCGTATCTCGTTTCGGACAGAGGACCTCAATTCACTGCCAACTTGTTGATGGACCTCTGCAAGGCTTGGGGTGTGGTCCAGAAACTCACCACCAGTTACCACCCACAAACCAACCTTACAGAACGCATTAACCGGACATTGAAAACCATGATTGCATCATTCGTCGGCGAGCACCATAACACCTGGGACCAGTGGCTACCAGAGTTCCGCTTCGCCCTCAACACAGCTCACCAGGAAACCACTGGGAAAGTCCCTGCTGAGTTGGCTTTGGGTCGGAAGCTCCAAGGCCCACTGGAGAGGCTGATCAATAAACCACCGTCTCCTGCAGACCAAGCCGCATATAACCTGGTGGAGAGACTACAGAAGATGGCGGAGGAGGTCCAGAGGAGAGTGGGTGTGCACCAGGCTAGACAAGCTAGGTATTATAATGCCCGCAGGAAAGAAGCGCACTTTCAAACGGGTGACCTAGTCTGGGTCAGGACTCATCCTCTCTCGAAGGCCAGCGACAAGTTCTCCGCCAAGCTAGCGCCCAAGTGGGAGGGGCCAGCTAAAGTACTGAGAAAATTAGGGCCGGTGAATTACCGAATTGGATGGAATAACCCACCTGATAAACAGGACACTGTCAATGTGGTTAATATAAAAAGGTTCTATGGTACCTCACCCTAGTAGCCGATGGCTGGAGGGGGGGTCTATGTAGCGCTGCCACACATTAAGTTAAAAAAAGGATTTATTTTATTTATGGCATTTAAAAGTGTATGTCATTTATGTAATAATGGTCCTTAATTAACACCATCCTTTAAGGGTAAGGCCCTAAGTTGTTTTGTTTTGTTATTGTTTAAGGGGTGTTTTGAAAGCCTATGTTATGATTTGAGGGGATTGTTTTGATTGACGGGTCTGAGGCTGTCTGACGCACGACAAAAGAGGCGTTGGTCGCCGGCCCGCGGGAGGAACGAAACGAGAGAGGCAAACCATCCAGGAAGGCCACGGGAGACCTGGATCAGTTTGATCAATTATTTATTAAATAATAAACTCTGCTCGAACGAACGCTATAGGTGGAATATAGCTAAGGCCACACTGCAGCGCACGATACTGCAACACTGAAGAGACCGGTGAGACCGTTTACATTTTCTTTTACACCCCGCGAGGATCCACTGTTGTTGTTTGCCCTGGAATCATTACGTGTGGATTATATCGCTTGAGAGTGTAACCCGTACATGTCCATTTGGTTTCATTTTAAACTCTCAAGAGTTCAATTATTGTTAAAGATCTGCATAATAAGTCTACACAAGAGAATGTAGAATAATTGTTATTTTGATCAACTTTTGCCTGTTGTCTCTCCTTAAGTAGGCTACCATTGATGATGGTACAAGGAGAGATTGTGGTCAAGATCTTATTAAATGAAAAAAGTTTTGGGTCTGAGAGGCTACATCTCATAAAAAAATGGTGGTCCATATGGCTCAAATGCCCAATAAATAATGGGACTTGATACAAAAAGGTTTGAAAACCACTGATATAATAGAATAATCAATTAAGGCAGAAGAGTGAACCAAATGTTCAAAAGTTATGTTTAGGATTATATAAATTATGATATAATTGATGTTCAGTATGCCAATCCCAGAAGATGCACCCATTTCAAACAGAACTGTATGCCAGATGAATAAACTTGAATAAATAGTGTTGTTGATGAATAATGGCCCATAATTGTAGCGTATTGATTTAGGCTATTTTATGTCCCTGAAAAGTGCTGAATTAACCCATATAAAGCCTATTCCTTAATATAAAGCTCTGATGCATTCAATGCAAATAAAAATCATATCATGACAAAGCAAAAATAACGGTGTAGGCTATAGGTCTATCTGTCTGTCTATCCATCTATCCATCTGTCACGACTATGGTCGTGTGTGGTTATGATTAATTATGAGTGTTATGATTTATGAGTGTTATTTTGGATTATAAATATATATATATGTTTATTGCTAATAGTATATATATATTTATATGGTGGTATATTGTTATAGTATATATATATGTATGTGGATTATCTTAGGCCTAGATGTCTTCTAATATATATATATCTCTATATCTGTGCAGCAGTTGTTATGAACCTGTATTAGACTAACTCTCCTCCCATGCAGAGTATACTAATGGGTCTTCAGACAGACTGATTGTCATCAGCTGTGTGTCTGGGGTAACCCTGTTGGCCATGACCATGGAGGTCTGATCAACCTCCCTGATTGGCTGACGGTCACGTGAGCGAGCTAGCGGCCGCGGCTCTCTCACTACATAGCCCATTCATGCCCAGCCCAGCGCTGGGGAAACACTTCTAAGGTCTTTCCCCCATCCGCCGTACTGCTACATTATGCCAACTGTTTTAGTTTGTTCTTTAGTTTGTGGAGTTGAACCTTTGTGTTGTTAGCCGTTATTCCCTTCGGAAAGGTATAACGTGCTATAGTTTTGTTTTGGTAATCCGAGTTTGTATTTAATTTGAAGTTGAAGAGCCATTTATTTGTACTATTGTTGATTATTATATTTATTCATTATACTACTGAATAAATACTTGCATTAAGGCCTTGGTTTCCGTTTCTCCTATCTATATTACATTACCTTTTACCCCTAGACATATGGTTTTGTAACATATTTGGGAGCTCGTCCGTTTCAAAAAACAAATTAAGGATTCAGTTGTTCAGTTGGTTATGTTTTTTGTTTTGCTAGTATTGCTTTTGGTGGTAGACGGATTGGGGAGTATTAATGGTGAGTACGTTGCTCGCACCAGTTTGAGTAAGAGATTTTGTTGCGGTGGTATGGCCTCTGATGACCAGAGTGCTTGTACGGATGTCCTGTCGCTTGAGGAGCTACAACAGTGCTCATATTGGGAATTGTACAGTATTGCCAAACAATTTAACATTCCTTTACCGCACGGTACCAAAAAGAAAGAGGCGATTTTCGCAGCTGTCTCACGGCAGTTGCTTTCACGGGGAGTCATTACGATGCTGTCAGATGAGAGTGAGGGGGGAGACGTATCACTCATTGTCGCAGAACCGAGTTCCAGTGGGGCCAATCAGTCTGACACTACGGGTGTGTTAGAGCAGGGCGAGGATCCCGCGGGGGACCCGTCTGCTCAGGTCCCACATGATGACCCACGGGGCACTGGGGGGAGTCCTCAGGACATAGGGGGGGTTCTGCGCCTCCGGGAGCTTGAGCTGGAAATAGCACTAACAACGCTGAAGAGCGAGGAGTGCAAACTAGAGCGTCAGAGACATGAGCTCGACATGGCACGCCTGCGAGGCCAGACCTACCCCGACGAGGCGTCCGCAGGGGCGCCCGCCTCCCAGCAGCAACACGGGTCATCCCCAGGTTCCAGAGGAGTGGCAGCGTTCGACATAAGCAAACAAATCGCATTGGTACCTGCGTTCAAGGAGGGTGAGTTGGATAACTACTTTTGTGCTTTTGAACGAATTACTGGTGCTGTTAAGTGGCCCAGGGAATTCTGGAGTTTGCTACTCCAATGTAAGTTGACAGGTAGAGCACAGGATATCTGTAGCGCACTCACGGTGGATGAGAGCCTATGTTATGATGTTGTAAAGGCGGCTATCCTTAGCGGTTTCGAAATGGTGCCTGAACATTATAGGCAAAAATATAGGGCCGCTCAAAAATCCTCTACTCAAACGTTTGTGGAATTTGGCCGTGAAAAAGCCACATTGTTTAGGAAATGGTGCAACGCGAGCAACGTACACACTTTTGAGCAGCTTACTGAGCTGATAGTGATGGAAGATTTCAAATCATGTATCCCAGATCGTATTGTTGTCTATCTTGAGGAACAAAAGATTAACTCAATTGCTAAAGCCTCTGTGAGGGCCGATGAATATGATCTGACGCACCGGTCTGGTGTTTCTCCGGTGCGTAGCGGGGAGGGTCTGTTTAACATGCAGAAAAAACAGCACAAATTGTCACAGCCGAAAAGTCCACCGAGGGGCGCAAGTGCAGCGCCTGACAATCGTGCTTGCTTTTACTGTCATGAAGTGGGCCATTTGGTTTCTCGTTGCCCTAAAGTACAACATAAGCAGCAGAAAGAGAATGGAAATGGAAATGTGTATTCAAAAAAACCAAAGGGTGTGGGGTTTGTGCATACTATTCCTCGGTCTGCTTCCGAGACAGCTATGGCTGTCCGGGCGGAGGTAGAGGAGTGTTTTGATCCCTTTATTTTGCATGGCTCAGTCTCTCTGTCTGATAAGGAAAATGAGCGCGTTCCTATCACCATTTTGCGTGATACAGGCGCCTCACAGTCCCTTATTTTACAGAGTGTACTGCCATTTGCGGAGAATACCTTTTGTGGTTCCGATGCATTGGTTTTGGGCGTGGAAATGATATCCTCTCGCGCTCCATTGCATATGATCCACCTACGCTCTCCACTTGTTTCTGGTCTTGTGCAGATCGGGTTACGTGAAAGTTTACCCATTGAAGGTGTGGGGATGATTCTTGGTAACGACATAGCTGGGGAAAAAGTGTTTGCGTCGCTAGAAGTGGTTGAAAAGCCTGTGGCTAACGTAGCTATGCCTGTGCTGGGAGCCCCACCCACTGTGTTTCCGGGTTGTGCGGTGACTCGCGCACAATCGAAAAAGTTTGATGGCGAGGCTACGTTGTGTGACACTTTCTTGTGTGCCGAGCGACCAGTGGGTGATGCTCCACAGACACAGCGTAAGCAGGCTAGAAAGAGCTTGCTGCCTACTAAAAGTGATTTTGGGTTTGATATCGATAGGGAAACATTTGCGCATGCGCAGAAGCACGATCGCTCTCTCTCTGTGTGCTGGGAGGCAGTTACCAAAGTGGTGATGCTGCCGTGCCGAGTGCATATAGTGTAGAGGATGGCCTCCTTGTGCGTAAATGGTTTCCAGCGGCTATCGGTAACTTGAAATGGAATGTGGTGCGTCAGGTTGTGGTACCTCAGGGTTTCCGTTCCCAGATTCTCAGTCTGGCTCACGACAACATTTCTGGCCACCTGGGCATTCGTAAAACTTATGACCGCATCCTACGCTATTTTTTCTGGCCGGGTTTGAATGCGTCTGTTACTGACTTCTGCCGCACTTGTCATGTGTGTCAGATGACGGGGAAGCCAAACCAGACTATTCCGCCCGCGCCGTTGAAACCGATCCCTGCTGTGGGTGAACCATTTGAGCACATCATGATTGACTGTGTCGGTCCATTACCGACCACAAAATCTGGTCACAAATACCTTCTTACTGTAATGTGTAGTGCAACGCGCTACCCAGAAGCGTTCCCATTACGCACACTAAAAGTGAGACCAGTTATTAAAGCGCTTTCTAGCTTTTTCTCTACTTTTGGTTTTTGCCGGTATCTTCAAAGTGACCAGGGCTCAAATTTCATGTCAAAATTATTTGCTCAAGTTGCTTCCACCCCTTGGCATAGAACACAGACACTCTAGCGCTTATCATCCTGAGTCCCAGGGCGCGCTTGAGCGGTTTCACCAGACGTTGAAAGCGATGATGAAGAAATACTGTCACGAAACTGGTAAAGCCTGGGACGAGGGTTTGCCTTATCTTATGCTGGCAGTAAGAGAGAGCGTACAGGAGTCGCTGGGGTTTAGCCCAGCGGAGCTGGTGTTTGGCCATACGGTGCGCGGGCCGTTGCGTGCGTTTCGAGAGGGCTTATTAGCCAACGCAAACTCGCCGGTGACTAATGTATTGGATTTTGTTGCGGGGTTTCGCGAGCGATTGCACAAGGCCAGACAGATAGCTAGCAGCTTTCTGAGTAAAGCTCA
This sequence comes from Protomyctophum bolini, assembly GCF_963924005.1. NCBI lineage: Eukaryota > Metazoa > Chordata > Actinopteri > Myctophiformes > Myctophidae > Protomyctophum > Protomyctophum bolini. The sequence goes on from NC_137868.1 coordinate 49,284,162, forward strand.
GGGTAAAATGAAGGCATGGTTTGACAGGAAGGCTGTGCATAGAGTGTTTGCTGTGGGTCAGAGGGTGTTGGTGCTGCTCCCACTGCAAATCTCAGCCTTCCAGGCCAAATTCAGTGGTCCTTATGTGATTGACAAAAAAATAAGTGAAACGGATTATGTGATTTTGACGCCCGATCGTCGCAAAAAGACAAGGGTTTGTCATGTGAATATGCTCAAGCCGTATCTGGCTCGCACCGAGTCAGATACTCCTGTTATTCCCGCAGTTGTCGCCTCACTTTCTGCAGCAGCGCCGTCACTTTATTCCCCTGAGAGTGATGGGCTGCGTGTAAAAGGTTCGTCTGGGTCACGTCTACAGAACTCTGAAATATTGAATGATTTACCGGGGTATTTAAAACATTTGGGTCCCCAGGCGCAAGCAGACATTATTGATTTGATGGAAAATAATGTGAATCTGTTTTCAGATAACCCATCATGCACATCAGCCCTTTCTCATGATGTAATTGTACAGAAGGATTGCCCTCCTATTAAGCAACATGCCTATCGGGTTAATCCAACCAAGCGTGCTTTACTACGAAAAGAGGTTGACTACTTGTTAGAGAACGGGCTGGCTGTTCATAGCAGCAGTGCGTGGTCTAGCCCCTGCTTGCTGGTGCCTAAGGGCCGATTCATACTCCTGTTTCGGCGCTGTAGTGCCGAAATGATTTCGGCTCGTCAGAAAATTTCAGTAGCACCGAAGAGCCGACTTTAGGACGGTACCCGCCCCCCCGAACCTCAAATGACGTCAAATTGTAGGCTCTACAGCGCCGAACCGACTTTTATTCGGCTCTAAAATAGGAGTATGAATCGACCCTAAGGCTGACGGGAGCCAGCGGTTTTGTACAGATTTTCGTAAGGTTAACAATATAACGCAGGCTGACAGTTATCCGCTCCCGAGGATGTTGGATTGCGTGGATCGGGTGGGGTCTGCTAAATTTGTAACTAAATTGGATTTGCTAAAGGGTTATTGGCAAGTGGCTTTGACACCCCGTGCATCAGAGATCAGTGCATTCGTGACACCAGACGGTTTGTACCAATATACAGTGATGCCATTTGGCTTAAGAAATGCACCAGCGACATTTCAAAGATTAATGAATAATGTACTAAGAGGCGTGGACAATACAGAGACTTATTTGGACGATGTTGTGGCATATAATGATACTTGGCCTGAGCATAATTATACACACTTTGGGACAGATTTTTCAGCGGTTAGGAGAGGCTAACCTGACATTAAATTTGTCAAAATGTGAATTTGGTTGTGCGACCGTAACGTATCTTGGGAAGCAGGTTGGTCAGGGCCAGGTACGTGCTATTAATGCAAAAATCCAGGCTATCCTAGAATATCCTGTGCCAAGGACTAGGCGTGAGCTCCGCCGGTTTTTGGGCATGGCAGGTTACTACCGGGGGTTTTGCAAATTTTTTGCTGCCGTCACTGCGCTACTACGCTGACTAGCGTCAAAAGAGTATTTATCTGGTCGCCTGCCTGTCAGTTAGCGTTCGAATCCTGCAAGGCTCTCCTCTGCAGCACTCCAGTCCTGGCTGCGCCCGACTTCACCAAACCGTTCAAGCTGGAGGTGGATGCCAGCGCCTGTGGGGCCGGTGCTGTCCTGCTCCAGGAGGATCTTCAGGATATCGATCATCCCATCTGTTACTATTCAAAGAAATTTAATTCGGCGCAGGGTAACTATAGTACCGTTGAGAAGAAAGCTCTCGCCCTGTTACTTGCATTACAATTTTTCGAGGTATATGTTGGCTCAAGCCCGTTGCCTATTGTTGTCTATACTGACCATAATCCCCTTGTGTTCCTAAGGCAAATGCAAAATTCAAATCAAAGACTGATGAGATGGTCCTTGATGCTACAGGACTTTGAAGTGGAAATTCGCCACAAGAAGGGGACGGACAATGTCCTTGCGGATGCCCTTTCCCGGGTTTAAGGTGCTCTCTTCTTTGAGAAGAAGTTATTTGGGGATATAACTTATTTTCGGGAAGGGGGGTGTCACGACTATGGTCGTGTGTGGTTATGATTAATTATGAGTGTTATGATTTATGAGTGTTATTTTGGATTATAAATATATATATATGTTTATTGCTAATAGTATATATATATATTTATATGGTGGTATATTGTTATAGTATATATATATGTATGTGGATTATCTTAGGCCTAGATGTCTTCTAATATATATATATATCTATATCTGTGCAGCAGTTGTTATGAACCTGTATTAGACTAACTCTCCTCCCATGCAGAGTATACTAATGGGTCTTCAGACAGACTGATTGTCATCAGCTGTGTTGGCCATGACCATGGAGGTCTGATCAACCTCCCTGATTGGCTGACGGTCACGTGAGCGAGCTAGCGGCCGCGGCTCTCTCACTACATAGCCCATTCATGCCCAGCCCAGCGCTGGGGAAACACTTCTAAGGTCTTTCCCCCATCCGCCGTACTGCTACATTATGCCAACTGTTTTCGTTTGTTCTTTAGTTTGTGGAGTTGAACCTTTGTGTTGTTAGCCGTTATTCCCTTCGGAAAGGTATAATGTGCTATAGTTTTGTTTTGGTAATCCGAGTTTGTATTTAATTTGAAGTTGAAGAGCCATTTATTTGTACTATTGTTAATTATTATATTTATTCATTATACTACTGAATAAATACTTGCATTAAGGCCTTGGTTTCCGTTTCTCCTATCTATATTACATTACCTTTTACCCCTAGACATATGGTTTTGTAACACCATCCATCTAAGACATCAATGAAAATGGCTGTTGAAATGGTGAAATATATGCCTTCCCCACACCAAAACATGACAATATTGATTATGTCAATTAACCTAATCAATGAATGCACTGGTTCTGATTCTGATTTAGTAATACACACTAAGCCAATAGTCACTGCAAAACAGGGCCGTGCAGAGAGCACTGAGGGGGCAGGGGCTCAATCTCCAGAAAAGGGTACATGTGTAGGGGCGCGCACAGCGCGCACCGATTTTTGGGGGTGGTCTTTTTGTGGAGTCCGTCCCTTGTGCCATTTCATGTCATTGGACAGTAAAATAAGCAATATGTTTTCATTAGTCTGAAACTAAAACTGACTGATGGCAGCCAGTGCATTAAAAGATAATTCATTATGATAGTGAATTCATCATTACTTGTCAAATGTTCGTCTTGAAGGGCCCATGGCACTTATTGCCCCCCCCACATAAGCCCCTATTGGCCCCCCACATGCCCTTATGTGCCCCCCCCTTTTTGGGAAAGGGCACCTTCTAAAAAAGGGCAGGTGCTCAAGCCCTCCTAGCCCCCCGCCCTCTGCACGTGCCTGCTGCAAAATGCACTGCATGACTGCAATCATGCATGCGTACTACATCCAGTAGGAATATGTCAGTAGGCATAAGCCTATTTAGGTCTACTTGATTAACAAATTGATAGCCCATGGTGTGGGGTATCAAGTCCAATCAATGCAGGTGCACATAATGGGTGCCAAGCCCTACATAAAGCAGACTGTGGCTGTTACGTGCCACGTAGGTATGATTGTCTGTAGGGTCTGTATTCCTTCCCTGTCTCTCCTTCCCTCTCCCCTCTTTGCATTCTCTGCAGGTCTGAAGGCCATAACCACCAGTGTGACTCCAGCTGCCCTCATTGGCTAGGCTCTGATTCTCTGGCTCCGCCTTCAACCAATCACACACACCTGTGCCCTATAAAAGGGCTGTGTTGGGCTCATTGCAGCAGATCTCTCTTCAACAGTCAGTTGTTTGTTAGACCACAGACACCTTGTTCTACTACTGTATGTCTAGCGCATATGCCCTGCCTTGGGATAGGTAAGATGGGGGCCTCTATACATAGACCACACGTAGGCAGAATCTATGTTAAACCACACTAGGTAAGGGATGGTTGCCACTTTTGTATTTATCCTCATTGGACAGTGTAGCTAGGCAGTCAGGCTTTTGTTTTCATGTCAGTCAGTTAGACAGCATTGTGTTCACCTTAGCTGCTTAGTTTATTATTTTGGCAACATCCGTGTCCCCTGGCAGTGGCATACTTTTGTTTTGAACTATCTGAACTTTTTGTGAACCTTGTAAATATTAATCCTGATTTCAAACCACTAAAATACCATAAGGTACTTTTTGCCTCGAATCCTGTGTTTGTCTCTTATTTGCACCTTTTTAAAGGCTTGGTATCCCATTCAAATCATGTTATGTTACTCTAGCCTCTAGACTCCGCTAACAAAAGGGTTTCGTAACAGTGGCACAAAGCCATTTCTTCGCAACCATGCCAAATGCATCTTCCCAATTTGTAGAGGCAAGAAGGAAAAAATAATTCTGTTTAGTTTCCCTAAAGCGGGTCAAATCAGACGACTATGGGTGGATGAGGTGAGGAGGGCTAAAAGGCAGTTCCCAACCTGGGAACCCACACCATCCTCCAGTCCGTGAGGTAGGCTCAACCCTAATCGTGTATTCACACTTATGTATTATCATGCTGTTGTTTGGGTATTTAGACAAATCTATTTTCTTTCCTAAGGACCACTTCACACCAGAGGACCTCATTGGCCGTAGAAGACTCAGGAGAACAGCTGTCCCACGTCATGTAGTGGAACGAAGTTCCTGTAAGTATATGAGCCATACCTTTTAATTGTCACTCCCATCACTACCACATTTAACAAACTCTTTGCTTGTCATCATCACTGCCACTTCAGCAGCAGGGATGCAACCAGCATCACCTCCACCATCACAACCCACGTCAGCAACAGGAATGGCAGCAGATGAAAGATCAGACCACACCTACAGTAAGTAGAAACTCTTAAGTATGGATCCTTCATTTGGCTGTAAAAACATACCTTCTTGTATGTGTCATCTTAATTCCAAAGTGTACCCTTTTTGAAGTTAAACTCATTTAACTCACCACCAGCAGCAGGGATGCAACAAGCATCACCTCCACCATCACAACCCACTTCAGCAGCAGGGACGCAACCAGCATCACCTCCACCATCACAACCCACTTCAGCAGCAGGGATGCAATCAGCATCACCTCCATCATCACTACCCACGTCAGAAACAGGAATGGATTTCCCCCTGGCAGCAGATCAAAGATCAGACCACAACAGTAAGTAGGAACTCTTGAGTATGGACCCTTCATTTGGCTGTATAAAGATACCTTCTCTGTCTTAATTCCAAAGTGTACCCACTACCCTGTTAAGTTAAACTTATTTTATGTAGCCTAATTATCCACTCTGTTCATTTGCCTCTTGCCATCACCACTAGCAGCAACAGCAGAAATACAACAGCAACCAGAATGTCCAACATCTAGTGTCATAGTAGATCACAGTTACTGTACGTATAAACTCTTTACATGAGTTTGGCTTAGCTAAATTTTGTATGTACTGTAACTGAATCAATTTATTTTAATCTGTATGAAAACAACTACACATTTAGAACAGTATACCTGAATATCTATTAAATAATTCCTTAGGTTTGGTTCAGTCACCAACCACAGGTCTACTGGCTGAAAGAGATCTCCAGATTAAACATTTAACCTGTGAGCTGGAGAAAAAGGTTGGTACACTGAAACTGGATCATTCTCATATAGGCGACTGGCCATCATTAATGAAGAATCATGGAACCTGTTTTCTCTTTCAGAACAAAATGCTGTCACAAGTGTTTAACGAAGACCAGATCAAATTCCTTGAAAGAAGGCAAGTATACATGCATGCCATGTACGCACATGCATGTGCACATGCACACAAACACATAAACCTCCTATATATCCTTGCTCAACAGGCTTGTTCCCACCTGGCTGTCTTCCAGTCACAAGTGGTCAGCAAAGACGTTTTCAAGCTGTCTGGCTCTTAGGTTGGCTGTTGGATGTGATGGATACGAGTTCCTGCGAAAGGGTAATTCTTGAACGTCCATATACTATGTCTTCATCTTTCCAAGACATGAATTACCCAATTACATCATATAGGACCATCAACAAAAGACTGGAAGGACTTCAGTGTGTCCCTGGTATCCAGTTAGACATATGAGCATTTGCGCCTGTCGTAGACATGCGCAGAGCAAGTCCAGTCAGGGAACCTCAGTCAGCGCGCCGGCCGTTAATTGGGCCACCGCAGCATCATCCACATGATTCACTCAGCCAATCACAGCTCACCCCATCTCTCATACCGGCTACTTTAACTGAAGGTTTTGCATTCATCCTCCTGCTTGCTGCTTGCTTGCTGCTGCTTATTGTATACTGTGCGCTGCTGTATACAAAGTGCTATTATATTAACTTACCTGATGTGGGTCCGCTTTTTGCTATTAATCGGGGTTGTCACGGTTGTCACCATGTCCTCACCAAATGGTTTGCTGCACGACTCGGACGCGGACATCATGACGACCGACCTCGACTTTTCATCCCCGGCGTTCTCGCAGGCTGTAGCGGCCGTATCGCCCAGAAGCAGGCGTCCATCCAGGACTGGCCTGTGCACAAAATCCTCAAGGTTTTGTTCTCCCGTGAGATTTCACCCCCCATGGGTTCATCTCATCATGAGCTTTTTGAATTCTTCTTGGCTTCTATTGAGGGCGAAACGAGAGCCCAACCAGCAGCACCCCCACCCCCCGCTGCTAAAAAAGTCACATCCAAAAGGAAAAATGCCTCATCGTCGCTACCCGGTCCCTCCGCCCCGCGGCCAAAAAGGCGAGCCGGGCGAAGGATCCTGTCCTGTCAGCGCTGCTGGAAATCAAATCATCCATGGATCGGATGAACAACCCAATATCAGCGCTTGAGGTTCCGGCAACAGCAGCCACGTCAGCACCTGCGGCTTCTTCCGCAGTGAGCCTCCTGTCAGGTCAAGCGGCTGCTGTTCCTCCATCCACCAACGCGCATTTCGCCGTTCCTGCCCTTTCTCCTGCTACCGCTATGCCAGTCTACCCCAGTCTACTATCCTCCTGGAACTATTCAGCAGGCATTTCACGGGCCACCAGTCCCTGTCCTGCACCATTTGCGGTTCCTTCTCCCACTCTGCCAGCCTATGCCCCAGGGCAGCGTTCAAAGCCGTTCATCCCAAATCAGGCTCGCCCTTCCGACCCGGCAAAAAGGTGAAGCCTCGTCATTCCGACGGGCAGGTTCCCATATGCATTAATTTCAATGAAAATGTCTGTATGTATTCTAACTGTAAATTCATGCATATCTGCAGCGTGTGCAGAGACAGCCACCCGAGGGCGGTGTGCCCACGCCGGTCCCGCCCGGCCCAGGGGAAAAATAAATAAAGCACCCATCAACCCCTATCAACGTGCCCGAACTTTCTCACTGCTTGTCCAAACACCCAAATAGATGTTTTGTGAACTACCTCATCACCGGTCTAGTGCAGGGGTTTGTAGCAGGCTTGTGCTTTTTGCCAAAGGTCACTTATGTGTGCAAAAACCTGTTGTCTGCTCTCAGAGAACCAGATGTGGTAGAGGGTTTAATTGAGAAGGAAGTGAAGAAGGGATTCCTAATCGGCCCTTTTCTTAAAGCCCCGTCTCCTATTTTTAGGATAAGCCCTATAGGAGTTGCGACACGCAAATACTCTGGGAAAAAGAGGCTAATTATCGATTTATCAGCCCCTCACAATAATCCTAGCCACCCCAGTATTAATAGCTTAATTCCGCTCGAGCAGTTTTCTTTGTTTTATGCAACAGTGGATAATGCCGTTAAATGTATTAAACAAGCAGGCAAAGGCGCTTGGCTAGGGAAGGCTAATATTTCAGACGCCTTCAAAGTCATGCCCCTCCATCCCTCCCAATGGCATCTTTTCGGGATTAAATGGAAATCGAATTTCTATTTTTCAGTCCGCTTAACTTTTGGATGTCGCAGTAGCCCCCGCATTTTTGATACCTTGTCCGAAGCGCTTTGCTGGATTCTGTTGAATTGTAGCAAATTACCCTTTGTCCTACACCTGCTAGACGATTTTCTAGTAGTTGATTTCCCTAGCTCGGCTCCTGCCAAATGCATTCATGCAGTTAGAGGCCTTTTCGGCCTTTTAAAGGTGCCTCTCTCCGAGGAGAAAACGGTGGGGCCTACTACCAGGTTAGAATTTTTGGGCATTACCCTAGACAGCAACCTTATGCAGGCCTCTCTGCCCACAGAGAAACTCGACCGGCTTTGAGGTTTCGTTTCTGCTTTTTTATCAACTGCAGATAAGCCTATTTCCAAACGGGAATTACTTTCCCTGCTGGGGCACTTTAACTTTGCAATGCGCATTATTCCCCAGGGGCACGCCTTCATTGCCAGGCTTCTCGACCTCGCCAAGACCGTGCCAAATCTGCTCGATACAATTCAGCTAGATGAAGGATGCCGCTCCGACTTGCGCTTCTGGTCGCTGCTATTGAATGACTGGAACGGAATTTCTTTTTTTTATAATGACGAGATTGAAATCTCCGCTTCCCTAGCGTTTTTCACAGACGCAGCTCCCTCGTGCGGCTTTGGTGGGATACTGAAAGGGGAATGGTTCGCCGATAAGTGGCCTGCTGAGTTTAGCACTCTACCAGAGAGTGCTAAATCTACAGCACTTTTTGAGATTTACCCTATAGCGGTGGCTTGTATTCTGTCGGGGAAATTATGGAATAAGAAAAGGATCACAGTATTTTGTGATAACGAGGCTGCGGTTTTCATTATTAATAATGAAAACGTTCCAGCCATTAACAGGTTAGTCAGGCGCATAACTTGGACCTGCGTCATGAATAATTTCATTATCAAAGCTGCTTTTATTCCAGGGTTGGAGAATACTTTAGCTGATGCTTTGTCCCGTTTTATATTCCAGGAATTTCATGCCCTGTGCCCAGAGGCAATGCCAACGGGTCTGAAGTGCCCAACTTTCAGTCAGACCATTCTAGACTAGATTGTTCCTTGTCTTATTACTTAACGGCAGCAGCAAGCTATATGAGACTAGGTTTGTCCAAATCTACATTAAAAAGCTACGACTCTGCATGGTCCTACTTTTCATCTTTCTGTGTCTCTTTCTGCGTACCGCCTCTCCCCGTCAACATCTCTATTATATGTGCCTTCTTAGTTCACTGTTTCGAATCTCGAAAAATCCAGCCCTCCTCCATCAAAGGCATTATAGCTGGCATTCAGTTCGGGACCGTACCTATGTTCCCCCAGCCCTATGTTCCCTCGGGTCCACGTCAATATGCCGACGGTCCGATCGACAACCTACCTCAAACCCTCACCCTAACCCTAACCTCCCCCAGGGCAGACACCTAAACCTAACCACCCACCCTCTCCCGACCCCCAGCGCACCTCGGACCAATGCTCCTTCTGAGGGAACATAGGGCTGAGGGAACATGGGCTGAGGGAACATACTGTAGGTATGACCCCTTCAGTTCCATCTCCGCTGCAGAGATCCCACCGTGAGTAGTCTACTTGGCAACCCTTCTGTTCGTCTCCTCCTCAATGGTTTTAAAAAACAAGTTCCAGGGTCTAAAGATAAACGCCTTCCTATTGCTGTTTCAGTACTTAATACTTTAATTCTCAAGCTCCGTCAAGGATTTTTTTAGCCCCTATATTGATCTTTTATTAGAATCAGCTTTTCTCACCGCTTTTTACGGGTTTCTAAGATGCGGTGAATTCTGCACTAGCACCTTTTCTTTCAATCCTATGCATGATCTTTCTGTTTCTGACTTGGCTTTTTGTGATCACCATTTCACCATCAACCTAAAGCACTCAAAATCAGACCCATTTTGTAAAGGAGTATCCGTGGTAATAACAGAAACTAACACTGATCTTTGCCCTTTCTCCTCTATGTCTCGCTATCTGCAATGCCGTCCATCTGCAACTGCCAATGAGCCCTGTTCATGACGGATTCCGGGAAAGTCATGTCCAGCCCTTGGTTCTGCAACAAGCTGCGTCTCCTGTGTCAAGGCTGCGGGCTGTGGGATCGCTTCACGTCGCACTCCTTCAGGATCGGCGCAGCTACTACAGCGGCATCAAAAGTCTCAACTTCCACCCTCAAAGCCTTAGGCTGGTGGTCCTCTGCGGCTTACGAAAGTTATGTTAGACTAGACTTAAAAGATATTTTACAGGCTCAAATACTAATGAGTCGTGAATAGCGTGTTATATGCTACTGTTGTTTCTTACTTACTACAGAAGTACAATAAATTCTTAAAACTGTATTTTGCATATTACTGTGGCAGAACTTGCAGCAGCAGCGTTGCCGCATCATGATCATGCATGCGATCATGTTGCAAGCTAAAAATTGCAGCTCCAGGTGGTAGACTAATGGGTACTGATTTCAGAAATTTATGATAATGATAGAATTTAGGACTCCTGAATTTCAGGTATCGACAGGCGCTGTACTGATGAACACATTGACCTAGTCACCACATAACGCTAGAACAGGCGCTGTACTGTTGAACAAATTGACTAGTCATCACATAATTCTAGCATGACCTATGTCTGATCCAAGCCCACACTTTTCCCTCTACGTGGAATGGATATCGGTATGGTTTTCCTGTTTCAGGAAACAACAGGTGCTCTGTTGTACACATATATGTACACGTATAGCTTAAGGTTGGTGTTGGATGATCTGCTTTTTGGGGGATTCGGATGTTTTGCGCTGTTGGGGGATTCAGAGTCCCTATGGTCGGGACTGATGCGCTTGACCTGAGTACCTAAAAAGCAGATCCAATACATCGCCAAACCATAACAAATATATTGCATTGATTATCTTATATTCAATAAATATATATATTACATCCTCCTTGAGTTGTCTGACTGAAATGAGCATTTGCGCCTGTCGTAGACATGCGCAGAGCAAGTTCAGTCAGGGAACCTCAGTCAGCGCGTCGGCCGTTAATTGGGCCACCGCAGCATCATCCACATGATTCACTCAGCCAATCACAGCTCACCCCATCTCTCATACCGGCTACTTTAACTGAAGGTTTTGCATTCATCCTCCTGCTTGCTGCTTGCTTGCTGCTGCTTATTGTATACTGTGCGCTGCTGTATACAAAGTGCTCACCCACCTTCACCCCAGCTACCACCTGTCATTTTGGATCTACTGTTTTAGGTACGGGGGGATTCAGAGTCCCTATGGTCGGGACTGATGCGCTTGACCTGAGTACCTAAAAAGCAGATCCAATACATCGCCAAACCATAATAAATATATTGCATTGATTATCTTATATTCAATAAATATATATATTACATCCTCCTTGAGTTGTCTGACTGAACCTTGATTTGGTGGCAGGCAAACTGAAGTCCCTTCCCAGTCACGCACAAATGGTCGTTCTGAAGGTAGGTCCCATTTGTAAAAAACTTGAAATCATTTAATTGTTAACTATCATAATCCTTTCTTTCTGATCAATGTTCTAGATGGATGAAATGTCCATTGCGACTGGCCTACAGTACGACTCCGCCACAAAGTCTGTGTTGGGGGCGGTGACCATATGCCCCCAACTCCAGACAAACATGCCAAAAAACTGCTGACCTGCATGCTGGGCTGTCTTACTATTCATTACAAACAGGTCGTAGCCTATCATTTCACTGGGTCCTCAGTGACTGGCACAGAGCTGTGGGAGCTTGTACAATCCATTATCATGGCTTGTGGGGAGAGTGGAATCAGGGTGGTTGCTGTGGTAAGAATAAACATATTATTTCTGCTAAATGCCTCAAACATAGATCTCCTTTAATTTCCACAATGTTTGTCCACTTTTAATTTAGTGCACTGACATGGACTCAAGCAATCAGGCTATGTGGCGGGCTGCAGGTCATGCCGGGGGGGAGGCCATGGATAGATCCTTTATCCAGCACCCATTCTATCCTGGTGGCTATCTGTTCTTCTCCCCTGATCCACCACATCTAATAAAGGCGATGAAGACTGCCCTCCTGCCCTGTGCAATCACTGCTTCCAGCTACCAGCCAGTGTTGTCCAGAAAAACAACTTGCCAAGCAACATGGTGAGCCACACAGTTATACGATGTATGCCAAGAATACTATTTGTTGTCAGTATGAATCTCTACACATTTGCTTGTTCTGTGTTTGCTGTTCAAAGGTCACACTCAAGCCAATACAGAAAGTCATCGACATCCAGGAGGGAAGTCCCGAGAAGTTGGTGCCTGGAATTACATCGAGTGCAATCTCCAACAAGCAGAGCTTTGAGAAAATGAAGGTATGGAAATAAAGATTATATTTATTTTGGGCAACCATAAGATGCATGTCTACACAGCACGGTCATGACTGCAATTTGTGCTTATGTTATTTCTTCCAGGTATTGTGGGTATTTGGAACTTAATGTAGCCTTTTGAATTTTATTTCCTATATGAAATATATCATCAGTTAAAAGGTTTTCCAACTGTTCACCCAGGTCGCCCCTGCATGCAAGGTGTACTCTAAGTCGATGGCGTCCACCATTCGTCTCCTAATTTCGGCAAAAGTCCTACCCCCCGAGGACGAGACAATGGCGTGGTTTCTGGAGCTGGTTAATGATTGGTTCGACCTGATGACATTGCGGCGTCTTTATAATGGTAAGCCGACCAAAGTGACAAGTACAACCATAAATGGCATTAGCACTACCTTAAGTAGGATTAATGTGATATGTTGTATTGTCAGTGAGCTGGGAATATAATGCCCTAACCCCCCACCTCTTCCTCCCCACTCACAGCATTGTCATCGCCAGACACGACCATGGCACGTGCCAAACTGGAGCGACTCCAGGAGTTCCTTGTGTTATGGCTGGCTCTGGGGCCATAACGAAAAAGGGGAAACGACACCGGAGGACAATCCAAAAATAAGTATTTTATTTGATACTTGATAATAGAAATAGTAATTAAAGAATTGAAGTTTCCAACTGAAACTGGCAGGGAAACATGCTGCCAAAAACTTATAACCAAACTAACAAACAAAAGAACAAGGGTGCTCTCCTGCGGCCGCCCCTGCAGCCTGTGGAGAAATGCAGATCTGAAGTGCTGTGAGAGCAGGTGTCTTAAATAGTGTTTGGGGAGGACACTGGCCAGGTGTCTCCCCTTCCACTCATCATCTCTGGCTCCGCCCTCCAACACTGCAATGGAACTGTTAAAGGCACAGCCACACATACACCAGAAACCCCACATAGTAGACTAAAGGCCCAGGGGGCCGTCACACCCCCCCCCCCCTCGAAAACAGGGTCCCAAAGGGAACCCTGGCCCAACATTTGTGCCACAAAAAAAAACAATCAGAAAATGTATACATACTTTACTTTACAAGAGAGCAAACCCCACTGAAACTAACCCCCCCAGCTCACATCTGCATCACACTTTAGCCCCACCCACTCTCAGCAACTGGTACCTTGAAGCCTTTAAGAGGAAGGTTAAGACATAATGCAAAACAGATTATGAACACAGGATTAATCCATGAGGCTCCAAATAAAGCATCCACATTAAGTTACTTCCATTTGCCATTCACTTTTGCCATGTTTTTCCTTCCTGTGTGCATTACAAATGCAAACAGGGTGAAAATTCAATTGTGCCTTGTGCACCTGTGACACAGAAGGTTTCACAAATTTGACATTGACAGATTTGTGTCTGTCACGCTCCAGAAACATAATGGGTGCCATTTTGAACGTCATATGATATGACATATAAGATTACAGTAATATGAGCTGGGGGCTTGGGGTATGTCATATTGCAATTTTAAGCATGTTAAGAAGCGCTTTCGACACCATGTGGAGTGCGCAAAACGGCCTTGAATTAGTCATGGGAGTGTTTAAGGCGTGTTTGAGAGTTACCCAATCAACATGTCCGTAATATTTTCTTTACCAGTCAGCTGATTACATTTCTTCAGGCTGGCACCATAGAAGACATGACATATGACTTTGTCACATTTGGGTTAATTATTCCTATTGCACTGCATGCTGTCACCTTTATGCCTCAAAATAAGTTGTTTCTATTGAGAAACACCAGTAAAATTATATTTAAATTAATTTAAATTATAATTATATTATATTTGAAATGAGTAATGAGTTGAATGCGTGGTGTATGCCCGTGATCGTATGGTCTTCGCTCGTAGCATTTTATTGAAGAAGACTTGGATTGAGTGTGATACAGCGTATGAAAGCACACTTCCCAAGGATTATGGCGATGTTTTTATTTTTTTTTAAGGTTGAGAAATGAAATAATTATGGCCGTTTCTAATCTCAACATTTCAAAAATAAAATCCGTGGATGCGTCTTTTGCTGCGCTGTTGCCATGTCTCATAGAAACAAGTAAATAGGTCTATCCCAAAATAAGCGCATATAACAGGGGTCTGTAACCTATTTTAAATTAAGTGCCATGTTTTTATTTTCTAGATAGTGAGTCTGCTATATCCAGATTAATTTCAATGACACCACATTAAAATAAAAAAACATATTTTGATTGTCCACAAGTTCTTCCATCTTTTTAAATATTTTCTTGCACATTGTTATAATGATCATTATATATCCGCCTGCAGTCAGAGTTCATAGTTTTAATGAATGAATGTGATTCATTGTGAGCTGGTAGATCTGCTATTTTCAAAAGTAAAATTTTAATTACATTTTTGTATTAGCCGTCCTTAGTTGGGCAAATGCATTCATCTGGGGATCCTTGACATGGGAATGTGCTGTGTGAGGATCACTGGTTTAAACAACATTAGGAGAAACCTTTAGAAACAAGAAAAGCAACCACAACTACCAATATTTACAAGCAACTTTACAGAAAAAGAAGCCGCTTATAATAAACAGACTTGGCAACACTCCAGCAGCGTCCCAGAGCCGCTCAAGTGTAAAATCAAACAGTGCTTTATCTTCTTTTTGCGTTTATGAGGTGCCTAGACCCACGTCTAATCGTTATGCGCAGGTCAAGGGCTTAATAGCAAATTGCGCAAAGCGAAAATAATTAACATATGGACACTCCCACAATGCTAAAATATTCAGCAACGTCGTATTCCATATGTGTGTGCGTTCAACACGGGACGATAAGGCTTTCATAATATGATTGTGCGCAGAGCGAGGCCACTTTATGTATTACCACATGGTAAAACGCACCTTCAAAATCCAGCCCAATGTCTTCATTTGGGCTGAACATTTTTCTCACAGAGCATCCCTTAACAGATTTGGGTTGAGCTATCTCCAAATTAGGGACCCAATCAGCCACTTTGATGGACTGATTTTGTTTTTCAGTTTCATGACAAGTCCGACAGGTTTTGATGTACATTGCCACGCTTCTTTTTACAAAATAACTTTTTGAACACCGCATCATATGTTTTGCGCACCCCCATATGCCCCGACTCATAGTGAGCAATGCGCAAAACGGACTCCTGGAACTTGAAAGGAATGACAATTTGGAAAATCGAGTTTCCAATTAACCCATTGCCATGTGGCACACATTTGCGCAGTAGCACCCCATTTTCAACGAAGTACCCCTGTGCGCAATTTTTCACCTCCTGTTTGGAGAGAACCAAATTGAACACGTCTTTCAGTGTGGGATCGGCTTTCTGCTCGCTCACCAACTCAGCGTGGGAAAGGGACCTAGGAAGGTTAGACAGATATGCAGTTTCCTCCTGGCACTCCAGGTCAACTGTAGGTTCTAGCAGCTGAACAGACTGATCTGCAAAAACCCGCTCCCCTGCCACATCATTTCCCAGTACAACAGTCACCCCATTAATAGGAAGAGCTGGTCTCACTCCCATCCTGACTTCACCTTTAAACAGAGATGAATATAGCATGAAGTTGTGTACAGGGACATGGAAAACTGACATCTCCATGCCCAACACAGGAATGAACGACCCAGTGTTGGTCGTCTGAGAAAACGGCAGAACTGAGGACAGGATAAATGACTTAAATGAGCCTGTGTCCCGCAAAATGGTTACTGGCACTTTCTCTGTGCTACCAATCAGCGACACATATCCTTTTGAAATGAACGGAGAAAAGGTACTTGACATGTTAGGTTGATATATGCCACTTGAAAGTGACACTGCAAATGCAGACGGACTCGGCCCAGATGAGGCATTCTCATTACGTGACTTAAGCACAGGGCACTGTAGTTTCCAATGTCCTGGCTGATGGCAGAAATGACAAACATCCGAGTCATGTAGAGCACGACCAGCCGGTCCACTCCTACGCTCCGACTCCACACTCCCACTGGTCCTGGCAGGGAAGTATTTTCCCCCAACAACCTGGCCAGTATCCCTGCCACCCCCAGACCCACCAACATAGTTCCGGTTGTCCCACCTCGCCTTGTGCGTCAATGTGTATTCATCTGCAAGCGCTGCAGCGTCCACTGCAGTCTTTGCCTTCTGTTCACAGATATACAAGGCCACCGGCTCAGGGACTGAGTTTTTAAACTGCTCTAACACAATCAGCGCAGACAGGTCATCGTAGTCCTCCACACCTGACGCCACACACCAGCGCTCGAAATGCGTTGACAGGTCACGGGCAAACTGAAGATAGGACATATCACCTCTCTGCCAACTTCGAAAACGCTGCCTGTATGCCTCGGGAACTAGTTCATAAGTACGCAGCACTGCTGCTTTGACCACTGCGTATCTGGTGCTGTCCCGTGCCGACAGCGAGGCAAACGCCTCCTGCGCACGCCCAGTGAGCACACACTGCAACAGGACCGTCCGGTCCAAATCACTCCAGCCCCGAGCGTCTGCCACCCGCTCGAACAATGTGAAAAACACATCCACCTCCTTCTCACTGAACTTGGGGACTAACCGGAGACTATTCAAGATGTTGTTGCCAATGTCACCACCTGACTCGCCCCTCTTAACCTCACTCATCGCACCATCTCTCACCAACTTGAGCCGTGTGTCCTCAATATCCAACCTTTTCATCTCCGCTTCATGTTTTAACCTTTCCATCGCCAAATCTCTTTCCTTCAGTTTTATCTGTAAGTCAGCATCCATCTCTTTCAACTTCACCTGCTCCTCGAAGGTTAGCCCAGTGGCCCCCGCGGGCACTGAGTCTGCAGCTACACCCTCCTCCTGAGCCCCACACTCAGACGGCTGCGGGCTCAAAATGTGCTGCTCATACAGCCCGTCCTTGATCATGACCTTGACCTTGTCTTTTCCCGCCCTTTTGTCCGGAATGTCAATGCCGTACTGCTCTGCAATTGACAATAATTGGTCCTTGTTAAAGGAATCCAAGCCCTCCTCCGATGGACCAGAAACAAAATCAGAAACCTCCATGGCAAAACCAAACAAAACAAAACCAACTCAAAACCAACGGAAACAAAAGAACGTAGCGCATTCAATTGACAGAATGCCAAACAAGTCGATTTAAGTTGAGCCTCCCCTCTAACTGCCTAGCCAAAACTTCTCTAAATCTCAACCCTAGTCTTCAGGGGATAGTTGGGACAGGTAATTATGCACATAAAACGTTGGCGAGGGAAAAAAGTCTCCAGCAAGCTGGCCACCGCCCCAAGGCCAAAGAAGTGCTCCCGAGCGTATAGCTCTAACCCTTTCTCCCCACACTACATTTCTATCTAAATGCTCACAAGTCCCAAAGGGGAAATGCGCTTTGCCTTACAGAGTCAGCCCAACAAAAAATTACTTCAAACAACAAAGT
This sequence comes from Protomyctophum bolini, assembly GCF_963924005.1. NCBI lineage: Eukaryota > Metazoa > Chordata > Actinopteri > Myctophiformes > Myctophidae > Protomyctophum > Protomyctophum bolini. Next base: position 49,301,709 of record NC_137868.1, read on the forward strand.
AGATTACTTACGTTCTTAAGCACCGTGACCACAAGCATATAACCTCCGATGGTTCCCCAAATTAACTTGAATAGAGAATCTCCAATGCTGATGTCACTGGACTTGCAGACTCCCCTATTCCCACGGCTCCACCCCCTTGCTGCCACAAAGGATAGGTGCGAACCTGAACTTGGCTAGCTCGTTAATTTAACAAGCAGCCCAAACTACAACAACAAGAAAGTTAAACTGTTGAACTGTTAAAGGCACAGCCACACATACACCAGAAACCCCACATAGTAGACTAAAGGCCCAGGGGGCCGTCACACTTGTCACATGGACCCAGACACGGTTCCTGTCTGTAAAGACAGGTGCCATCGGCAAATGGAAACCGAGCCACACCGGGGTTCGCATGGCAACCTGTACCATGTTGGTGATGGCAGGCTCCCTAGTCTTCCCCTCTGTGATGGTGGAACATCTGCCATCTGTTCCACCATCCTTCATCCCACCAAACCCCAACTGGGTGTCACACCTGATGGACACTGGTTCCCTGAACATGTCCTTCCTCTTCACTGGGCGTGTGTCAACTGATGCAAATGAGAACCTGCACTCACAGCTGAGAGCTAACAACAACATGCATCCTCAGGCCAAGCAGTGTCGTGCACGGTTGAGACTGATGATACTTGCCCAGTTTGAGAAGTCTGGCTCTGATGACGGTGCGTTACTGATTGAATACAGTGACCACCTGAGGAGCAAAGAGGAAGGACTCAAGGAACCGGTGGAAATCGAGGATATATGTGACAACCCGGTACCCCCACTGCCACTGCCACTGGTTACATCCCAGACATTATATTATCTGACAGGTTGGGCAGTATTCAAGACGTTGAGACGGGGCTCTTGTCAGACCTGCAAGGACTTCTGTCTGTCAACTGCAGGTTCCATCTCCATAGACCACAGCTATGCCAGACTACGCACTGTGATGACCCATCTTTGCTGACCATAATTCACAGCAATGGTGGTCTGAAACATCCCAGCAAGCGCATGCATGAATACCATCTTTCACTTTATGAGTTAATGCAGAGGTCTTTGCCAACCCTTTTACAATCTGATGACCCCATCGGTCAAGTGATGACCACTCTGGACAGAGACACCGAATGGCTCCCTGTCTGCCACAGGATCTCTAAGAGAGTGGTTAAAAGGTTGGCAATGTTGAGACTTCATATGCTGGTCAAAGAGGCATCAGCTGTGTCTGTGGCTGTACAGCATGACAGCAGGTCTGCCAAAAGAGCCACGTCAGTCAACTGAAAGGTAATATATGGTCAATGGGTATTGCCTTATGGGGAATGGACATGTGCCGGTTTCTTCTTGTGGATCTTCCCAGATATGACGCCCACCAGCCCCAACACGCAGGGACCCGGCACTTGCCCCTCCTATACCAGCTATTAGTGTAGATTGTTGTGGTAGGTGTGTGCGTGTGTGTGTGTGTGTGTGTGTGTGTGTGTGTGTGTTTTTTGTTTTGTTTATTTGTGTCTCCTGTTATGGCCAGCACTAAAGTGTTATTTATTTATTTATACACATACATTTATTTTACCATTTGTCAATGGTAGGCTACCTTTCCAAGTGTCTCCCGTTATGGCACTATTTATTATTATGGCCAGCATGATTTTCGTTTAAAAGAATGTTATTTATTTTGACTGTTTTTCCGACTATCCTTGGGATTGTGGGTGGGTGATTGTTATTTATTCCATGCTTTCTGTAGAAAGGCAGAAATGTGCCGAAATGACTGAATTCTGTGCCACGTCAGCCTACTTTTATTTATCTGTTTGGAAATGTGTCTGCATTTATCAAATAAATGACTGGATGTGCCACAAGTCCCTTTTCTGTACTTTTATGTATTTAGGAGAAAGGTTTCTCCTAAAGTCCACAAAGTGCAGTAGGCTAGCCGAATGATATTATAAAGGCAATTTTTAGGGTTGTGCTCTCAACTATTATAGGCTTCAACTATATCCCTTACAATGTGATGGTAGACCTATAGGGCTGCTTGTATTTTCTACTGAATGTCATGCAAATGATACCATGCCAAGTCTGCGATGAATGATCACACCGTGGTGCCCTTGGGGAATCCAGGCACATGCTACAGGAGGCTTCAATTATTTTGTACAATACAATGGGCAAAATCAATTTTACATGTTGATTTATTCATCGGGCATACAGTTCGGTTTGAATAGTGTGTCCGGGACTGGCCTACTGAACATTATATTCCTAAACATACGTTTTGATTCACTCTTGTCCCCTTAATTGATTATTCTATTATATAGATATTATAGTTGCACTGATCATGACACGGCTGTCTCAGTCAGTCCGTTCATGGTGAGCACTGAGCCAAGCTGGCTTCAGCATAATGGCTGGCAGAAGAGTGAGAAACTGAGAAATAACAAGGGTCCCTACCACCATGTGAGCAACATGGCGGCGCCCGTACAGTCTTCGCTTCCTGTCCTCTTTATACAGTCCCTGGGTGACGACCACCAAGAGGGTGGTGACATCTGGAGAGACAGAGGACGGCGGAGAGGGTGGAGAGGAGAGGGTTGGCAGCCCAAAACACTTCTTCTGTGAGGAGGAACCCAAAACGCTACAGACTGCAGTAACACCTGCAAGGAGGGTTTAAAATTAGCCTCGGTGCAGCTTGAGAGGCTGGCTGTATAGCTGGAGTTGTACCGAAGCTGATGCCACTAGGCCACAGGACAGAGACTGTTGGAGCCATTTTCTATTTATGATTATTTGTATTTATTCAGATTTATTATTGCCTGTTTTTGTGGTTATTTAATTATTATAATTACGCTATGAATTTGATGGACTGAATGGAGGTTTCCCCTCCCCTTTTGTAAAATGATTTGTAGGTGCTAGGCACCTGATGACAGATAGGTGACTCCCTGCTGGGAGAGAATGTGACATAGACGGGGAAGCTCACAGTTTGTTGACCGCGCGCAGGCTCCTTTTGTTTTATTAGATATGCTCAAAGTATAAGTTTATTTGTGACAGAGAAATAAATATGTTTGTGATGAACTACAACTTTCGGATCTCCGTGAGTGATTGAGTATATATAAAAGAAGAGACGCGAGTGTTATCAAACAATAGACTGCAACACCACCCCGACAAACCAGTGGCCTTATTTGTTTGGTAAGAAAGGCCACGATAGAGACAGTGGGGGCTGTAGTGTAGCATGCCACTTGTACACAGGACAGACAGTGGGGGCTGTAGTGTAGCATGCCACTTGTACACAGGACAGACAGTGGGGGCTGTAGTGTAGCATGCCACTAGGACACAGGACAGCTGACAGTGGGGGGCTGTAGTGTAGCATGCTACTATAGGACACAGGACAGACAGTGGAGGCTGTAGTGTAGCATGCCACTAGGACACAGGACAGAGACAGTGGGGGCTGTAGTGTAGCATGCCACTTGGACACAGGACAGAGACAGTGGGGACTGTAGTGTAGCATGCCACTAGGACACAGGACAGAGACAGTGTTGCTATGGTTACTATGGTCACGTGGTGTTGGGTGGTACGTCAGACAGGTAGTAAAGTCAGATGTTCACCGGTGGTATTTCATGAATGGAAGGAGAGGGGGTGAACGACAGGGGAAGTCCAACTTTGCTGACCGCTTTACAAACGCAAACGCCATGTTGCTTCTGCACAAGATTCTGCACAACGCACTTTGTTACGATGTTTTAATATACCTTTAATAAATGAAGTCCTTGGCATGCAGTGCGTCTGGCAGTACATTTCCCCGCTTTTAGCCTATCGGTGGCTTAATAAGTTCGTCGCCATACATTGTCAGCAAAAGGTGACACAAACGTAAGGATTGGAGCCACGGAAGGACCCGATACGTCACACGTTATTGGACGCGGAGCAAACGAGCAATCGCAATGCACGACATGCAAAGTGCAAACAATGGAATGATCACACATCAAGGACCGGAGCTCATCACAAATGACAGCTAGGTGGTAACGTGACACAACACAACCCGACCCATTTCGTTCTGCTGTTGACTCATATTGGCTTGTTTGGAACAATTGAGCTGGATCCGCCGCTCGAAACTGTCATTGTGTTGATTACGCTGTGGATATGTGTGTGCGGCCCGCCGGGCTAACTTGTGTGTTAACTGCCAAACAATAATAACGTGCGCTGCTGTTTGCGATCGCTGTGGCTGTTTAATGTGGCTAGCTGGCTCGCATTGGATTCTCATTGTGACTGTGTCATTTGCCTGTGCATTCAAAATGAGTGGAACAAATTCAACCGTTGGGAAACAGGACATGGGAAAAAAGGAAATTAAATCTCACTGAAAAGGCTCTTGCAAATAAAATCGAATCAATTCAGAAGGAACGCAAAAGTAAAGTGGATGAAATAAAGGTTCTGACAACCTCTATCAAAGAGCTCATGAAAAATGACAAAAACGTGTCACTGGTTAAAGGGCAACTTGACGTTTTGATACAATTGTGTCACACTTGAATTGAATGAATCGCATGTCTCTTTGATGCCTCTTGTCCCACCTGATGAACAAGGAAAACAAAATGAATGGTTCTCAAAGGTTAAAAAATATAAAGATGGTCTCATTGAGGATGTTTATGCCTGGTTCTCACAAATGATAGGACCCGAAAATAAACCTCAGCTAGAGGCTCAGTGCAGGCCTATTGAAAGGCCTATGCAGCATGAGGCTGCTGAGGAGGACAATAGAGATCATGGATACGTGGAAAATGTGGTGACTTTGCCCCAGTCACATCATGTTCATGATGCTCAGGAGGATGTTAGGCCATGGGACAGCATATCAAACACAAACAGCGAGAATCATGGTTCAAAGGTGTCCTCCACTGCATCACAATGTGTCATGGCTGAGGCTGAAATGGCGGGTTTAGTGGCTCGGCAAGGTTGCTTGCACAAAAACATGCTCTTGAAGAACAGGAAGCTCAAATAAGAAAACGAAAGGAACAATTTCAGCTTGAAGCAGACATAGCCGCATCAGCGGCAAAATTAAATGTTTTGAGAACCTCTGGGTCTGGAGTAGGAAGTGCTGCTTCTCAGAAATTGGACGGAATGGAATCCTACTTTGAAAGTGGCCTCAATATCAATACAGAGGCAGTATCACACAAGGACGGGATAGGAAGAGGACAACCTACAGTTCAGTCAGACAACTCACGAATAGATTAAATAATATTTATTGCAGAATGAGTAACAAGTGTGCATATGATATTTGACTTGGCGTTCGGCTCTGCTGGATTCCTCCCTGCTCGGCATGATTAAGCAACAACATAAAACATATAAGAGCAGGGAGATAGATATACAATAACCCCCCCATGGGGAGCATAGATAGCAGAGCCCACCGGTGGTGCTGGGGTGGTGGTGGGAGAAAACATCACATACAACCAGGAACCATGAGCAGAGGAAGGCAGGAAGAGCATGGAGTCTAGTGAGCTTAAGTAGCCTGCCCAATTAGTCAGCTGACTGCCGCATCGGCGAATGACGTGTGAGACTTGCACACACGTATACTCCCACATAGTAATGCAGCATGTTAACCCCTTGAGCATTAGTTAGCATAGTATGGGCCTTTGAGCATGGCAAGAACCTCCCTTGAGGTTGACTGACTGAACTGACTCCGCGAGCTGCGTTTGATTTCAGTCAGACAACTCACGAATAGATTAAACAATATTTATTGCAGAATGAGTAACAAGTGTGCATATGATATTTGACTTGGCGTTCGGCTCTGCTGGATTCCTCCCTGCTCGGCATGATTAAGCAACAACATAAAACATATAAGAGCAGGGAGATAGATATACAATAACCCCCCAACACACATACCTTCGGTGAACTCTCACCGTCTATCCGGGCAGGTGACCCACTATGAATGCACAGTGACGAAATGCAAATATGCATTTCTGGAACCTGCACGGATATGCTAACCCCCCCAACAAAGCAGAACCGAGAACGCCCTACGGAAAGACTCAACCGATACACATCCGGGCAGATATCCCACTCGAAAGTGACGAAATGCAACGGCTATGCATTTCTGGATCTTGCACGGATATTTTAACTTTACGTGAGCTATGTGTAGCCATGGCTGCAAGCCGTGAGGCTTATCTCTGAGAAAAGTAATGTGTGAGGTGAAAGCCGGACTCAAAACCCATTTGGTTTGGAGTACAAGCATACTAACCTTAAGCTTAAATGAAAAAGGCCTGCATGGCTGCGCTCGCCGATAGGCCATTCCTCTATTGCCACTATGGAGGAATATTCTACAGCTGCTTACGCAGTGCTTACGTGTAGGGCAAACCATTCACCGGTATGCCGACGTCCTCTACGCCAGTATGAGGAAACGCCATCGGCCTGCTTACCGGTATATGCCGACGTCCTCTACGCCAGTATGAGGAAACGCCATCGGCCTGCTCACCGGTATGCCAACGTCCTCTACGCCAGTATGAGGAAACGCCATCGGCCTGCTCACCGGTATGCCAACGTCCTCTATACGCCAGTATGAGGAAACGCCATCGGCCTGCTCACCGGTATGCCAACGTCCTCTATACGCCAGTATGAGGAAACGCCATCGGCCTGCTCACCGGTATGCCGACGTCCTCTACGCCAGTATGAGGAAACTCCATCGGCATGCGCTGTTTCTCTAGAGCCACTATAAACATGAGATTGAGGAGAAACTGAACTATAAGGGCCTGCATGGCTTAGGGCTGTCAGAACGAATTTCATAATATGAAAGAAATTCGAATATTAAAAAATATATATATATTCGAAAGCTAAAATTGCCATTCGAATGGAGCTTTTATCATTTATTAATTCTATTTAATATTTTTATTTTGTTTTATGTTATTTTATCCGCTCACTAAATGTATTGAGTAACGAATCTACCGCTGTGAAATCTCCCATCTGCACGCACGCACACACGGTCACACGCGCGCCTCGTCACCTCCTCCCTCCTCTGCACGCATGCACACACGCAGTCGCACAGCGCGCTGCAACTAAGAAGAATCACTCGCATGTTTTATTAGTACCGTCGAGTCTGTCGCATATTGTGGACAGTTTGAAAATGCGGGTCCTACGTGCATTAAACCATTAACGTTGGTCCGGCTGGTTTCATTTTGTCCTACGCGATTACGTGAATCAGCATGGCTGCGCCTGCAGTAGGCTATTACCAAAACAAACACATGGTAGGCTACTTTTGTGTTGCACATGGAAAGCAACTGAAAACGACCATGGATATATTAAAGACAGTTCCCCTGTGCTGCTGTGCACAGCGGAGATAATGCAAAACTCCAGGTACGAACCAAAACACTGACTGTCTGAAGCTGATCATCCACGACTATATCTCCAGACTAGTCCTGCAGTCCCGCAATGAAGGAAAGACAATCTCGCCTCTCACTATAGTCCACTACAATGCCATATTCTAGCGTTAAAACCTACATTTATGTGTTATTCAACAATTACTTTAGCGCAAAATATAGGCATCTCTATATATCTTCATTGCTATTTACTAATGATGGCCTGTTCATCGTGACAGCATTCCGTTTAAAAAGAAAAAAGAAAAAGTTCATGATTCCTGACTAGCCTACTCACTACTCAGACTATACTGTATCAGAAGTATACAACGTTCACTGTAAAATGCATTTGCACTATAGACAGACAACAATCTTACCGTGCTGAGTGCACTGTGCTCAATAAAACAACAGTTTAAACACTATTTTGTGCCGAAAACCATTATTACATGTTCTGAAAGTACTGCTTTGTCGTTTGGAAGGGGGGGCCCTCTAGTGGACAGAACGTGCATCGTCAAAACCTTGTTATTCTGTGTATTATTATAGGCTAAATATGAGCTAAAATACAATGTAAATATTCGAATATATTCGAAAATTACAAATAATTAAGCAATGAAATTCGAATTGGATTATAGAGGTGAACTGACAGCCCTAGCATGGCTGCACTCGCCGATAGGCCATTCCTTTATTGCCACTATAGAGGAATATCCTACAACTGCTTTCGCAGGGCTTGCTAGTAGTGCAACGCCAACGTTCCTCTACTGCCAGTATGAGGACACACCATTGGCCCAATTACGCCGACGTTCCTTATGAGGAAACACCATCACAGATCTTACATTTCGTGCAACCATTCATGTTACCCCAACATTCCTCTAACGCCAGAGTGAGGAAACCACCATTACCCCGATGTTACTTTAATGCCACTGTAGAGGAACATCAACGAACCATTATTAACATTAGTGTTAGACAGTCTGAGTGTACTTGACCATTCTGTCCCCCTTTTGCCGGTTCAAGTTCGGTCGGTCACTCTTTCTGTCTGTTATAGTACGATGAAGCTGAGTTCCAAGTATATTTATATAGTGGATTCAGATCCCAGGACTCTACAGCGACTCGCCTGTATATCCTGGGTATCTATTGAACTGCTGATGAAGAGAGAGCACCGCCCTATACCCCCAGCGTCTCGCCTAAAGGATAGTGCGGCCTCTGTTATTAAGGCCCAGGCCTCAGGCCCCTCAGCGCTTCGCCTGAGGAGTCTGGCCGTTGAACACAGAGGTCATAGCGTCTCGCCTGTGACATGAGTTGGGTTGAAATGCAAACTTTAGTAGATTTCTTCTATTTGTCCTGACTGTGCATGGCAATTGAGGCAACTGACACATCGCTCACCCAATACTGCATACTTATACCCTGGAAACATAATTCAATATTAGTTACAACAGTATACTCACCAAAAATAGACGGATACAAGACCAGGGTGTTGATTTTCCAAAAATGTGAAGATTTATTATACAGTTGTAGTTGCACACAAAAATGATATAATCCAAAAAATAAAGTAAAATATAAAGTCGTTTAGCAAAACTGGAGATATTCGGCAAATTACTACTAAGTTTCTAAAACTGGGCTATCTACTTTCTTTGAAAAGCTTAGAGCATCCTCTGTGATCTGGTACCTCTCCTATCCCCTCCGGACTGAAGACTGGAACCCTGAACCCTCTGCCCTGAGGGGTTTTATACTGTATGGTCCTGAGGGGGAGGTAACCTTTGTTTGTTTTCTTGCTTTTTTACCCTGCTTTGATATTTTTGGAAGATGGCTGGCGCCAAATAACTCACTATGGCTTAGTGAGGGAAAAACAGACACACATTCTTATGCCAACACCTATTTATTTATGGGCCTTTACTTATCAACTAAAGAGATCTAAGGACCTTTTACCATGTCCTTTACAAACACACCTCCTACAAACATTACATTTTAGCATCAAAACTAAATCAAAACACAATACTGTCTCTAAGAATCCAGGGAGGCTAAAATAACATCATCCCTACTTTATATTAAAACTTGTATTTTTACTTAACCTGTTTAGGTTTACACATGACTACTCATGTTGTCATATGATCACATGAGCAACCTGCAATCAAACTTCTACTTAGTTAATAGGGAGGCGAAAACAATCATCCCTTTTTCAATTCAATTTGTAAACTATTAAAAACAAAACAGTTAATAATCATTATATCAGTTTCAGAGGTGAAAACAAAAACAACACACAATAAAATGAACTCATAGTGTCTGCCTTCAACATCCAACATGGGGTGAAACTAGGGGGGGGGAAAGGGGTGGCTGCTAATCTCCAAACCAAGGGAGGTCACTAGGTCAGCCAGACAGTTCACTGATAAGGAGGACAACATGCAAGTCAGCTGTTTCCCTTCTTTTTATCCAAATGAGTATAAAATATCTTCTCACAGTACCCATATAAACTTGACCATACAAACTTTACAATAGATTTATACAAAAAACACTTTGGCGAACAACACCAAAGTTCTCATCACGGTAATGACATCCATCACCACTAAACCGCCGTCTTCCCTGATATATCAGTGGGCCATGTGGAACTTCAAAAGTCCCCCTTCCTGCAGTCCGCCCTGGCCTCGCCGCTTTTGAATCTTCTCCTGGGGTGAGGTACTGGTCCTGTTGACATGTGGTCAGCTATCAGATCTGTGTCTGGCCAGAACGTCCTTCTTCTGTACATGCTCTCTTGAATGTAAACATGCCCATATTCATTCTTCTGGACATGCTCTCTTGAAAGAAACTCATAACGCCTTGGGTAAGCATTATATCTCTTGCGACCCCACTGCCCATATTCATTCTTCTGGGATCGCCCGGTCTGCATTCTGGGGACCTTTTCCTCATACTTTGAAGACTGCGTCATCTGCTGGGGAGGCGGCCTCTCCTCTGTTGAGGATTGCCCTGTGCAATCACTGGCCCTTGACCCTTGACCCCAGCCAACTTCACAACCTACTGCCGGCCTGTCGACAATTAGCTTGTGAAATGCCACCAATTGAACTGCCCCCAGCGACCACCGTATATGCAAGGAAATAAGATTACCATCCCTGATCGAATACAGCACTTGCACTCATTACATTCTGAATAAACAACTGAAAGCTCTTCCGATTAGATGCACATGATTCATGGGCAGCTGAGGACCATTGGCCTGAGTTTCAGGTGGCGACTGGTGCATCAGCGTGGCAGTAGAATCGGGAGTAGCCAGGGGATGAGCGGAGGAGACCGATAGCTGATTAAGCAGGGCTCACGCCACCTGACGGAGTCCAGAACGCAGCCAGAGCAGGTTGCCCGATGCAGAACTAAAGACACAAGCAGAGACAGAGTTACTTATACTTCATCCTGACTGAATGAATTAAAGAGTGAATAGGGGATCCTAAGCACGGATCAGAAAACAGAGATCATGCTGAAGGTCGAGATCAGTAGAAGAGACTTCCCACACCGCGCAAGCCGAGATACCAATACTTAAAGAGAGAAGCCTTCGATCTTAATCCTAAACTATTTAAACACCCAAGTGATAGAGGCCCTTTATGAATTAACTTACATGAGCGGCATATGCTCTTCATGCAATTGATTATGAGCTTTAAAGAAGTTAAAATAAGCTTCATGTCATACAGACCCGAGAACTGTTCGAGACCACCCTCGTCCAGAACTAAGATGAGATACACTACTATGTCCCATGCAAGCAAACTATAATGCTGCAGGATCGACAGCACTGCAGCCTGCACATGGGTGATGGTGATGGACTTACTTCTTCGCTAGATACTAGAACCATCACATTCGAAGAATCCCCAATCGGCCCACACCGGGTGAAGAAGCATGGTGAATCTCCTGACTGAGCGACCCAGGACATCTGTGATTGTGCTGAAAGAAGCTTAGGACCAAAAGATCATCTGGGGGTCATGAACCTGATGAACGAATGAGCCACAGATAACAGATAAAACATGATGCTTTGAGAGAAAGCATGCCTAGATATGTGCCTGTCCTGAATAGCCACTTTTTGTATTAAATATTAATAATTATTAATACATGTATTAATTAATTTAACACAACGCTAAACAGCTTCTATGAAGAAGCAATGACAAGGCTACGGTTGTTTGATAACATCTGTGCAATTAACTAAGAATTGATTACTGTCATCCGATGCCATTAGTTGCAATAACTAAGATGAGCAGAAAACTTGCCGAGTCATGAGGCCCGAGGGCAGGAGCCTAACTCTTGTTTCAGTAGAGTGAGGCAGATTGATGTACACGTACAGCCCCTGGACGTGACGCTAGCATGACGCAGGGACTCACTCCACTCCGACCATTGGTGCTGAGTGCAGAGGATCGAAGGAGGCACTGGGTCCCATTTTTTGAGTCTTTGGAATGACCCAGCCGGTGATCGAGCCGCAACCTCCCAGTCCGGGGGCGGACACGTCTAACCACGAGGCCGCTGAGCTGGTACCAGAAAATGTAGGCTTACAGTAGGATTCCACCTGAAAAAGTAGCTACCAAGCAGCCACAAGAAAATCTGCCCCATCCTTACTAACTGCGACGTTGAATAGGTTAACAAGATATACTGGCCATCTTGCACGACTATAGACTACTTTAACATAGACGTTTAATGAGCACCATGAGCCAAACATTTGGATCCGTCGTCCTGATGACACACTGCATGAGGTCACACAACTAACCTTAGGAATCTGGAGGCTCGTTTCGAGACCAGATATGAGGCCTCCATGTATACCTATGACATAATTATCCTGTTGGGTTAAGGTTAGGGTTAGGGTTACACTTGGTTACATTTTCCTAATGCTGTTACTCAATACTATAGTGGCACTGAGCGACATCAAATCAATTACTGATCTGAATACAACTGGCAGAGTACATTTCCCAGACTGCACCGGGGAAACCACAACCGATAGGTCGCACAAACACTGCGACACAGAAGCCAAGCTTGCTGCCAACATAGACATAGTCTATGGCTGCCTTCCTTCAACCCAGATCCTCTCACAGATAAGTGATGAATTATTGCTTAGGAGTTTCAATTTAGAGCTCCTGGCAGTGGATGTTAGCTGTGCAGAAATGAAGCAACACAGCAAGCTGCTAACCTACCACCTTCTGAAACATCTTCAGTCCCACGAAGCAACTGCCATTACCTAATCCCACTCAAGGACTGATCAACAGAACATACAATATGAATCTGAGACATTAAAAGTCACAAATGGGCAATGGGATGCACAGTGACAAGACGCTATATGCGTATATATTGATCTGAACTTCTGACCTCGAAGAGAGTGAGGAGGGTATACACTAGAGTGACTGGACCGACAGCTAGATAGGCTTGAGGGGCAGACGGAGGCAGCAGTTTGTTAAGCTTTTAACTCTTCTCCAAGACAGCTCAACCCGGATAGTGAAGCTGAGACATGATAAAACGACAAGGAAGCACTAAAAAGCCCATTAAGAAATACATCCAAAATAACAGCTAGAAACAAATCTTACAGAAGTAAATAAACTAGACAGAAGGCTATGACACTTGACATGAGATTACTGCAAATGCAATTTGCAATCTTAACCTACTTTAATGACACTGCACATAACTGAAATGGATTGAGATGAACAATAACGTATAATACGGTCCTGCTGCATAGACATATTAGTGTTAGCCAGGCATAAACTGAACATAATAAATCACAGGGTGAAGGGGTGCTAGCTTTAGCATTAGATTAGCATGAACAAACCCTCATGGCAATGAGGAAACCTCAACAACCACATGGCTACAAAAGCAGTAAAGCACCAAATCTATATAGAGATTGCCATTAAGGTGGAGGAAAATTTTCCAAAGCACATATAGAAAGTGTTAAGTAATACTTTGGTAAGCAGAGTGTGACTGAAGTCTTGCTTTAAAATGAATGAAACTGTTAGGAGACACAAACAGGCAGCTGAGTTGCCAGATCTTGAGAAAGAAAGCAACAAGGTGTAGAACCATCCCTAGCCCCGCAAGCAGAACCCAAATGTAGTAAAGTTTCTGACACTTTGATTACTTTACCCATTGGGTCCTGTTTCACGCTGGGCTGCCGGGGAAGCACCCTATGATCCGAGGTGCGCTGGGGGTCGGGAGAGGGTGGGTGGTTAGGTTTAGGTGTCTGCCCCGGGGGAGGTTAGGGTTAGGGTGAGGGTTTGAGGTAGGTTGTCGATCGGACCAATGGACCGTCGGCATATTGACGCGGACCCGGGCTGCCGCCAGTTACGCACACACAAATATAATGTAAACACGCCATGAGAAAAGCTTCTGCGCGCTTTTACGATGTTTTTTCATGTGTTGACTTACGAATGTGCGAACTATAAGTACCTTACATACCATACCGACACATCTCCTGTGTCGCGGAAGCCGTTAAGTATTTTTAATCCATGATTGATTAAAAATGTCGCTTCTTCCTACCTTGTTTATTGACACCTCATTGTACCGCCTATCTGGCTAGCTAGTGGTGCTACAGCTATGACGGAGCAGATCAGAGGCAGGGACGTAGCCCGCAAAGCCAACCGCACATCGGGAGGCGGTACAATAAACGGTAAATAAACAAGAAGAAATCAAAGCGACATTTTTAATCAAACATGGATTAAAAATACTTAACGGCTTCCGCGACACAGGAGATTTTATCAGAGGTATGTAAGGTACTTATAGTTCGCACATTCGTAAGCAAACACAATAAAAAACGTGGTAATAGCGTGCCGATCGACGAAACGATGAGTTTGTTTATATCCGCGTTCCAACAATCGCATTAGAAAATCTTAGCATGGCCAGGAACCCTATATAAAGCGACAATCAAATTTCATAAAAGCTTTATGTAGGGTTCCGAGAGGGGCTAAACCATCCCATACCCGACTAGGACTCACCACATGAGAACTTAAACTTACAATATAATACACCCTAATGACTATGATGACTTGAAACAATACATTTCATTGGACAAGGTCATTTGGATCCATGACAGAACACCAGAACAAACAATTGACTACAGAAACCAAGCCCAACGTTGCTTATAAAAGCGCACGTGGCAACCACTGCACATGAGTTGAGGACCCATAGCTGGAGGTGACAAACACTGCACCCGAGCTGACTTGGTAAAACATCAGCAAAATGAAAACGTGGCTTTGACTGAAGACAATTACCACATTACAATAGGAGCTGCAGCACTGTCTGTGCATCCGGCTAAATTACCAGAACAGGCTATTATGAAGCTTGTTGAAGCCACATGATAGAACTCAGCAACATTAGCAGAACATATAAAACTTAATATTTTGCATACAACCTGCAGGCCCTTATCACCGCATGGACAGAAGCTGAGAAGCATAATTTAAGCAGCAGTAGCTGCACATGCGGACAGCAAAAGCAGCAGCAACAACCACGAGGAACAGAAAACATCACATACAACCAGGAACCATGAGCAGAGGAAGGCAGGAAGAGCATGGAGTCTAGTGAGCTTAAGTAGCCTGCCCAATTAGTCAGCTGACTGCCGCATCGGCGAATGACGTGTGAGACTTGCACACACGTATACTCCCACATAGTAATGCAGCATGTTAACCCCTTGAGCATAGTATGGGCCTTTGAGCATGGCAAGAACCTCCCTTGAGGTTGACTGACTGAACTGACTCCGCGAGCTGCGTTTGATTTGTTGGAGGAGGCACAAGGCCACAGGAAAGACAACCTGATGGAGCCAAACATCTACAGAGGCACTCGCACAGGCACGGAGTATGGTCCCAAATGATACAGAGCAATCAGCGCCCGCACAGAGACCAAGCATGGCCCCAGAGGCTATAGACATACATACTTCTAGGAACACCACCAGTGAACATAACAACATGATGGCCATAATGCAAAAACAAAATGAGATAACTTCAATGTTGGTGCATCAGCAATGCATTGCTTCACTACCTAAAAGAGAGATCCAATTAACTGTTTGATGGCGATCCGCACACGCAACTTGCAACTTGTTGTATCTTAAATAAAGAAACCTGCATAAATTAAATAAAGCTGTAGGTCTGTTTCTCCTCTCGCTTCGCTTCCCCCTTGCTGCCCGCCTCACCCCCCCCCCCCCCCCGCACGCACATATCGCAATTTGCAAGCAACTGTCACTGTGTGTTGTTAGTTGTACAGTTTTATTAAATTATTAAAGTATTTTTAATTACAACAAGATCTATTAGTGAACGAAAACCTGAACCTGTGAACCATGAATTAAATAACAAATAGGCGCGCGCGCGCGCGCACACACACACACACACACACTACGAAAATGTCGGTAATTTCGGCGTGCACCCATATTTGGGCGTACGCACGGTTGATAAATGAGGGCCTATGTTTGTATGTAAAGCTTTATAAAGTTTTTTATGGAAAAAGTTGCTAACATTAGGGCTAGCATCCCTACTCCGACACATGACTGCTGTCACCTGCCCTGCCATTTTGAGCCACTTTGAGCCTGTGTCTCTTATTCAGCTAGAGGAAATTTGTGATTTGCTCAGGACATTGCTTTCTGTGAGGAAATTTAGAATTCTGTGGTTGAGGATCATGCAGAGGATCTTTCCGAGGTTGCTGTTTACACAAATCCCGCGGTAGTTATTTTGGTCATATTTGTCTCCACTTTTGTGGAGTGGCGTTATCAGCCCTTGATTCCATGTGCTGGGGAAAATCCCAGAGCTGAGCACGATATTTAGGAGTTTTAATATGGCCAGTTGGAATTTGAGGTCGGTGAATTTTATCATTTCAAAACTATTGGTTTAGAATAGAAAAATAAGAATAAAATAAAAGCAAACTGAATACAGACTTTATTTTTTTAAATTTTCACACACATTGTTAATACATTTTCAAAACTTCCAAAGTATTTTATGTATGGCCTGATGTTGACCTCAAAATGCAATATTGGTATTAAAACATGGGCTAACATTTCAATAACTGTGAATCCCTATAGTATTTGGAATAAAAATTCACTGTTTTCCAAAATGTCAGTTTGTCACCTTCATCTTCACATTCAATAGATCCCGTGATCTTGTGTGGCCAGGTGTAATTTCCTGGGGTCTAGTAGGACTATAGAAAACAATAATTAATAAATCGCTGTACAATTTGGTAAAACAATTACATTTACCCACTTGTTCGAATGCCCCCGCCCCCTGCCAAAAAACGCTTAAAGTGTTAAAATGAAAGAAAGCAGCAAATAAAACAATATATAACACTCGTCTTTTACTTTCTCTAATAACCTAAAACATGAACCTTGGTTGAAAGACAACCAAAGTTGTCCTTTAAGGTTGAGGAGAAAAACAAAAGATCAGGAGAATGGAGGTCTCTATTGACATTGATTGAATAGTTTATTAGACATGAATGTAAAACAGCAACTGAGTTCAGTCAAACACTGATTCCAAAAGGGAGAACACAAAAACAAAGTCCCTGCAGTCTTGTTTCCATTCAGGCCCTGTGTAATCAATTCATAATAGCAGAACAACAAAAAATGTGAGGGGCACTCTTATCACTTCATGCATCACATTCCATGCTCAGCCAATCAAATCATCACAAATGTCAATCCGGCAAATCACTTTAAACGTCTTCACTTCTTCTGCCCTCACTGTTTTTATCCTCAATATGTACATCAGCCAATCAATCATCGCTATGGGACAATGATCAGCCAATCAAATCGAGTTTGTGTTCACACAAAGACAAAGCCCAGTAGGAGGGGCACTCCTCAACAAAAAATCAACATCATCAAAAACAAACTAAATATATCATTACAGGAAATAATACAGGAAATAATAAGACACTAAGTATGTACATACAGCGTGGGAGAAAGTTAGGAGGGGGCGTGGTCACCTGTTTAAAGGAAAAGTGATCATTTCCTCTCCATTGGGCCTGCTGAAAGGTGGACTTTCAGGCCTTTTTTTAACACAAGTTATACTGACACCTGCTGGACGCACAGCCAACCTCAGACTGCCGAGGCTATTTCAATGCTTCATAAGCTGGCCCCACATACTGTTTTGGGCGTCCATGTTAATGCTAAATAAATAGCGTAATGCTAGCGAGCTAAAATATAGCCATCCTTTCTCTAGAAAGCGCCAAGTAAGTGATCTGCATTTTTTGAGGGAAGGAGTCAGGGCATTTCACGCTTGGGTGGCCGTGCTGTAGAAGGAGAATTTTGCCATATTTGTTTTGAAATACAGGAGCAGTATAATAATCCATATTGTCCTTGTCTATCGACCTCCCTACGAACATACAGCCGTTTCATTTGATCCTCCCAGTGTGCTCATTTTTCATTCATTCAAGTTTTGTTTATTCTCAAAATTACACTGAGTAATCAAACTAATTTTCAGTGTCGTCGAGTACTACAATATCATGTAGAAAAAACATCACAATACATCAGATCAGGAAAAGAAAAACAAAATATATATGTGAATTACACAGGTTTACAAATAAATAAATAAAATTTTCAAAACGATCTAAAAATAGTTACATATTGTGGGGGTCTGTATGCTCACCAAGGTTTAAAATCGACTTAAGGGTAGCAATGTGGTCAGTTTCAAGGTCGTTTGCAGGTCATTCCATGTATTAGGGCCACAGAAGCCAAAAGGAAGTTCAGAGCTAACTTTTGGTACCTTGAATTTGGGGAAACTACTTGACCGGGTGCGGGTGTACTTCAGAAAAGATTTAGGACAATCTCCAAGCATGGCTTTATACAAGAACAGGTGCCAATGCAGTTTCCGTCTCTCTGTCAGGGAGGACCATCCAACCTTTTTATATTATATAAGATACAATGGTGAGTACCATAGCTATCACCCGTAATAAAGAGTCGAGTCGATGAGTGATGAACAGAGTCTATGGATTTAAGAGTGGATGCTGCTGCATGTCTATAGATTATGTCTCCATAATCCAAGACAGACAGGAACACATGGTGGACACTTCTTTTTTACCCCATCGTGTGAATGCAATGGTGTCTTAGCAAGTGAACTGAGTTATTTAAACTTAGGTCACACCGTTTAAAGTGGACATCTATTTTATTGTGGACACAAAGGTGTGACTTCAGCGCACTTGAAAAACTGAAACTCTTGTCACAATGTTGACAGTGGAAAGGTTTTTCTCCAGTGTGGACACGCTGGTGTGTCTTCAGGGAACGTGACTCACTGAATCACTTGTCCTAATGTTTACATTGGAAAGGTTTTTCTTCAGTGTGGGCCAGGGGGGCAGTTAGACAGATATTTTGTGAAGCCATAAGGAAATCGGGATTTCCTGAAAGTTCATATAATGGCCTGTTGTGGCGCTGTCATTGGGCCCATAGAAGTCCATGTATTTGGGCCCAACTTCACCTATACTGTATTACCTTAATAAACATGGTCATGAATACTTTCTGCTTCCAGTCACCAGTTTGAAGTGTCATTTTTAATGTCATAATATTGTTTTTGGAAAATGATGGTACCATTTATAAAAAAATGACCATAAAGTCGCTCATGTTCTGAGGGGCGTGGCTACCGTTACCGTCTATGATCGGGATTCCCCAGCCACTCGAGTCAAAATAAAAACCAACTAAGAAGAAGGGGGGGAAGTCCCGCCTCGTTGTCTGGGCCAGCCAATGGGCCAGCTGGGCCCAAATGGATCTAGAAAGATGGCGATTCACAATTCAAGGACTGACAGGCTTCATTTTACGTTCATGTTAAACCCGGGGAACGCTTTGTCCATATTTTTTACAGTCTATGGTGTGGACACGAAGGTGTGTTTCCAGGGAAGATGATGCAGTAAAACTCTTGTCACAATGTTTGCATTGGAAAGGTTTTTCTTCAGTGTGGACATACTGGTGTCTGTTCAGGTCATGTGACCGTTTGAAACTCCTGTCACAATGTTGACAGTGGAAACGTTTTTCTCCAGTGTGGACATACTGGTGTCTGTTCAGGTCATCTAGCCTAATGAAACTCTTGTCACAGTGTTCACATTGGAAAGGTTTTTCTCCAGTGTGGAGCCGGAGGTGTGTTTTCAGGGAAGATAATGCAGTAAAACTCTTGTCACAATGTTTACATTGGAAAGGTTTTTCTCCTGTGTGGACATACTGGTGTCTGTTCAGGTCATCTGGCCAATTGAAACCCTTGTCACAGTGTTCACATTGGAATGGTTTTTCTCCAGTGTGGACACGAAGGTGTATTTTCAGGGTAGATGACTGAATGTAACTCTTGTCACAGTGTTTACATTGGAAAGGTTTTTCTCCAGTATGGATACGCTGGTGTTCCTTCAGGTAAGATGACCTCTTGAAACTCTTTTTACAATGTTTACATTGGAAAGGTTTTTCTCCAGTGTGGACATACTGGTGTCTGTTCAGGTCATCTGGCCTACTGAAACTCTTGTCACAGTGTTCACATTGGAAAGGTTTTTCTCCAGTGTGGACATACAGGTGTCTGTTCAGTTCATCTGGCCTAAAGAAACGCTTGCCACAGTATTCACATTGGAAAGGTTTTTCTCCAGTGTGGACACGAAGGTGCATTTTCAGGTTAGATAACTGAATGAAAGTCTTGTTACACTGTTTACATTGGAAAGGTTTTTCTCCAGTGTGGACACGAAGGTGTGTTTTCAGGGAAGATGATGCAGTAAAACTCTTGTCACAATGTTTACATTGGAAAGGTTTTTCTCCTGTGTGGACATACTGGTGTCTGTTCATGTCATCCGACCGAATGAAGCTCTTGTCACAATTTTTACATTTGAAAGGTCTTTCTCCAGTATGGATACGAAGGTGTTTCTTAAAATTACTTGAATTGCTGAAAATCTTGCCACAATATTTACATTGGAAAGGCTTTTCTCCAGTGTGGACACACTGGTGTGTTTTTAGGGAAGATGATGCTGTAAAACTCTTGTCACAATGTTTACAGTTAAAATTATTTTCTCCAGTGTGGACACTCTGGTGTGTTTTTAGGGAAGATGATGCAGTAAAACTCTTGTCACAATGTTTACAGTTAAAAGGTTTTTCTCCAGTGTGGACACGCTGGTGTTTCTTCAGGGAACCTGAGTCAGAGTCACTGAAACTCTTGTCACGCCGTTCGTCATCATCGTCTTCACTGGTCTCCTCCCAATCACCACTGTCTTCAGTGACTTCAGCATCAGATTCAAGTTCAACTTCAATCTCAGAGCAGTGAGAAGTTATTTGTTCTTCTTCTTCATCATCATCAATTTCTTCTTCATCTTTCACTGCTAGTAATGTCAACGTTGACCCAACAGGTTCTTCTGGTCTTTGAAGTAGTTCCTCCTGTTCATGTTTAAGCTCCTCCTGTTCCTCTTTAATGTGTGGAGGCTCTGGTTCCTCCTGGAGCAGACTGGGGCTCCTCTCCTGTTCAGGAGAAACCTCCTCTTTACACACAACCATGTGCAGGATGTCTAGGAGCAGAAACATAACATGATGGTCAACACTGGATTCCTAAAATGTAAATCCATTCTTCTTCCATGTTCCATGTACAAAATTAGCTATTACCTACCAAGATAAGATTGACTAAACCGTTACTAACTACAGGTTATTACTGTTCTGAAAGATTTTAGCAAAATACATTGTTTCTTCAGGAACAATATTTTATTTCACCACTGCTGCCATGTCTCACCCTTTAGTGTGACAGTCACGCAATTTAGCCCTTTACCACGCACCACGCCACACATGCCATTTCACACGCATTATAAAGAACAATTTTATCCACGGCTCCGCCGCGTAATAACGCGCGCTCATGTGTGCGTCCTCAGAAACGGTAAAATAGCCGATCTGCATGCAGCACTGATATATGCAGTAGTAGGAGGGTAAACAGTGGAACAAATCGTCAGCAGGGTCCCTGACTGTGACGCATGGAAATGAGCCATTCGAAATATTTTTCATGGAAGACAATATAGCCCCCACAAGTTACAACAAGTGAGGTGTGTGGCGTCTCTTGCGTGATATGAGGAAGTCGAACGGTGCCAGTAGCCCGTGCACATTATAGGGACAAAGTCGTGTGTGTGTGTGTGTGTGTGTGTGTGTGTGTGTGTGTGTGTGTGTGTGCTTGAAGTGAAGTGAAGTGAAGGGGGAGGGGGAGTTCAGAGAGAGCCCACAGATGTGTTTGAACTAAGAAAATGTAAAAATAAGGCATTTTCCCACATTCCAGTTTTCTGACTTTTTATTTCACAACATATTCCCCAATTTCCACTGAGATTATGGGGTGAATGAATGTGGCCAGACCCATCTTCTCTTTCTGTCATAGTGACATTGTCCTGCATCAGATCATGTCCAAATCAGGTTCTCCAATCTCCAGTAGCCTCTTTTTTTGAAGATTTTTTGAGTGGTGCAACCACTTACCACTCCCTTACGGAGCTATGTGTGTGGCTGGCTGGGTCTGAGCACTATGTGTGTGGCTTGCTGGCTGGCTGGGTCTGAGCACTATGTGTGTGTGTGGCTGGCTGGCTGGCTGGGTTTGAGCACTATGTGTGTGGCTTGCTGGCTGGCTGGCTGGGTCTGAGCATAGATAGATAGATAGATAGATAGATAGATAGATAGATAGATAGATAGATATATTTTTCATTTCTGGCTGTCAGTGCAGGGAGAGCAGCTGGCATGGAGGTGAAGACATCAGTGTTGGTTAAATATCAACGTTAAAACGGGACAAATCCACATTAAAAAAGGCAATTTTATTTAGCTGCCGCCCTTCGGACGGCGTCGAACGCATTAAGACACATTTTCTGAAATATGGCAGCCCTGCTTTCACATGGAACTTACTGAGGTGTGGCTGGTCTTCAGCTTCCTGTTTAATAGAAACGTCCCTGGCTGAGCCAGGAGAGTTAATCTTCACCTGGGAGTGATGCATCATGGGTATTGTAGTTCTTATGAATCTGGAGAGTTTGTCTTCACCTGCAGTCTGGACTCCGGTCTGAAATCAAGTGAATAAGGAAGGACTTTAATAACTGGAGACCTATAGTCCGGCAGCCAGGGGTGGGGAGTGGGAAATGTGTTTTTATTGGCCTAAAGTATTGCCTATATACTTAAAAATACTTCAATTAATGAGTCCACTTGCTGACCGGCTGTCGGTATTGAGCAATGTATTTTATAAGGTTTTATATGTGACCATACCATTACCTATATACGGCAAGATGTCAACATTTCATTATGCTTTAACGCTTAGGCCGCCAGCCTTTGATAAATTGTGATATAATTGACGCCAGCATTTTTCCCTGTTTAACTCTTATTTAAAAAAACAGCAAAAAACCCATACCGGAAGTTATGATCTTATGTTAGGGTGTGCGACGATGCATCATCATTCCATGTTTACCGCAGGTGCTGCTAAAACATAATGGAGGCGCATCACAGCGTCTGGGCCGTGGAATAAAACTTATTTAGACCAAAAATGCCATCTGGGACAAGGAATAGGAGATACAGGCGATTGAATGAAAGAGAATCAAACCTTGGCCAGACCCTAAGGGCCGATTCATACTCCTATTTTAACGATGTTTCGGCGCTGTAGTGCCGAATTGACGTCTAATTGTAGGCTCTACAGCGCCGAACCGACTTTTATTCGACTCTAAAATAGGAGTATGAATCGGCCCTTACAATTACCATAATGTTAACACTTTCATCGCCCCCCTGGTGTCCATGTGAAATTACTGCAGGTAGCCAGGCAATGTCTGTGAATAAGCGCCAACTACTTCCGGCCCACACAGCCCAATACAACGAGAGGAGGAGCAACAAGTTTTACGAGCAGCAAAATGTCGTAGTTTTCACCACAAGCGGTAATATGGCTTGCGCGGTGCAATCAGAAATCAGTATTTAGATCTGAACGTTGGGCGGATTGGACTAAAACAACAACTTTGGACAATGTTTACAAGCAGCAAAGAAACGACAATGAGCAACCCGATGCTAACGTGAGTAGCATTATGACTTGATCAATCAATAGCACTATAAAAGACCAATTGCCGTTGATCTACGGCAATGGCGGACTAAGTTTTAAGTACCATGTGATGTGTCAAACTAGGGGGTTGTCATGATTCTGAATCCATTCCAAGCATTAGTTTTGCACAAAAAACACTCATTGGGCTAAAAACGGCTATAGCCGTCATCATAAATGTGATGAGGTCAGCACATTTTGGACACATTTGGACAAGTGGATATTGCCGTTTTTAGCCCAAGGAGTGTTTTTGTGGATGGAATTGATTCAGAATCCTTGCCTTATATAGGTTGTTAATGGTATGGTCACATATATCCTCCTATAAAAAAACTATTGGTCATTACTGTCAGCTGTCTTTGGTCTTTGGTTTCAAGGAGTGTGGTGAGGAACAACAAACCAATACCGTGTTAAGAATTGTGTTACAATGGTGTGTGTTAGGGTTACATTTCAATGGTGTGTGTTAGGGTTACATTTCAATGGTTTGTGTTAGGGTTACATTTAAATGTTGTGTGCACAATAGGACAGTAACCAAAGTTGACTTCTCAACAAGTCGACTTCATTGTCACAAGTCAACTCACACCAGAATAAGTCGATACATAATTAAACTGGAAAAGGTGGCCCTCGAGGGACAGGTCTCCACCAATTCAGGTCAGGTTGTGGCTATAATCCTCAGCCTAGTAAGAAAGTGTGTGAAAGACTTCACGTAAATTGCACGCTGCGTTCATGATTTGAGGCTTTTTGTTCAAAACAGGCCAATCTTGCAAACTTTGACAGCTAATTATAGCCAATTAGAATGGAATATGAAATATCGGACAGATCCAACGTGAGCACATGACTGTAGAGATACTGTGTAACGATTTGCAAGATTTTTTGAGACAGAATGAGGAGTAAAAAAAAAAAAAGTGGCGCTATAAAAGGCAGATGTGAAAAGTGTAGGTCAAAGGTTTGTCCTTGGCCTCTAGGGAGTGTGCATACAAGGTTTCACGCAGATTGGTGCAGTTATAGGTAAACATTTTGAAAATCTGCCTCATGGTGGCGCTGGAAAATGTGGGGCTGAGGTTCATTGTTGGCCCCCAGGGAGTGTGTATGCAAAGTTTGGCATCGACCGGGTTAACGGTGTCAGAGATTAGCTGGTAACGGACGGACGGATGGACACACACACGGACGGAGTGCAAAACATACTCTCTCCCCATGCCTTGTCAAAGAACCTGCAGCTTGAAAAGGCCTTCAGCTCAGCTCTGAACTCGGTAGAATCTGCACCTGGCTCGCTGATAACAAACTATCATTACCATTACACCTGGGAAAAACTGAATCCACTCTCTTTGGATCAAATAGTAATCTCAAGAAGACAGATGGCATCTTGGTTAGAGTGGGTGACAATATTATCACACAGAAAGTAAAAAACCTAGGTAGGTAAAAAATTACCTACCTAGGTTCCAACCTGGAGGCAAATTTTTCTTGTGATAAAATGGCCACCAATGTAAAAAAGAAATCCACCAAAGAACAAGATTCCTATACAGGATCTCCTCACTCTCACTGGTCAACAAAACACCATGAAGACCCTAATAGAAGCCCTCGTAAAAGGTTTCTTTAAATCCTTTAGCGCCATCTAGTGTTAGCATGCTCACACTGCCGAGGTGCCGCCTGTCTGCTCCCACTCTACGGAGCTCGTTTCCTCCGGGTTAAACAGGAACAGCACTCGCATTAGCTCACAGCCTTTATCTAGCAGTACAAGCAGCTACATTTTCTCAGCGGTGCGGTACAAACTAAAAAATGATTTACGAACGTCGGGTGCGCGGCATCCCACCATGGACAGCTCTCGAACCTTTGGAGATACAGCACTTTCAAAATCATGTTATAATGGAGGCTCAACGGAGCTGGATTTAAAAATCCCATCGCTGGTGGGGACGGAGGCTCTCCATATTAGCCGGAGCAATGCTAAAAGGTAAACAGACAGACGGAGCATTCATATATGGTTGTCTACGAACATACGCGTAGATACCACTAGTAGGTACCATTAGCCTAGCTACATGTATAAACATAGGTAGCAGCGAAATAATTAACTATGCATGCACCTCTTGGTACCACAGCACCTCAAAGGCCCTTACAACAAGGCTCCAGACTTCCCAAAACAAACTGGTCAGGTTACTACTTGGCCTCACTCCCCGAACCCACCTCATTCCTGCCCATTTTCATAGGCTGCCGCTGGAATGGCTTAGGTTGACGACAGAGTACAGCATTTTGCAATGGGCCTGGCCTACAAGATTCACTACCACCTTAACCCATGTATCTGTCAAAATACTTCCTTAAGGTAAATTAAGTCCACAATCTCAACACCAGAGGGAGTTCAACAAACCACATGCAACCCAGATTTGGCTAAAATAATGGATTAAATTAATTTTGCTCATATGCCACTAAATGTGGAACGCCCTACCAACAGCAATTAAGAAATTGCCCCCCCCCCCCCAACAAGTTACAATATTATTACTGCTGCTAGTATTAACTACTGCTTATTTAAGATCACATTTATAACAGACTGATTGATTGAAGCGAAAATGGAAGCTATGGTTATCACGATAATACAAATCTAAACATTTTTGTAAAAATAAATCTTGTTAAAAAAATGATCTGCCTAATGAAGATGTCACTGGAGGACGGTTTCTGAACTGCCCAAAGCCCTCCTATGAGGCACAGACGAAGTAGAAAAGAATTGTGCCATTTTATCATGATTATATTATATGAAGATGGGTTGAAAAGTGGTGAAGTGGTCCTTTAACAGTTTGAAGAATTACAGTACATTTCAAGAACCCAATACAAAAACTGTTGACTGTGGACGACACCAGAAAGCATTACTTGTTTACAATCGGGTCCACCCTTTTAAATTCATCAGAGACGTACAAAAACAGGAAATCATCATAAAAAAGAGGTAAAAGGGGAAAAACATCTGGGGCTCCATCTTGCGCCACCTTTAACCCTTATCCCTAAACGTATAGACCAATTATTTGTTTACAAACATTGGGACTGGTGACTGTTTCATGTAATCAATTCCCAACAGATCTCAAAACCTGTTTTGGAGAGCGCTGGTTTCAGTCCATTCAACCTCCTCTTGTGAGTTGGCTAGTGAGGTGCTCCCTAGGAGACATTTATACTTCAAATCGCAACAGTGTTGCGCACCGAGAACAGCTGATATACAAGCTCACATCGCATCACAGATGTTGTGAGCGTAGATGTCTGCGTGCACGACACCATCACTGGACGAAGCATGCATTATACTTGATGGGCTGCTGGTGCGTGTGCAACCATGCACAAATAGGCTCTGCTGCTGTGATCATGAGCGCACCTCCCGTTCTTATGACAGCGACTGGAGGTGTGGTTTTGAGGACAACTGTTTTGAATTGCTATCATTGTTCAAACGCAACAGAAAAACCAAGGACTATATATTTCAAGGGTGAGAAAAATTGCATCTGAAAGTTTGATGGGGCATTTTTTAGTGCAGTTAAAACGGTTCTTGTGCTGCCGCTATGGGTGCGCATCCTGTTTCTTATCAGTGTGACGTCGTCTCTTAAGGCGTCTATTCGCCATTTTTTACTATTTTGAAAAACATTTTAAAATAGTTCAACTAGCCAATTTAATATAACAAAATAGTTTAGTGATAAGGGGTGGCAAGATATACCCCATAGTGACAGGAAAAGGGGGCCAGTTTCGAATTGCAGCCGTCCGTAGGTGGCCTTAAAACAAGTTACAATATTATTACTGCTGCTAGTATTAACTACTGCTTGTTTATAACAAGTTACAATAGTATTACTGCTGCTATAGTATTAACTACTGCTTGTTTATAACAGGTTACAATAGTATTACTGCTGCTAGTATTAACTACTACTTGTTTATAACAAGTTACAATATTAGTACTGCTGCTAGTATTAGATACTGCTTGTTTATAACAAGTTACAATATTATTACTGCTGCTAATATTAACTACAGCTTGTTTTTAACATGTTACAATATTATTACTGCTGCTAGTATTAACTACTGCTTGTTTATAACAGGTTACAATATTATTACTGCTGCTAGTATTAAATTAACTAGTGCTTGTTTTTAACAAGTTACAATATTATTACTGCTGCTAATATTAACTACTGCTTGTTTATAACAGGTTACAATATTATTACTGCTGATAGTAGCCTATTACCTACTGCTTGTTTAGGATCATTTATAACTAACAAGCAGATATGAGAAAAATACTCGTCGTGTTGTTCCATGTTAGATGAGTCAATAATATAAAAGCAAGGTGAATCAGTTCAACTTACCTGCTGTGTTTCAGGGTTGAGCTGCTTAACGAACACACTGTTTTCAAACCGTTTCAAACCTTTTACTATTATTATTATTATTGTGTTTTTAAACCACGCTGCTAACAGGCTAAAAGCTAGCTGTGTGTGAACGCAGCCGTTCAACGCACAAAGGCCTACTACTGTGCTAGGGTTGTGCGCATGAGCACTAGCTCTTTAAGGCAGAGTTACGACAACTCGGTTCACGTCACGGGGCTTCAGTCCAATGGCGGCTCTTCTACATATACTTCTATTGAATGGGGACATCCGGGAGTTTACGGAATGCATTGGAGTCTATGGGCTCGCACGAGAACATGAACCACGTGACCAGGCTGTTTTCTGCCCCCTCAATGTCGTAACTCTCTTTGAGGCTCTGCCCTGCTGGAGCCTGGAGCGTGCACGATGCAGGTACCATAAACGATCACTAGGGGGAGCCATGGTAAAGTGTAATACAGTGGGGAGCGGCTATGGAACAGCTACAGTATAGAGCTGAAAATCATCCCATAGAGATTTACTAAAATATTGGTATCTGTAAGTGCTGTTATTAAAATGTTTACTTTAAAATGGCTAAAATACAACAATTCATGGTCATAAGTTCATAAAGGATAATTCATAGCAATTTCATGATGTAGGGGAGAGCCGCCAAGGATGTAACGCTTCACGGTTGTAACATGGACGTTATCTCTTGATTGGTCAACGCCACCATGACGCCATCGCGTCAGTATGTGTACAGCAACGTACTCTACGTGCCCAGGAAGTTTGAAGTGTTTACCTCTATCCTGGAGCTATTGGCGAAAATCTGACTTTTTTCAAAATGCGTATAATTTTACACCTGGAGTATATGTGTGCTACAATTTTTTTCTTTGGTGTTGGTGAATAAAAATCCACATGGATGTCTTCATGCTTATGTTCTTCATTAGTTTGCATCGTGTTTAGACGGAATTCACGTTAATTCTGGTCTGTAAGCAACGGCAAAGAAAACTTGCAAAGGTGGGCCATTTGTAACATGTGTTACAAATGGTCCGCTTCCATTCAATGCCATTATATGTAATATTTACATATTTGACATATTAGCGTTGTTACATTTATCATGCATGCCGTTACAATTAATCCGATATGTGCAGCAAATGTAACACTGAAACAGCGTCCACCTTCGGTTTAATAACTCCCGACCTGTTTTATCAAAAAAATAACTTGAAGTGGTTTATGGTAGCTGACATGTGTAGGTCCGTTGCCTGAAAATATTACATGTGTAGATAAACGGATCTCTGAGTAAAAAAATGAAACGTGCAAAATGTTACTCCCCTACAATAAATATGTGGTCCATAATTGATTTCTTATGAGGTTAAAATCATGTGATGATAACTTTCTGAGGCAGAACCAAGTTCTCTGTCTGTCAAGTAGCAACACTGGATAATGATTGACTGATTGATGCATGATTGCCTGGCATTGCACACAGGTGCTACAAACCGTGTCTCACTCATTCAGACTATGGTCTACACAAGGAAGCAGCACACTGAGCACAAAGTTCAGTGTGTTACAAACTTTAACGTCTGAAGCCAAAAACAGACGGTCAAAAGAACATTCTAAAGACTATGAAACACAAGATTCAAGGACTTTTTCCACGACAAGTGGCCAACGAGGTATTATTATATTTATAATTAGTATTTGTTGCGTTGTTTGTTTGACGGACACGTTCATCTGCGCATCGCGCATTTCCTCGTATGTTTTGTTTGATCAATATTTGTATTGTGATGCACTTCGCTGATTGCTTATGTGTTTATTATTTTTGTGTGAACATAGTTCTCACGGCATGGAACGGAGGGATGAGAAGAATGCCTGACAATAAATGCCCGTTTACAAAGAACCCCACCTGTGTCGTAAATGTTGTGAGAAGAGCTACAGTGAGAACTCGACTGCTCAACGCGGGTATAGAGACGACAACGGGTGACAACGCATCGAGGATCCAGCCTTCAGATACGCAAAGCCCACAAAGTAGGTTTCGGCATAGCCACTGCAAAGCAACGGTGATAGACTGTGTTGAAAGCGCAACGTTTCGAGTGACAGCCAAGATGTTCCCTACCACAACAAGGTGGTGCGGGAAGCGGTCAAACTTGGAGATTGCAACAAGGACTCAGATCTATTAACCTTGCATATGGAGCTTAGCCTGGGATCTTTCTAATGTGCTGGTATTGAAGTTGTTACATTGCTGGATGGTTTAAGAAGAATTTAAAGTAACTCACATAAGCAAGTGAACAGAGTTTAAAGGTTTATAAAAAGTTTTTGCATTAAGATTGCAATTTTGTTTAACAAACTAAAGTCTATAAGTCATCGTGTATTTCACGATAAAGAGTTAAAATATTTTGTTTTCATAAAGTTTAAGACATTTAAAGGGTAACAAGCTCATTTTGTGTTTATTTAAGTAAACGGTTTAAAGGACAACTCATTTTGGTTCTCAGCTAAACTAAGAAGGTTAAAGGAGAACTACGGTGTGTTGTAACTCATTTTGGTTCTCAGCTAAACTAAGAAGGTTAAAGGAGAACTACAGTGTTTTGTTTTTTGTTTTTATTTTTCGTGAAAAAGATAAACCAAGTGTAGCCTTTGGGGCCACCGTCGCAGCAGCCTCACACGCTGCGTCAATCGTCATCACGTATTTAAATGCCCAGCCGGCAACCAAACGTTGGCTTGTTGTGGTGGGGTCGGCTGTGGGTTTTGCGACCCAGGTTGTTTGGTTGTTTTTCTTTTCCCTGACCGGGTTTAGGTCACGGTTGATGAGGCCATGTAAAAGAAGAATAACATGACAGAACACAGACACTTGAAGTAATCGCCACTGCTGTTTTGTTTTAGTTTCTTTTGTTTAGTTTGAGTTCATACGTTGATTTTATTGCTTTTAGTATTTTGAGCCATTTCTGTTTTCTGTTTCTTTGAGCTGTTTTCATTCGTTAACTCCCCCCCCCCCCCCCCCCCCATGGTGGCGAGTATGTTGCATCTGGACGCCGAAGGGAGCCAGTTTTGGTGAATTAGCTGACTGGCCGTATGGGTTGCTTGCTACAACTGGGACCTCACATTTAGCCCACGACTAAGGTTTTTAACGATATTGATCGCATGATATACTATGATAAATGTTTTTGTACTCCTATCCTTAAATGTTTAATACATTTCCTGTTTGTGAACACCGTCTCAAGTCCTTAATAAACAAACTTGCATTTTGTGGGGAACCCAGTTTACTGGTCTAGTTAGGTCCTTGAACTAATTCAAGGTGGCGTAGTCATACAAAAGTAAATCCTTTGGTACACTTGGTTACACAAGGTTAAAGGGTCGAAAAAATATCTGTCGAAAAAATATCTTTGGTATTTAAAGAATAAGTGATTTAAAGTGTTTCTAGCAGATTTCCTCTGCATTAAGGTTATTTCTTGTTTTTGAAGTCAACTTGAAGTAGGTTTGTACATATAGTTTACACACAATTCAAGCTTATTCACAAACGTTCCATAACACACACGCATTCATTCAAAATGTCTGACCCAAGTACCACAACCGGCCAAGAAGATGCCAACCAACCTCCACAACCCCAAGTCACAGATACTGAAGAAGCCAATGTACAGTATCTACTCTATCCGAAGCTACAGCCACTGAATCCGAAGAAGTGGAAAAACTACGGAAGGGTGAAAGAAAACGAACTCTGAGCCTGAAGGGAAGAGAACTTCAAGAAGAGAAGCTGCTGAGTGTGCAACGTCGGTACAATAGTACTTATGCAAAATGGAAATTACATGCAAGACTCAGCAGAGTAACGTTGGATGAGAGCTTTGGAAGTGCCTTGGAAGACGAATTGAAATAACTGATTAAGAACATTGAAAGCTATTGTACAGATGTACAATACACCTATGATGAGTTACGTCTCCTGCAAACGCCTGATACAGAAGAGCGGCGTAAGGTTCCTGTATCGCTTACAAAAAACATTGTTCGGAAGACAACAAGGCAACTTCATGGACATTCTACAGAAGAAGAGGAAGAATGGCCCGATTTCGGATCTATCCTGTCAAGAGGTTCTTCATCAAGGCCACCGTCTCAGCATTCAATATATGGTTCTACCCACTCTAGCAGTAACACACTCAAAAGAAATGAGGCTGCAGCCGAAGTCGCTGCATCCCAAGAAGCTCTGTCAGTGTTGGACAAACAAGAGGGTGAAACAAGAGAACTGTTAAGGCTACAGGCTGAAGAAAAGCAAAGACAGGCTCAATTTGACGCTGAGTCGCTTGCCAGACAACAGGCGATGGAGGCTGAGACACTGGCCAGACAACAAGTGATACAAGAAAGGCAACAAAAGATCAAACACTTAGAAGAAGTGAAGAATTTGAATGCTGCACAAGCTCGATTGAGGATCTATAATGCAGCCGAAGAAAATTCCGTTCATTCCTCAAATACCCCATAACATTCCTCAAGCCCAGCCAATAACACAAGCCCTCAACATTTCAAGTTCCCCATTTATTCCTCAATCCAAAACAGTTACAATACAAGCTCCCCAGGTCACAAGTTCCCCTTTCATTCCTCAATATCACCAAGTCACAAGTCAAGCCCCTAGTCCCCAAAGTCAACCTCAAGCAACTCCAACGCCCTTGCCCCAAGGTCAGAACAGTCTTGATTTGGTCAACGTGCTAGCAGAAGCTATAAGCTCCAATCGTCTCCCAGCTCCAGAGCCCACAGTATTCACGGGTGATCCGTTTTAATTCAAAGACTGGCAACTATCTTTCAGAGTATTGATAGATAAGAAAAACATTTCAAAGGAACAGAAACTGTACTATTTGAGAAAGTACGTAGGTGCAGCTGCAAAGAAGGCAGTTGAAGGTTTCTTCTTACTAGGCAGCAAAGAAGCATACGACACAGCCTGGCAGCTGTTAGAAGAGCGGTTTGGAGACGTATTCCTAATTGGGAAGTCCTTCAGGGACAAGCTGCATTCATGGCCAAAGATATAAGATCTAAGGATGGCTATGAGTTAAGAGATTTTGCTGATTTCCTCAAGGGTTGCGAAGCTGCAATGGCTCACATCAATACATTGACGATTCTCAACGACTGTAATGAGAATCAACAAATTCTGATGAAGTTACCAGATTGGTTGGTGTCCAGTTGGAACCGCAAGGTAAATAAGGTCAGAGAAGAAAGGGCTCAATACCCTTCTTTCAATGTCAGAAGAAGCAAGAATTGCTTGTCATCCCGTTTGCTCACTACGACAACCACGAAGCCAACCCATTCAAGCAAGGGGGCCATACCTATGTTCCCTCAGCCCACAACGCAGAGTAATACCCTGTCATGCATCTTCTGTAAAGGAACAGGACACAACCTTGCTAAGTGCAGAAAGTCTGCAGAAAAGACAGTCGAAGATTGTGTTAAGTTTGTGCAAGTCGAGAAGCTTTGCTTTGGATGTTTGGAGATTGAACACAAGTGCACATGCGAAAAATGTCAGAGGAAACACCCGACATGTTTGCACGACGGGACCGTAACTATGTTCCCTCAGCCCTATGTTCCCTCGGGTCCGCGTCAATATGCCGACGGTCCGATCGACAACCTACCTCAAACCCTCACCCTAACCCTAACCTCCCTCGGGGCAGACACCTAAACCTAACCACCCACCCTCTCCCGACCCCCAGCGCACCTCGGACCAATGCTCCTTCTGAGGGAACATAGGGCTGAGGGAACATAGGTAACGTTCATACTTGGCGAAGTAGCACAAGAGTTAAACGCAAACAATATGAATCTCAAGGTGCGAGTAACCACAATAACTACGAGGTCAACAGTCGTACCATGTCAGAAGTTGACAAACCTACAAGTAAGAGGATACAACTTGGAGAAAAGGATTCCATTGCCACAAGTCTTCACGCAAGAGTTAATTCCAGCAGACAGGTCGCACATTCCAACTTCGGAAACGGCTCTACGGTGGCCTCATCTGGAACAATTGGCAGATAAGATTCCACCTCTATTGGACTGCAAAATAGGCCTACTGATCGGCTACAACTGTCAACAAGCCCTTCTACCAAGAGAAATCCTGTCCAACGAAGAAGATCATCCGTATGCACAGCGGACCGATCTCGGATGGAGCATCATCGGTGGCTCACATTCAATGGATGACTGCAGCGATGCAGTGAGCATCAGTCACAGAATCATGACTGTGATACCTGCTGTACAGCCATCGGTTGAGTTCAAGACAGAAAGAATCATGACTGTGATACCTGCTGTACAGCCATCGGTTGAGTTAGAGACAGAAGTGCACAGAGTGTGCAAGGATCAAGTTAAAGGGATCAAACCCACAGACAATAAACAACGAACAGTTCAGTCAAAGGAGTCTAACCAGCTGAAGGGACCTGACTGTCCTGTGCAACAGAATCTTCCACACGGAGAGAAAACGGTGGGAGAACTAGGAACAACCACTGATCTTTGCAAGGTTCCAGTCAACAAAGTAAAGACAAAATAAGTGAATTCAGTGAGGAACCACTTCACAAAGTCCTCTAACTGGTCCAAGGCATTCGCAAGGCTGAAGAGACTTATCAAAGAGTTCACGGGACCTAAGTCCAGAATGAATGAAACGTCTAGACAGATGCAAGAAGATTTCACTGAAGAAACTCAAAAAATCAAGCTCCAGACGGAAGGAACCCTGGACAAGAGTAATAGCCTCAAGGTGGGAGGACGGCTATCCCGATCAACCTTTCACCACGACGTGAAACATCCCACAATCCTACCACCAACTGGACAGCTCCACAAAGAAGACATCCAGCTGAACAAGAGGTGGAGAAGAGTACACTTCCTAGCCAGTGAATTCTGGCCCAGATGGAAAAATGAATACCCTGATGGAGATGGGGCTAAGGAGGTCGCTGGTCAGTGACACTACACTTAGTACTAGGCAAACCACACACAAGTCACACTCACTGAAATGCATACATTGTAATTTGTTCTTTTGGTTTTGGTTACAAGAAAATCCCACATGTTAAAGAATGAGTGATTTGGTGGGAGTGTAAGTGCTGTTATTAAAATGTTTACTTTAAAATGGCTAAAATACAACAATTCATGGTCATAAGTTCATAAAGGATAAGTCATAGCAATGTCATGATGTACAATAAATATGTGGTCCATAATTGATTTCTTATGAGGTTAAAATGTAAAACATGTGATAACTTTCTGAGGCAGAACCATCTGTCTGTCAAGTAGCAACACTGGACAATGATTGACTGATTGATGCATGATTCCCTGGCATTGCACACAGGTGCTACAAACCGTGTCTCACTCATTCAGACTCTGGTCTACACAAGGAAGCAGCACACTGACCACGCAGCACACTGAGCACACAGTTCAGTGTGTTACAAACTTTAACGTCTGAAGTAAAAAACAGACGATCAAAAGAACATTCTAAAGACTATGAAACACAAGATTCAAGGACCTTGTCCACGACAAGCGGCCAACGAGGTATTATTATATTTAGAATTTGTATTTGTTGCGTTGTTTGTTTGACGGACACGTTCATCTGCGCATCGCGCATTTCCTCGTATGTTTTGTTTGATCAATATTTGTATTGTGATGCACTTCGCTGATTGCTTATGTGTTTATTATTTTTGTGTGAACATAGTTCTCACGGCATGGAACGGGGGAACTGCCCATAGATCCAAGTCCCGTTAGTCCGAACATGCACTGCTCCCGTGCTTGCGGTTAGGTTTAGGTTTGCTCCCGTGCTTGCGGTTAGGTTTAGGTTAGGGTTAGAGATAGGGATAGTAATTTCGGAACAATGAACCTTCTGACTAATGACATGTTACCAGGGAACGGAGGGATGAGAAGAAAGTTTCGGAACATATACGATTACGATTAAGTATGTGTTTCGGATTTCAACCTGTGTTTCTGCCATTGCATGGCAGGCACCCATAATTACACTTATGTGTTGGCTAAAAGGTTAGTAATAATAACAATAATATGTTTTTGTCTTATGTCTGTCTAATTACATTTTGTAGAGCTGTGTTGAGAGACATTGGACTGACTGGAGTTGTGTCTGGTTTGGATTAATTGTATTTAATCAGATATGGGAAAAGTACTATACTTATGTAGGCCTACAAGTTACAGAGGGCACAGGCTCTGAAATGGGGAGCCCCCTGAAATGTACTTAAAGAGTAAGTATTAATGTTTCTGTGCAAAGCTAACTATACTGCATCAGTGGTTCTCAGCCTTGTAGGCCTACCACCTCAGAAACCATTTGGCTCTCCAAGTTATTATTATTATTATTATTATGATTGATCTTAAAATACAGTAGCATCCTATTCAGCAAGTACAGATACCTGAAAAAAACACTTGAAGTAACAAAGTGCTTGTACTTTGTTACTTCCCATCTCTGTATATAACTACATGACCATAAATGTAAGCATGGATGACATGTCAGTTTGTATTTTCTTGCTGTGTTCTGCATTTGAAATGAACATTACATTAATTGTGCCCAACAAATACATTGCAATGTGTGCAGGAACGCAAGAAACCACCTTCGGGAAGTGGCACTGAATCGGGGGAGAAGACCGCATCAAACTGGAAGTGGTTTGACGAAATGGATTTGGCCATAGGTGGCAAGCCATCAATAACGCCACCTATGCTCATTGCCACTTCATGGACAGAGAACCCTCCCAGATCTGATTCTGTCACATTATCTCAAGCCTCCTCCTCTGATTCAGTGCCACCAGAGAGTTCAGATCCAGTCCCAGCAAAGAAGCGGCGTGATGGGGTCCTCGAGTTGCTGGAGAGAGCAGAGGAGAGAGAAGAGTCAAGAGCAAAGAGAGAAGAGACAAGGGAGGATAGAATGTTGTCTCTCCTCGAGAAAATTGTGGAAAAAACCCATTAAGACCTGAGGCCGGTTCTAACAAGAACATATTCTAAAACCTGTTTCCATATCAGTGGTGCTCAAACATTTTTCTGCTATTTTCTTAGCATCATTCTGCCTTTTTGGTGGGACTGGATCTGGATTTATTATTATTTATTTATTTTTTGTTAAAATGTAGGCCTCCCCCTGGCCAGCCTGATGGAGGGGAAAGGAACTGGTTGGAATAACGTGTTCCTTCCACGCGCTACGTCCAACCAGGGAAACTCCCCCCTGTCAGGTGTAAAGGAGCAACTTGGACACTCAGGCATGAAGGAAGCATGAGTTCAAGTCCGTTGCTCTCCCCTTGTCCCCCATATAAGGGGACTAGGTTGGTGGAGGGTGTGTAGAGCCCAGGATCACATTAGATGATTGACACAGGGGTGAAAAATGGGTTACAAAATCGTGGGATAAAAAATATATTTTAGAAAAAGAGAGAAAATGTAGGCCTGTTTACATGAACAGTTATATTCTGTTAAATTGTTAATATGCTGCTAAAGCTGTATTATTGCACAGTAATCTGTTCCATGTTGAAGAGGAGGGTGAGTTTGAGCCATTTTGAAGAGAGGAGGGTGAGTTTGATGGAGGAGATGAAGGAGCTCAGCTCACCTTGTTATAAATGTTTATTCCCTCTTGTTTTGATTGTTACCCTCGTGTCTGTACAGAACTTTGATCCAACATTTATTTTTACTTTGTATGACTATTTTGTATGACTTTGAGGCAAGTATTTACTTTCCCCCCCACAACGCACTTGTTACACAATGCACAAGTAGTGCTTGTTAGGAGGGGGGGACGGACAGACAGACAAAAACAAATGTTCAGAATCATTCAATTTTTATTTGCCAAATAAATTCTGAACTGGAATGATGAACACTTTACTGCAACTCATTCTTAATTACCTATGCTACTGTATATTGTAGCGGTTTCACCCATAAAAGTTTGAATCAAGGAGAAACCCTACAAAGGTCCCTGTATAAAATACAGCAACCTACCTAGTTAACTCAGGGATATACAGTATATAATTAAGCAATATTACACGAGAGGGTGTTGTTTAACGTGATTATTGCCACGACAGGGATGCGGTCAGGAACGAAACGAAGTCGAGTTCCGCAAGCATCACTGAAGGGTAACTTCAGTGATGACAACAGTTACCCTTAAAACAAAGAAAATCGCTAAAAAAATATATATTTTTAATGACAGATGTAGTCACTACGACCACAAATGTCCAAATAAACTAGCTAGCCTAGCCACTGAGTTTGCTAGCGCTCTGGGAAAACAGAGCGGCTGAATTCTTTGTTTTGATTAGACGTGGTGAACAGGAGTGGTTTGATCAACGGCTAGAAACCGTTTCAACCAATCAGATTGCTTCCTCTTAACGACCTGTTGTAGAATAATATATATAATAAATCAGTACATTTCAATAACACTTATTTAAACTCAAAACAGTCAAGAATTGCAAAAGACACAAGCAAAGTCAGTCTCAAGGTTTGTATTGGAAACCAGAAGTAGTTCAGTTCAGTACATACATATAGCACACAATAACCAAAATAACCCAGGTGCCGTGCACCACTGTTGCAGAACCAAAATAAATAAACTCCAATTCGGAATGCCATATTATAAATACATAGTAAAATAAATAAATATATCCTAAATAATGTACATACAAATGATACTATAAGTTTCACTATAAATAAATAAATGATTATATAAATAATACTATTTACAAATGGTTATTTTAAGAGGTCAAAATGATCACTCATCCAAAAAGATCCCATGGCAGCTACAATGTTATAATCATGTTCATTCAGGGTTTCAGGAGGGTTTGCTGCGGCTGAGAGGGCTGCAGCAATGTGCGCACGCAGCTGTTCCCCATCCGCCTGGTCCTGTGGATGCTGACCAACCTCATTTCCATCCAGCGCCTCTTCCTCTTCCTCAGGCTCAAAGGTATCGCCATCTCTGAGGCAAATGTTGTGCAGAATGGCACAGCAGGCAATGACCTTCACATCGAACACGTGGTGCACTTCCAGGGCCTTGAAAAATACAGAACGCCATCTACTTTTCATCATGCCAAAGGGCCGTTCAACGACAGTACGGGCCCTTGCATGGGGCCTGTTGAACCTCCATTCCACCGGGTTCCTCACTGGCTCCCTGTAGGGTGTGATCACTGCGATGGGGTTAGACATGCAGGGATAGCCCCCATCCCCTAGGATGTAATAGCCTTCAGGTGGGTTATGGGTATTGTTGTTGCACATACATTGGGCTATTTCTCAAGATGCGAGAGTCATGGACTGAGCCTGGGTACCCAACAAATATGTCCAGGAAGATAGCCTCACTGTCACACACTGCCTGCATCTGGATGGAATGGAACAGTTTTCTGTTGAAGTAGCACTGGCCATCTAAAAGAGGGGGCTTAATTCTCACATGGCACCCATCGATAGCTCCCACAGCCCTGTTGAATGCTGGGTTTCCAGCCCGAGTCCCAAACCCCAGTGCAGTGCAGTGGCAGCGATTTTATTGGTGGGGGGAAAAAAGATGACACGGTTTTTAATCCTGATGATCTGGTTTGCCACGCAATGGACAATGTTAAACACAGTGGAGCGTGGGATGTCAAATGCTCTTGACATCAACCGATATGAGGCTGCACTGGCCAGCCAAAACAGGAATACCAGAACCTGGAAATGATGAGCCCAGCCAAGGTCAACTGGAGCATCGAGGGCTTGTATCAGAAGGGCTATGGTGCGCCTGGAGAGTCGGAAGTCAGGGCGTAGGTCCCTCTGGTCATTAAAATACATTCTCAGAATTGATACATGGTGGTTGACTATACAGTACTGAGCTGGTCGTTCAGTCTGTAAATAAATGGATATATAATCATGAATTAGTATAATAATCAACACTTTCATACATGAATTGTATATGCTATAGCTATTTCTATTTATATTATGTAATAAAACTATTAATACTGTATTACTATAATCATTGCTACTGATGTACATGCCATATTATAAATACATGGTAAAATAAATATAGCCTAAATAATGTTCATACAAATATTACTTTTTAAATAAATGCATACTATAAGTTTTACTATTTATATAAATTATTAAATACATAAATAATGATAATATAAACAATACTATTTACAAAGGTCCAAGGTTAATAAAAAACAGTGTCCTGAAATGAAATGTGTCTAAACAATATTCCACTACAATACAATATAAAGGCTTGTTCCTGAAGTGTAGTTGCTTATTTGGGCTTGTTTCTAAAGTGTATATATTTTTTTTGATCAAAGTTTTTTTTTAATTACTTTTTCACACATGAAAATATTACATAACATTTTTCGAACATTTTTTCTCCCCTTTTTTCCCCCCTCCCCTCCCCCCAGAATCTTGCACCATATGAAATAAAAGGCACATACAAATATACATAGACATAATAGAATAATTGAAGTATGCAAAGAAATAATAATAATA
The DNA here is from genome assembly GCF_963924005.1 of Protomyctophum bolini. Classification (NCBI taxonomy): domain Eukaryota; kingdom Metazoa; phylum Chordata; class Actinopteri; order Myctophiformes; family Myctophidae; genus Protomyctophum; species Protomyctophum bolini. The sequence continues at coordinate 49,341,600 of NC_137868.1, forward strand.
ATAAAAATTAAAATAAAATATATAAATATATATATAAAATAATAATAATAAAATAAAACAATTACAGTAGGGTCAGTGTAACAAGTTAAGGATTGTTGATGTCAGCCGCGTTCATCCTCTCAATGTATGTTAAAAAAGGTTGCCAAATGGTGTAGAATTTTAAGGCACCGGCGTACCCTCTTGTGGAGTAGCGAATCTTTTCAAATGTCAGATGATGTAAAACATCATTAACCCAAGATTTAAAGGTTGGTGGTATTTTCTCCTTCCATTTAAATAGTATTTGCCGCCTAGCCAAAAGAGATGCGAAGGCTATAACTATAGGAAATAAGGAAATAACTCCAAACACTGCAATAGTGGCAGAGGGTTCTATGGGCACTTCTAATACATCTGAAAATGTTTTAAATATTGATTGCCAAAATGTATTTAGCTTTGGGCAAAACCAAAAAGCATGTGCAAGGGTAGCTTGATCTTGATTGCAACGATCACATATAGGATCCATATGGTAGGAACGAACTTAGATAGTTTTACTTTGGACCAGTGGAGGCGATGTGTAACCTTAAACTGAATAATAGTATGCCCTAGGCGCCAGTCACACCTATCAGACAAGCATCTTATCAATGTTTTATGGTTTCATCTGTCTTGTCGTTTGTCGCATCAATTGACCACAATGCTTTGCGGAATCTGGGCGGTGCGTGGGCGGTGCGAGGACATGCGAAAACAGATCCACGTGTTGCCTGTTGTTGTCCTTACGCTGTTAGCTGCGGGACACAGTAGCTAGTAGCTTGTTGGTTGTGTCAACGTGTTGCGTCCGCGGGCGCACGGCTGTCTCCACTTTATCAGTACCACTACCACAGTAGGTGCCAAGTCTGGCACTGATTCCGTGTGTATGTATATAGCCTCCAGGTACGCAGACTAAGCATGTCATAATTGTGGAAAATTAATATTTTCTGTTAGCAACGACTCCATTATTTTTAATAAAGCGCATCCATTTTACCACAACACACGACTTGCTGCATTTCAGGCTGTTAGCCATGGGGCGCCTGGGCGCACGGCTCTCTCCTATCTGCAGTCAGACCGTTCAGCGTTACTTCAGGAGAGGAGACGACAGATTGAAGAGTGCATGCCACTGCTTTGGCATTGCCAGTGGACACCTCGATGTTAATGTTATTAAAAAAATGAGAGAAAAAAAAGGGGGGGAATCATAACATTTCATGCCCAAAATGATTGTTTGGGAGCAGTAGCATTTTCAGAAATATAAGTCATGGCTACGACTCTTTCATAATCTCCAGTCCAATGCGCACTGCCCATGCGAACTGAAAACATGTTCATTCATATTAACAGTTTTATTTTATTTTAACAACCAAATCATATGGAATGGTTTGAAGAAACTTCACGGAGTCGACGTGACACCTGAATTATTTGATAGCTTGCATGCAATCTCTTTTGATATGCTACTGTACTGTTTCTGCAGTTTAGAAGTAGCTCCGGTCCATTCTGTCAATGCAGGGTGTGCGTGTGCGTGTGTACACGATAAATATCTAGTACATTTGTATATGCACGTACAGTCGTACAAGTAGGCTACACAGTACACAGCATAGGCACTCAGATCATAACACAGGGCAGAATCATATAAGCATTAGGAGTGAATGATAAAATGCATGCACCTTGAATTATAACGTTTGTTTTAATTTTCTGTTCGGCCACGACGGGCAGGGATTATATTTTCCTGTTGAATTGCTTACTGGAACAGACCAAACTACTTTACTTAACAATAAAATCATTTTCGTTACGAAAGCGCATGGGCTCTTTCCTCTTCCGTGTCTGCACTCTGCAGAAAAAAAACAACAGAGTGTGAAAAGACCGCCCAGTGCAGCGTAACAAACGGACCTTCTCTCCTATTGGTTGGCGGGTAAACCCAACCCTTTTTGTCTTGTCTGAAGTCCCGCCTTGTTCTTCAGCTTGTCGCCTACAAAATGTTTTCTGTCTTGTGTCTTGCCCCCCCCATGAAACAAGTTTGTCTGATGAAACCACGTGACTCCCATTAGAAATGCATTGGGAGCTGTCTTGTCTGATGCTTTTCATCAGACAGCCATAAGACGCTTGTCTGATAGGTGTGACTGCGGCCTTAGACAGATTGAAGAGGAGTGTATCCTATCCAGCGCTTCCTTCCAAACATCATCAAAATTTCTGTCCCCAGGTCTCCCTCCCATTTATTCTTTAGTGAGGTAAGTGGTTCCAGGTCAAATGAGTTTAATAAGGAGTAAACTAGCCCAATTACCCCTTTAGAATGTGGATTGAGCTTTAGAATTGAGTCTAAGAGGGAGTCTGGTGGTTGTGATGGGAAATCCGTAATAGATGATGTTACAAAATTACGAAGCTGCAAATTGGAAAAAGTGAGAGTGGGGGATATCAAATTTCAACCGTATCTGGTCAAAAGACATAAAAACGCCTTCGATGAAAAGATCTCTGATTGCAGTGATGCCTTTTTCAGTCCAAATGTTGAATGCGCCATCTATAATTGAAGGTTTGAAAGTATGATTTCTTACTATAGGACAAATTGAGAAGTCAGTAAGTGAGAAGGCACAGGAACTGTGCCCAGATCTTAACAGAGTGTTTAATAATTACATTTGAGGTGTATTTGGACACAGGTTCGGCTAACGGGAGTTTGGAACAGAGGAAAGCATTTAGGGATGTGGGGCCGCATGACAGGTTTTCCAATCGTAGCCATTTGGGGACAGGGTCTTGTGACGGCAGTTCCCTCAACACAACATCACCTTTATATTGGCAGCCCAATAATAATATAGAAAATTAGGGAGAGATAACCCGCCGTCCTGTCGGTGCCGCTGTAGCATGCTTTTACGTATTCTAGGGTTTTTCTTATTCCATATAAACTCCGATATCAGCTTATCAATGGAAGAGAAAAAGGATTTGGATAAGAAGACAGGGATGCATTGGAACAAGTATAGAAATTTGGGCATAACATTCATTTTGATCGTTTTTATTCTACCTCCCAATGATAGAGGTAGTATGTTCCAACGTTCCATATCTTGTTTCAAACAGAGTACCATTGGGGGGAAATTTTCTTTGAAAAGGTCTTTAAAATCATGCGCAATCCAAATTCCTAAGTGTTTAAATTTATGTGGACTTACTTTGAAGGCGAATGAGTCGAGCACAACTAATTTGGCGGCATCATTCACAGGCATTATCTCACTTTTCTGTATATCAGCATAAAGGGAGTTTCTAAAGTGTATTTGATCATTTGGGCTTGTTTCTACAATGTAGTTGCTTATTTGAGCATGTTTCTAAACTGTAGTTGCTTAAATTGGCCTTGTTTGTTGCTTATTGGCCTGTTTCACGGTGTCATCTGTAGGCTAATAATTTGCTATAGGTTATGTCACCCATAACTAAGTTGTACAATGTTGTCCAGGGGAGGTCGACTTTGGTTTCATTTGGTTGGTTTTCATTTGGTTCGTACATTATACTTAAGCAATATTACACTCGAGGGTGTGGGTTAACTTCAGTGATGCTTGCGGAACTCGACTCCGTCTCGTTCCTGACCGCATCCCTGTCGTGGCAATAATCACGTTAACCCACACCCTCGAGTGTAATATTGCAATTCTACCACTAAACTCGGTGGCTAGGCTAGCTAGTTTATTGGAACATTTGTCGTAGTGACTACATAAAAATTATATATATTTCAGCGATTTTCTTCGTTTAAAGGACCGTACCTATGTTCCCTCAGCCCTATGTTCCCTCGGGTCCGCGTCAATATGCCGACGGTCCGATCGACAACCTACCTCAAACCCTCACCCTAACCTCCCCCGGGGCAGACACCTAAACCTAACCACCCACCCTCTCCCGACCCCCAGCGCACCTCGGACCAATGCTCCTTCTGAGGGAACATAGGGCTGAGGGAACATAGGGCTGAGGGAACATAGGTATGACCCCGTAATGCTGCTCTTCTCAGTTTTCTCTGTCAGAGTTCTGTTTCTCCGTCTCACCAATATGAGTTGTATAAGTGCAAAGACAAACACGCTCAAATTCACTGGCCTATTGAGTGGCATTGTAATTTGTGTCCAGCCTCGACACGGTTGACAATTTAAAAAAAAAAGCTCAAAAGCTATTGAATAGTAGACGCTCTTTTCTTCTCTCCTGCCCGTCACACGTCTTCGAGCTACCTCGGTCTGAGTCTGAGAGGCGTGAAAATATAGGAATACTAGAACTGCAGTCTGCCGAGTGCATATACTTGCTTGTTGCACACTAGTAGGCCATAAATGGCCAACTAGTGCGCAAGCAGAGCGCGCAAGTACTTTCGACCGCTGTAAACTGTCACATATCAGTATCTCTGTGAAGGAACGTTTGAAATGTATAATCATTAGGTGTAACTATTTGCTACTAGTGCGCAATTTGATGCGTCAAAAAAAACAGCAAATCTGTGCCTGGTTTGCTGGGTCCAGATTACACAAATGACCATACCTCCATATTTCTTACGTCATCATTGAGAGCTAGTCATACAAGCTCCTCAGCACCCAAAAGTCACTGCCAACCAAGTTGCCAACCAATTGCTCGAAAATGGAAAGAGTAGAAAGAGAGGGAAAAAGACAAAGCTGAACCGCAAGCAATACACCAAGGACCCTGCTTTTACAAGACAGCTTACCATGGAAGAGCTGGAAGAGGGAATCTCTATCCTCAAACCAGGAAAGGCAATTGGACTGGATAACATCGCAACAGAACAGATCAAGCACTTCGGTCTCAAGGCAAAGACGTGGCTTCTACAGCTCTACAATGAGTGCTTATCAACACACAAGCTCCCTAACATCTGGAAAAAAGCCCACATTATAGCACTGCTGAAACCGGGGAAAGATCCATCCGCTCCCAAGAACTTCAGACCAATCTCACTTTTGAGCCACACCTACAAGCTCTTTGAACGTCTGATCCTCAACAGAATTGGCTCCTTTGTTGACAAACACCTCATCCCTGAACAAGCAGGTTTCCGCCCTGGCAAGTCGACAACTAGCCAAGTACTCAACCTTACTCAGCACATCGAAGACGGTTATGAGGAAGGGATGGTAACCGGTGTGGTGTTTGTCGACCTCTCAGCTGCCTATGACACAGTCAACCACAGACGCCTCCTCAGCAAGATCCTGGAGACCACAAGAGACATCTGTCTGACAGAGCTGATTGAAAGCATGCTTGAAAACAGGCACTTCTTTGTTGAATTAGGAGGAAAGAAAAGCAGGTGGCGAAGACTCAAGAATGGCCTTCCACAGGGAAGTGTGCTTGCACCATCTACACCAACGACCAACCAAAAAGTGCAGACACTCGGCGCTACATCTATGCAGATGATCTCGGCATAGCTGCACAAGCCACTGACTTCAAAGTTGTGGAAGACAGACTCTCTAATTCTCTGGCAGAGCTAACACCCTACTATGAAGAGAACCACCTACGTGCAAACCCATCTAAGACTCAGGTGTGTGCCTTCCACCTGCGAAATTGTGAAGCCAAGCGCCAACTGAAGGTCAGCTGGTCAGGAACCCCCCTTGAACACTGTGAGCACCCTGTCTACCTAGGGGTAACCCTGGATAGATGTCTCTCTTTTAAGACCCACACAGAGAAGACCAAGTGTAAAGTGAGTGCGAGGAACAACATAATCCGCAAGCTCACTGGCACAACCTGGGGTGCTAACCCACAGACTATTAAGTCAACCGCACTACCGCTCTGCTACTCAGCTGCCGAGTATGCCTGCCCAGTGTGGGAGCGATCTGCCCATGCCAAGAAGGTGGACCCCGCCCTTAATGTTAGCTGCCGCCTTATCACAGGCTGTCTGAAACCTACACCCACAGACCGTTTGTACATCCTGGCAGGCATAGCCCCACCAGAGATACGACGTAATGCAGCAAGCAGAAAAGAGCGGCTACAACAGTCTACCGACGAAAGACACCCTCTCTTCGGCCATGTGCCAGCCAAAAGCCGTCTTAAATCCAGGAAAAACTTCCTGAATAGCATCCCTCTGCTCGGAACACCGAGCATAAGTAGTGAGAGAGTCACTCAGTGGGAAGAAAGGACTGGCAATCTCCCACCAGCTACAACGATGGAGCTAAAGGCTAGCGAGGCACTACCCCCTGGAGCAGACTCAACATACGCAGTGTGGAAATGCCTTAATAGATTAAGATCTGGTGTTGGGCGAGCAAAAGCCACTCTCGTAAAATGGGTTTTTTCTGATGACGAGGACATTGTGTGTGACTGTGGCACTGAGCCGCAGACCATGCAACACCTCCTCACATGGCCCCTGCTGGAACATCCCTGCACAGCAACGGACTTGGCAGAGTTCAACGAAAAGGGACAGCAATGTGTTCAGCTGTGGCTGAACCACATCTAACGTGTATTGTAACTAACTGTATTGTGGACACGATAAGAAGAGTCATACAACACACCACGTACTCTGGTCCCAGCAGATCAGGCACAATTTGCTATTTTATTTTTTACTGATTATGTATATAGTATACGTATGATTATATACTATATAGAGTATGTAGTTGTAATTTGATTAGCAGTATACTGTGGTTACTTTGTGCCAAAATGTGACAGCCGTCAACCATTTGATGCGTATGCAAGAAAAACAGCAAATCTGTGCCTGGTTTGCTGGGACCAGATTACACAAATGACCATTTTTCTTACGTCATCATTGAGAGCTAGTCATACATATACACACACCACGTACTCTGGTCCCAGCAGATCAGGCACAATTTGCTATTTTATTTTTACTGATTATGTGTATAGTATACGTATGACTAGCTCTAAATGATGTCGTAAGACACACGTATACATATACTATATAGAGTATGTAGTTGTGATTTGATTAGCAGTATACTGTGGTTACTTGGTGCCAAAACGTGACAGCCGTCAACCATTTGATGGGTATGCAAGAAAAACAGCAAATCTGTGCCTGGTTTGCTGGGACCAGATTACACAAATGACCATTTTTCTTACGTCATCATTGAGAGCTAGTCATACATATACACACCACGTACTCTGGTCCCAGCAGATCAGGCACAATTTGCTATTTTATTTTTACTGATTATGTTAGAAAATAGATGAGGCAAAGAAGGCAGAGGCAATTATTGCCATGGCTATGGCAGAGCACTGCTCCATGCTGGCATGTGACCACATTGGGGAAGCATGCAAAGTGGCATTTGCGGATTCCACTGCTGCCACCAATTTCCGAATGCATAGGACCAAGTGCACAGAAATTATAAATGGTGTTCTGGCTCCATATTTTCTCAGGCGCTTGGTTGCGGATGTGGGTGACCGACGCTTCAGCCTCCTGCTTGATGAGTCCACTGACGATCAGCGTGTCAAAGTACCTTGGTGTGGTCATACGTTACTTCAGTGAGAGTAAAAACAACATAGTGTCAGCATTTCTAGGGCTTGTCGAGTTGGAGTCTGGGGATGCCAGGGCTATAGCCAGAGCTGGTTTGGCCTTCATGCTGAAATGTGGACTGAAAAAGGAGAAACTCCTAGGCTTAGGAACAGACAATGCCTCTGTAATGACAGGGGTCAACAATGGGGTCCACAAGGTGCTGAAGGAGGAGTGTGGGTTGAAGGAGCTTGTCCTCATCCGTTGTGTGTGTCACTCCCTGCAGCTGGCTGTAAGTCATGCCAGCAAGGACACGGTTCCATGCAGCATTGAATACCTTGTGCGGGAGATCTACAACTGGTTTTCAGTGTCTCCCAAACGAAGAGAGGCTTACAAGGCCATATTTGAAACCATCAACCTTGGTAATAAACCACTCATGATCACCAAGGTGTGTGCCACACGCTGGCTTTCAATTGAACCGGCTGTCACGCGTATTTTGGACCAGTGGGAGGAGCTTAAGTTGCATTTTAGCATCACCAAAGCAACTGAGCATTGCTACATGGCTGAGGTGTTGTACAATATGTACAATGACCCTCAGAATGTCCTATACCTGACCTTTCTGAAGTCAGTGTTGGGTGAGGTACAGCAGGCCATTAAGGCTTTTGAGGGGGAAAAGGCAGACCCAGTCAAGCTGCTTGATTGCTTGATTAGCTTGATCAAGTCAGTCAGCAGCAGGGTGCTAAATCCCCTGGCAAAGGTTGATGTCCTCAATGAGCCGATAGATGGGTTCATCAGCCCCAAACCCTATCTTGGGTACCTTTTTGAAACAAAGGCAGATGAGGCCCACATGCCAGAACAATTGCTGAGCAACATCAGAAGTAGATGTGTAGCATTCATCATCGCCCTGACCAAAGAGCTGAGGCAGAGATTGCCTGACAACATAAAAACACTTCAGGGCATGTCTGTCTTCAGTGTTGCTGGGGCTCTACAGCCCATGAAGAGCTTTGGAGAAATCCTAAACATTGCCAAGCTTCTTGGGTACTCTCCCAGTGATATTGATAAGATCATGCATCAATGGGGTACAATCCACCTTTGTAAGTGGAATGAACTGCAGGACACCGTGGGCTTTTGGGTTGAAGTGTGGCAGTTCAGGGATGCAGCTGGCAGCAACCCATTTAATGAGCTTGCCATGGCTGCCATGTCCGTTTTGTCTTTGCCACACTCAAATGCTGAAATTGAGAGGGTTTTCAGCCAGATGAGTGTGGTCAAGACAAAACTGAGGAATCGGATGTCATTGCAGACCCTGAACTCCTGTACATCAGATATGGTCTGAAGCTGTCTGGAGATGCTTGCTATCAGCACAAGCTGCCTGACACTGTTTTGAGGCAGTTTAGCACATCAGCAGTGTACTCTTTCAAATCAGCTCCTCAAGCAGCCACAGCATCAACATCAGCAGCACCTGCTGAAGCTGCAGTGGACCAGGTAGATGATGGTGTTAACAGATCAGGGCCGAAACTTCATGAGCCGTACGCTCGCACAGGCCTATCAGCTGTTAGGGATTAAGAGAGTAAGGACTACCCCCTACCACCCTCAGACTGACGGGCTAGTAGAGCGTTTCAACAAGACTTTGAAAGACATGCTCAAGAAGTTTGTGTCAGAGACTGGGAAAGACTGGGACAAATGGCTGCCATATATTCTGTTTGCTTACCGCGAGGTCCCTCAGGCCTCGACGGGCTTTTCACCGTTTGAGCTGCTTTATGCCCACCAGGTCAGAGGTCCTCTGGATGTTCTCCATGAGACTTGGGAAGGACCAGCTAAAGCACAGGACATGAACATCGTTTCCTACGTCCTGAACATGAGAGAACAGCTCATGAGGTCCACTACCATCGCCAGAGAACATCTACTCCAAGCCCAGGCAAAGCAGAAAGAGTGGTATGACCGGTCAGCCAGGCAGAGAAGTCTCCAGAAGGGGGAAGACGTCTTGTTGCTGTTGCCGACATCAGAGCATAAGCTGTTGGCAAAGTGGCAGGGTCCCTACAAGGTCAAGCAGAAGATGGGTCCGGTGACGTACCAGATCCACATGCCGGAACGCAGACAGCCATTACAGATTTTCCATATCAACATGCTCAAGAAATGGAATCCTCGTCCCACCCCACCGCCACCAGCTATCCACTCTCTGTATGTCAAGGCTGTGAGGGAGGAAGAGGAGACACCAGAGCAGTATCTACCAGTGGCAGAGGGTGAGCCACCACTGGAGATGAGCCACTTGGAGGCGGAGAAGAGGAAGGAGCTTCTTCAGATCCTGCCCAGACACCTGTTTGGGTTAACTCCAGGCCGCACCGACGTCACCCAGCACCATGTCACCTTAAAAGACCCAAAGCCCCTTCGCCAGCCGGTCTACAGGGTCCCAGAACGCCTGCTACCGGTCCTGAAGAAGGAGATCGAGGCGATGAAGGATATGGGTGTCATCGAGCCATCGTCCAGTGAGTGGAGCAGCCATATCATCTTGGTTCCCAAGAAAGATGGAACTCTGAGGTTCTGTCTGGACTTCAGAAAGGTGAACAATGTCACCAAGAGAGACCTGTATCCTATGCCAATAATTGATGACCTGTTGGAGAGAGGGTGGGCAGTTCACACTACATTACGACCCTTGACCTGTGTAAGGGTTACTGGCAGGTCCCCCTCAGCCCAGAGTGCAAAGAATGCACAGCGTTTAGGACACCGTTTGGACATTTCCAGTTCACGGTCCTGCCCTTTGGTCTCTGTCACGGGGCAACCCGTGCCCTATAGACACTAGAAGACTCCACAATATAAAACTGGTCATGACAAACACACACTGCACAGATGCTTCCATTAATTGACTGTCATCAAGCTCCTTGGAGGGGTGGCCATGTGTAGCATCATATACCCTTATCTGTGTTGCCTAATTCTATTGTAATTGTTTTGTGTGATGTGATGCCTTGGAAAACATTCAGACTCTAAATGTGTAATTGTATAGTTGGTCTAACTCATGGGTCATGGTTTACCTGGTTTGAGTAGATTGGTCCAATTACTAATCATTGTGGGTGGGTCTCACCTGGTATATAAGGGAGGCTGGAAATGTTGAGGGGAGATTGCTCAGTTGGCTTGAGACAGCAAAGAGACAACACCAAGGGAGAGCTGCCAGGGTCTTCAGGGAAGGCATAGCCTGTTTTCAGTGTCTTTAGTTCTTGGTTTGTTGTTTTTGTCTTTGTTAGTTATCAACTTTTGGTTTTTGAAAGTGTATCGTGGCCAGTATCATTCGTGCAGTATTTTGTTTTGCCTCAGACCCGGGCTGTGACAATCCGTCATATGGGCTGTTCATCAGTTTTGGAGGTAAATAAATACAACAAAAGATGTACATTCTTGGACTGTGTCGATTCTTGGAGCCTTGGCCGTTCGGGCAACTTTACAGTCTCAATGGAGCGCCTGCAACTTTTCAAAGGTTGATGGACAGAGTTCTGGCAGGGACCGAGGCCTTTGCATCTTCATATATCGATGATGTGGTGGTGTACAGCAGGTCCTGGGACGAACATCTGGCCCATCTACAGGAGGTGTTGCAGAGACTCAAGGGGGCGGGCCTGACCATCCGTCCTGACAAGTGCTCCCTGGCCAAACAAGAGACTGAGTACCTGGGGTATGTGCTGGGGTAATTCGTCCACAAGTGGGGAAGCTCGAGGCAGTCAGGTTGGCTGAGAGACCCACCACCAAGTCTCAGGTCAAGTCATTCATGGGCCTGATAGGATGGTATGGACGTTTCATCCCCCGGTTATCCACCACCTCAGCTCCCCTCACCGATCTCACCAAAAAGAACTTGCCCAACAAGGTGAGATGGACAGAGAGCTGTGAGATGGCCTTCAACACCCTGAAAGACTTTTTGTGCAGAGAGCCCATTCTGAAAAGCCCTGACTTCGAACAGCCGTTCGTGGTCCAGACGGATGCATCAGACGTGGGGATAGGAGCAGCGTTACTGCAAGCGGAAGCCGGTAACCTTCATCCCATCGTCTACATCAGCAGGAAGCTCCTGAAGCATGAGCGACCATATTCGGTGGTGGAAAGGAGTGCCTGGCCATAAAATGGGCACTTGACTCCCTGAAGTATTATCTTTTGGGGAGAGAGTTCACCTTGGAGACAGACCACCGGGCGTTGATCTGGTTGCAGAACATGAAAGACACCAACTCCCGAATCACGAGGTGGTTCCTGGCAATGCAGCCGTATGACTTTGTGGTTCATTACAGGAAGGGGTCAGAGAACTGCACAGCTGACTTCCTGTCGAGGACGCCACAGGGCGCGTCATCTGAAGGGGGGGGGGAAATGTCACGGGGCAGCCCGTGCCCTATACACACACACACACACACACACACACACACACACTGATTAAGGACATTGCATGCACGCACACACCACACAGACTGTGGGTAGTGGGGCAGACAGGTCCATATAATCATATCATATAAGGTCAATACTGTTGATGGATGCATTTACATGATGTACAAATGAAATGATACACAAAAGGGAAAACATTCCGTTGATTAACCTGTGTTTATTGCAACCTCAGTGTTTGTATGGCCTCTCCAGTGCTGGCACTTTAAGAAGGGGGGAAGGTGCCAAGTACTGTTGAGGAGTAGGGGTGTTCCACAATGTCAAGTGTAAAGTATGTCTATTATCAGGGGAAATTAATGTAACCCCATATGATGTATAATCTAAAATAGAACATCTAGGTGTGGGGTTACCTATTCAGGTTCAGCTGATAGCTGTGAGCTTGTAGATCTACTGTTTATATGTAATTGCTTCGCTGTGGGTGGTAGGATCCTCTCCTATAAAGGGGAGACTGCAGGCAGAGCTAGTCAGTTATGCTGGGGCAGGCATCATGCTGACAGCCCTGTGAGAGAGCTGCTGGGGCCCATGTCATGGGCATAGCCTAGTTTGTTATTTTTCCTTTTTCCTACGTTGTACATTAACTCAATGTCTGCCAACGACCTAATTGACCTCTTTTTTAGCAACTCCCACAGCGCCAACGACGTCTTTGTCGTCTTTTTCAGACGGGTATAACATTGGACCAAAAAAAAAAAAAAAAAAAAATCTTTTTTTTTTTTTTTTTTTTAAACAAAAAAATGAAAATTTAAATTAAATAAAAAAATGTATAGAGACTGGCGCTTAGGGACTTTTTGGCACTTCTTAAAAGCGATGAATGAGTTAAAGGGGGTGTCAGTGATTTCAGTCAAAAACCCTTAGGTTTCGTTTTTGCCTTGGGACACAAGCTTTCATCCAATCAGGATAGAGAACAAAAACGAAACCTAAGGTTCTTTGACGCCCAGGAGTTAACTGGGGACAGGGAGGAACTTATATGGTCAGCACACTCTATAGTAGAGAGGATTATCACAACAAAACAAAAAAATAAGTGATATTTGAATTAAGTGAAATCACTGACTCTACCTTTAAGTATTTTTGAGTTCTTTGTTTTGTATTTTGGCCAGTATTATTTTTGCTGTTTGATCTTCTTTTTTGTGAATATCGACACTGGAGCTGGAGGTTTTGAGCAATAAAAACCACCAAAAAGCATCGCTGACTGTTTTTGGAGCCTTGGCCCTCGGGCAACTTCACAGTTTACATTGGAAAGGTTTTTATCCAGTGTGGATACGGTGTGTTTTCTTCAGGGAAGCTGATACTGTAAAACTCTTGTTCCAATGTTTACAGTTAAAAGGTTTTTCTTTTGTGTGGACAAAAAGGTGTCTCTTCAAATTACTTGACTACTTGAAACTCTTGTCACAATGTTTACATTGGAATGTTTTTTCTCCAGTGTGGACACTCCGGTGTGTATTCAGGTGAGATGACCGACTGAAACTCTTGTCACAATGTTTACATTGGAAAGGTTTTTCTCCAGTGTGGACATACTGGTGTCTGTTCAGTTCACCTAAAACAATGAAACTCTTTTCTCCTGTGTGGACACAAAGGTCCTCTTCAGGGAACCTTTTTCAATGAAACTCTTGTCACAATGTTTACATTGGAAAGGTTTTTCTCCAGTGTGGACATGAAGGTGTGAATTCAGGTTACTTGAACATGTGAAACTCGTGTCACAATGTTTACATTGGAAAGGTTTTTCTCCAGTGTGGACACAAAGGTGTTGCTTCAGGAGAGATGAGTCAAAGAAACTCTTGTCACAAAGTTTACATTGGAAAGGTGTTTCTCCAGTGTGGACATACTGGTGTCTGTTCAGTTCACCTGACAAATTGAAACTCTTGTCACAATGTTTACATTGGAAAGGTTTTTCTCCAGTGTGTACACGAATGTGTGACTTATAATTGGATAACTGATTGAAACTCTTGTCACAATGTTTACATTGGAAAGGTTTTTCTCCAGTGTGGACACGAAGGTGTCTCTTAAGATCACTTGAATTTTTGAAACTCTTGTCACAATGTTTACATTGGAAAGGCTTTTCTCCACTGTGGACACGAAGGTGTGTATTTAGGGCACTTGAAAAGTTGAAACTCTTGTAACAATGTTTACATTGGTAAGGTTTTTTCTCCAGTGTGGACACGAAGGTGTTGCTTTAGGTTATCTGACTGACTAAAACTCTTGTCACAATGTTTACATTGGAAAAGTTTTTTTTCCAGTGTGGACATACTGGTGTCTGTTCAGGTCACCTGACAAAATTAAACTCTTGTCACAATGTTTACATTGGAAAGGTTTTTCTCCAGTGTGGACATGAAGGTGTCTCTTCAGATCACTTGAATTGTTGAAACTCTTGTCACAATGTTTACATTGGAAAGGTTTTTCTCCAGTGTGGTCACGAAGGTGTGTCTTTAGAACACTTGAATTTCTGAAACTCTTGTCACAATGTTTACATTGGTAAGGTTTTTTCTCCAGTGTGGACACGAAGGTGTTGCTTTAGGTTACCTGAACTCCTGAAACTCTTGTCACAATGTTTACATTGGAAAGGTTTTTCTCCTGTATGGATATGCTGGTGTTTCTTCAGTTCATCTGACAATTTTAAGCTCTTGTCACAATGTTTACATTGGAAAGGCTTTTCTCCAGTGTGGACACGAAGGTGTCTCTTCAGAGCACTTGAATGACCGAAACTCTTGTCACAATGTTCACAGCTAAAAGATTTTTCTCCAGTGTGGACACGCTGGTGTCTGGTCATTTCATTTGACCGAATTAAACTCTTGTCACAATGTTTACATTGGAAAGGTTTTTCTCCAGTGTGGACACGAGGGTGTCTCTTCAGAGCACTTGATTGACCGAAACTCTTGTCACAATGTTCACAGCTGAAAGGTTTTTCTCCAGTGTGGACACGCTGGTGTCTGTTCATGTCATTTGACCGTTTGAAACTCTTGTCACAGTGTTTACATTGGAAAGGTTTTTCTCCAGTGTGGACATGAAGGTGTTGCTTTAGGTTACCTGACCGACTGAAACTCTTGTCACAATGTTCACAGTTAAAAGGTTTTTCTCCAGTGTGGACATGCTGGTGCTTCTTCAGGGAACCTGAATCAATGAAACTCTTGTCACGCCGTTCGTCATCATCGTCTTCACTGGTCTCCTCCCAATAATCACTGTCTTCAGTGACTTCAGTGTCAGATTCAAGTTGAACTTCAATATCAGAGCAGTGGGAAGATATGTGTTCTTTTTCTTCATCATCATCATTTTCTTCTGCACCTTTCACTGCTAGTAAGATCATCGTTGACCCAACAGGTTCCTCTGGTCTTTGAAGTAGCTCCTCCTGTTTCTCTTTAAGCTCCTCCTGCTCCTCTTTAAGCTCCTCCTGTTCCTCTTTAATGTGTGGAGGCTCTGGTTCCTCCTGGAGCAGACTGGGGCTCCTCTCCTGTTCAGGAGAAACCTCTTTACACACAACCATGTGCAGGATGTCTAGGAGCAGAAACATAACATGTTGGTCAATTCCTAAAATGTTCTTGTACAATATGATGTACAATGTACAATGTACAATATGACCTACTACCTAGCAAGATAAGATTGACTAAACCGTTACTAACTACAGGTTATTACCGTTCTGAAAGATTTGAGCAAAATACAAAAAAAGTAATGTGAAGAAATTTTGTGTCCGGGTAGCTCATTCGGCAGAGCTCTCGCCTTTGGACCACAAGGTCATGGGTTCGATCCCGGGCACCGCCAACTCAGCGTATGAGTAGCACGGCTTGGTGCAGCAAAACGTGCGGGAAGTACTGGGAGCTGATGGTAGGTGTGGCGCTCCACCTCAGAATCCATCTCGCAGGTGTCTAACGCATTGTGACCGCCGTAGTCTGAAATCCCACCTCTTCAGACTCCTCCATGGCCCGTAGCACTTGCCCTAGCCCTTTAGATAGCACTTTATGTAGACTCAGATAGTAGACTTAGGTTAGCATTGTTATTTTAGACAGACTTATAGCTTGTTACCTAGACAGCACTAGAATTGCATTTGATGTAGTCATAGCACTTTATAGTACACATGTATATTGTATGAATATATATATTATAGTATAGTATGTATAGTTGACATAGATACTCCACTGTTACGTTCTTAGTTTATACATGATTCATGATAGCTACTTTTGATATATGTGATGCATGCCATGCTTTTTGTTTTTGCTTAAATGTATGCCATGCTTTTGTTTTAGTTTTTGCTTAAATGTAAGTCGCTCTGGATCAAGAGCGTCTGCTAAATGCCTTAATTGTAAATTGTGACGGGGATAGCCTCCTGCGTGTTACCGGCTGATACTGACAATAAGCCACTCCCGACCTACTTCTAGTGTGAAGTCATATATTGTTATTGTAAAAACACGATAGTTCTCACCTGGGCTCTGATTTGGAAGTAAATTAGTCATGCCACTCAGAGCATGATGTTATGAAACAGAAGCACTTCTGACAATGAAAGCTTGAAATGTGGACTGATGTTAGCTTAACAATCTATGTAAAATATTTCCACTCTTTTACATAGATTAAGCTACCACCACGCAGTTTGTGAGATTTCATTGACCTAAATGGCTGTTATATCAACAATAGGCATGCTGCGGTTTACCGAATTTCAGTAATACCGCGACAGTAACAGCCACGGTGTTGATACCGTGATATTTCCGAGTTTACGGTATTTGAATACAGCGTCGGTGGGCGGGGCATGCTGCTCATATGCAGTGCAACTCCACTCGCAGACTAAGGCAAAACATTTATTTTCACCACACAGCTACAGTAGATTGAAAAGTTGATTCCAACCTTTGAGTTAGTGTTGCTGAAAGACACCCAGATCCAATTGTATATTCCCAGTACTAACTAGGTGAGACGGTCAACACAGCACACATAGTTGTGAGCATGCGCAGTTTACGCACTAGCTCTGCTACAGCGTGCAGGGCACACATACCATAAACGGCCATTAGGGGGAGCCATAGTACAGTGTAATACAGTGGGGAATAGCTATTGATTAATTGATTTAATACTTTATTGGCAGAAATGTAATCACTACAGGTTACAGTCAAACACATGTCCTATGGGATCACTGAAAACAGTCCTTGCAGTCTTGTTTCCATTCAGGTCATGGGTAATCATGACATGACAAATAACAACCAAATTAAAATCATCACAAAAGGTCAAAATACAAAATAAGATATGAGGCCTACAGGTTGGGGGCCAAAGACGTGCTTATGAGGAGGTGGGGGTAGTCACTAGACATATGTGTGGGGGGAGGGGGGGGATCTTTATTTTCTTTTCTTTTATATATATATATATATATATATATAAATACCGTGGAATACTGAGGTATAGGTTATCGATACCGGCACCGTACCGTACTGTAAATTCTCATAACGTGGCATGCCTAATCAATAAGCATAGCACGTCTGTAAATGTGTCTGTGAGTCTGTGAATCTGTCTGCCTGTGTGTCTGGGGCAAACGGTGGGGGCTGCGCATCAGCATACCAAAACCTAACCCACGGGGAAGACCATTGACTGGCCAAAGTAGCCTACCTGCTGCTGCTGCTCTGAACACACGTGAACTGAATATGCAAAGGATTTGACAGTGACATCACTGTTATGCAACACGGAAGTAACACGGACTCGAAGCAGTTTAAAAACCACAGTCAGTGACACGTGGATGACGAATCCTTGGTATTGTAATATATGTGGGTTTTCTATAGTACGGAAATATCAGCCCTGGAAGCACCGCAGACAACAATGTACAAATAGCAACCTTTATTATAATGCTTGACGAATACATGGAATAGTATGCAAAATATACGTATGAATACAGTAACACATTAACCCCCTATTAAAACCAAGTAGCTATATAAAATGCAGGTCTGTACAAATACAATGTCTCTTAAATAATCTGTGTACAAATACAATGTCTCTTAAATAATCCGTGTACACAATACAATAATACAATTCTCTGGGTACTTAACTCGCCGTAGTGGCGGACCCTCCCCCGGGGTCTTTGCTTGTGACGCCGTCCAACTCCCCGGGGATATGCGTGTCGGACGTCGTGACTTGGACAAGTTAAAGTTCAGTCAGTTGCAGATCGTATGGAGGAGCAAAGTGAGCACACACTCTCTAAAAGCCCCTCTGTCTAAACTACAGGAGACCGCAGGTGTAGTCTCCCCTCCTGCTACGATATGACAGCTAGCTCCCCCTCACTACCTGTTTTCACCGTCGGCAAGACTATACCACTTGCGAACGGCCCCTCCCGTACCCAGAGTGCCGCTTCACAAGACGTGGGCTCCAACGACACACAACCGTCTAAGTGTCACTTTTATACTGGCGTCCTCTAGTCGCCACCTGATTCAATGCATGCAATCAGTGTCAATCATTCGTTTACCACACCCGCATGTGTGGCGTCATCAATGATGTGTTCGCATGCACACCACAGTATTTTCATTCAACCGGACAGAGTCAACTTTGGAAAAAGGTCCTGGTGACGCTCGGGAAAACTTGGGATATGGGATTCCCTTCTCCTGTACCAGTGGGACATGTACCGGCGGTTGGGAACCTCTGGTGTAAACCATTGGGGATATCTTATCTACAAGCTCACTGGAGCCAGGGGGAGCACCCCACACCCATCACTCCTGCTTCCCATACCCCTCCACCCCCTGAGCCAGAGGGAGCACCCCGCACCGATCACTCCTGCCCCCCATACCCCTCCACCCCCTGAGCCAGGGGGAGCACCCCACAGCCATCACTCCTGCCTCCCATACCCCTCCAACCTCTGAGCCAGGGGGAGCACCCCACACCCATCACTACTGACCCCCATACCCCTCCACCCCGACTACCATCAGCTATGCAAGCAGGTGTGTAACTGATGACAATTAGGAGAATGGAAACAGGTGCTCCCAATCTGATTAGCCGGAGGAGGCAAATCTACACCATCTGTACTTAAACACTATACTTAGTGAACTAACCCTCAACCACACAACACACAGACAGAGATACCAAGTCAAACTGAATTTGTACTATTTATACTAGGGATGTGCCGATGAGACATTTTGGACGATATCGATATCCAATGTAATTAATTGCCGTTATGGCCAATAACTGATATTGATATGATCTCATTCTGTATTGAAAAATTCAAATTATTTTATCCATTCTGAAAAATACATGTAACAGGGTGTCTGCACTGCAGGCTTAGGCAAGTCAGTTTTAACTTAAACACTGTTATATTTAATATTGTGAGCTTGTAGATCTGATCAAGCCGTTACTTTGGGCTTGTTTATTTGTAAAGACAGACCGATTAATCAAACCGATTAATTAATCGGTCTGATTGATTAATAAAACTGATGCCGATTAATCTAAAAACAATTCAAATCAGCCGATACCGATGTGTTTGCCGTTAATCTCCCATCACTAATTTATACTACTATGTCATGGTTTGCAGCCACCCCACATTGTTTCTTCAGGAACTTGCCATTGTTATTGTACAGTGAAAATAAGACATTGTGGCAGCCCCACAGAACAGAACATATTAAAGAAAGGAAACTTACTGAAGTGTGGCTGGTCTTCAGCTTCCTGTTTAATAGAAACGTCTTCAGCTCCCTGTTTAATAGAAACGTCTTTAGCTTCCTGTTTAATAGAAACGTCTCCAGCTTCCTGTTTAATAGAAACGTCTTCAGCTTCATGTTTAATAGAAACGACACAACCCTGCATGTATCCCACATTGTCCCACACAAACACACTCTTTGTCCCACATCTGGTTAGTTGGGATCTGCTCACCCAATGCACCACCCTTAACTCATTTTTTTACTATTTTGAACTAGCCGATCTACATCTACACGTTGTGAGCTTGTAGATCAGCTATTTGAACGATTTTAAAAGGTTTTTTATAAATAGTAAAGAATAGCAAATTAGTTTAGGGATAAGGGGTGGCGCCAGATATAGCCTATAGTGAGGGGAAAAGGGGGCCAGTTTTGAATTGCAGCCGTGCGTAGGTGCTCTTAAAACAAGTTACAATATTATTAGCCTACTGCTGCTAGTATTAACTACTGCTTGTTTATAACAAGTTACAATATTATTACTGCTGCTAGTATTAACTACTGCTTGTTTTTAACAAGTTACAATATTATTGTAATGATTTATATGTTCTACGTATTGGACCCTCGTCTGGTTCTGGTGTGTGACGACCCGGTTGGCATTTCCAAGGTTCGGCGGCGGACAGACAGACAGGCCGGCACGGGAGAAGAGATTAACATGACACGGAGACATGGTCACATTAAATCGTTCACCAGGTTTATTACACTTACAGCAGCATATATAGCTTGGATACTTCATGTCCTAATGACGTCACAGACTAGACATCACAATCACTGCCTGCCAGCAGCGGCCTTCAGCGTGCTCTAACACAGCTCCACAGTATGTTACCATTCAGGCAGGCAGTACACCATACATATACATTGCACGTATCAGTACCGAGTATCCGAAAACAGCACCAAGTATCAGAACACTATAATACAACAATTATTACTGCTGCTAGTACCAGGCAGTAAGACACGCAAACGCGGGAAGCGAACACAGCTGAGACCCTGCAGATCATGTCTGTATGTCTGTCCCGCTGTTACTGTATATGTGGACATGGCCCCTTTTGTGCCCATATATGGAGCTGATTGGACCTGGCCCCTTTTGTGCCCATATATGGAGCTGAGTGGACCTGGCCCCTTTTGTGCCCATATATGGAGCTGAGTGATTGCTGATGCAACACACTCCATATTTGGATAGCGGGACAGACACACAGACACACAGACAGACATGATCTGCTAGGTCTCATTGCGAATGCAGTGAGCACTTACGAGTAAGACGCGCGAACGCGGGAAGCGAACGCACTCAGCTCCATATATGGGCACAAAAGGGGCCAGGTCCACAACAAACAAATCACTGGCCCCTTTTGTGCCCATATATGGAGCTGAGTGGACCTGGCCCCTTTTGTGCCCATATATGGAGCTGAGTGATTGCTGATGCAACACACTCCATATTTGGATAGCGGGACAGACACACGGACAGACAGACAGACACACACAGACAGACAGACATGATCTGCTAGGTCTCATTGCGAACGCAGTGAGCACTTACTATCTGTCTGTCCCGCTATACGTCCAAATATGGAGTGTGTTGCATCAATCACAAACAAATCACTCAGCTCCATATATGGGCACAAAAGGGGCCAGGTCCACATATACAGTAACAGCGGGACAGACAGACAGACAGACAGACATGATCTGCTAGGTCTCATAGTAAGTGCTCACTGCGTTCGCAAAAAAGCAGATATGAGAGAAATACTCCGTCCTTTCTTCTGTATCCTGCAGTACAGAAGTATACAGATTTCCGGATGAATTGAAAATGGAGGACCCTGATGTAAACAAGTCTTGGTTTACAACACTGATGATGTTTCCAAGTTCATGATGTTTCATTAACTGAATAACTCTGGGAGTTGTAGTACCAGTGACAACCAGGAACAGACTGAAGAAATCTGGTAGTATTTTATCTAGCGATGGACAATATTTTATCAAATTGGTATGGGTCGATGTTGGCCTTAAAATGCAATATTGGTATTAGCCGATATTTTAAAATAAAAATACTACATTGAAGCTGTTTATATTCGGACATGGGCTAACATTTCAATAACTGTGAATCTGAAGTATTTGGAATAAAATGCACTGTTTTCCAAAATGTCAGTTTGTCACCTCCCTCTTCACATTAAATAGATCCCTTGATCTTTTGTGGCCAGATGTAATTTCCTGGGGTCTAGTAGGACTATAGAAAACAATAATTAAAAAAATCGCTGTACAATTTGTTAAAACAAATACATTCACCAACTTGTTCAAATTTCCCCGCCCCTGCCAAAAATAGCTAAAATTGTTAAAATGAAAGAAAGCAACAAATACAAAATATATAACAATCATCTTTTACTTTTTTAAATAACCTAAAACATGAACCTTAGTTGAAAAACAACCAAAGTTGTCCTTTAAGGATTTAACATGAGGAGAAAAACAAAAGATCAGGAGAATGGAGGCCTCTATTGACAGGATTGATTGAATAGTTTATTGGACATGAATGTAAAACAGCAACAGAGTTCAGTCAAACACTGATTCCAACAAAAATCACACTTATGTGAAGTGAGTTATCACATCATACATCACATTTCATGCTCAGCCAATCAAATCAAGTTTATTCTCAATATGTACATCAGCCAATAAAATCATCGCTATGGGATGATGATCAGCCAATCAAATCATCGTGTTTGTGTTCACACAAAGGCAAAGCCCAATAGGAGGAGCTAGCGCCCCTCAACAATAATTCAACATCATCAAAAACAAAATATATCATTACAGGAAATAATAAAACACTAAATGTACAGAGTGGGAGAAAGGTGAAAATGCAGTTTCCGTCTCTCTGTCAGGGAGGACAACCTTGTTATATAAGATACATTGGTGAGTACCATAGCTATTAGCTATCACCCGTAATAAATCTAATCGATGAGTGATAAACAGAGTCTAGGGATTTAAGAGTGGATGATGCTTCATGTCTATAGATTATGTCTACCATACCCACTCCACACTCCTTCTCCTCATTCATTGACATCTCACCCTCTGAGCTGTCAACTGTTATTGCAGGCATGAAATCCTCAACCTGCTCCCTGGACCCCCTCCCCACCTGTCTCCCACTCATCACCAAAACAATAAACTCCTCCCTTTCCTCTGGTTTCATTCCCCCTTCCCTAAAACTTGCCTCCATTACACCGATCCTAGGGTTACACAGCACTGAAACTGCCCTCCTCAGAGTCACCAACGATCTCCTGCTATCTGCTGACACCGGTTCACTCAACATCCTCATCCTCCTCGACCTCAGTGCCGCCTTCGACACCATTCACCACTCCATACTCATCTCACGCCTCAAATCCACCCTTGGAATCACTGACACTGCCATTGCCTGGTTCCAATCATATCTCACTGACAGACAGCATTTTATTTCATTCAACAACTGCCAATCACTCGCGTCACCCATGGCGTCCCCCGTTCAGTACTTGGTCCCCTCCTCTTCATCCTGTACATGCTCTCCCTTGGCCAGATACTCCGCACTCATGGTCTCCGCTTCCACTGTTATCACCGCCATCACCCACTCCACCCTCACCTCCTGCCTGACTGACATCAAAATATGGATGCAAACAAACTTTCTAAAACTCAACTGCAATAAATCTTAAATCCTCATAATTGGCCCCGACTCCCTCACCTCCCATGACTTCTCCCTCACCATTGATGGCTCCACTGTCACCCCCTCCACCCAGTCCACAACCTTGGTGTCATCCTTGACCCCACGCTCTCCTTCCAGCCCCATGTGAACCAGATCCAAAACCACCTTTTTCCATCTCTGTAACATTGCCCGCCTTCGTCCCATGCTATCCCACACTGCCGCTGAAACACTCATTCATGCCTTCATCACATCCAGAATCGACTACTGCAATAGCCTCCTGTATGGCGTCACCACCAAGGTTCTCAAAAAACTACAATATGTTAAATATTCCACCACCCGCCTGCTCACCAGAACCAGATCCAGGGACCACATCAAACCCATCCTCCATGAACTCCACTGGCTCCCAGTCAAGTCCAGAATTGAATTCAAAATACTCACCACTGGCTCCCAGTCAAGTCCAGAATTGAATTCAAAATACTCACCATCACCTACAAAACCCTCAACAACCAGGCCCCCCTCTACCTCTCTGAACTCGTCAACCACCATGTCCCCTCCCACTCCCTCAGCTCAAGCACTGGCAACAAACTGGAACCCCACAAATCCAACAAACGAACATGGGGAGACAGGGCCTTCGCAGTGGCTGCCCCTTCTCTTTGTAACTCACTCCCAACTCACATCAGAGCTGCCCCCACCTTCGAAATGTTCAAAAACACACTCAAAACCTACCTTCTCAAACTGGCTTTCCCTACATAACCCCCCCCCCCCCCCCCCCTTTTAAATAGTTTTCGAATAAAATATGTCTGTACTTCTTTCTGTAAAGCGACTTTGGGTACCCAGAAAAGCGCTATATAAATTGTATATATTATTATTATTATTATTATTATTATAATCCAAGACAGACAGGAACACATAGTGGAAACTTTATTTGTTTTACCCCATGGTGTGAATGCAATGGTGTTTTAGCAAGTGAACCGAGTTATTTAAACTTAGGTCACACCGTTTGGAGTGGACATATTTTTTATTGTCCTGTGAGAACTGTGGACACGAAGGTGATCTTCAGATCACTTGAATTGTTGAAACTCTTGTCACAATGTTAATAGTGAAAAGATTTTTGTCCAGTGTGGAAATGCTGGTGTTTCTTCAGTACATCTGAACGACTGAAGCTCTTGTCACAATGTTTACATTGGAAAGGTTTTTCTCCAGTATGGACACGAAGGTGTGTCTTTAGGGAACTTGATTGACTGAAACTCTTGTCACAATGTTTACATTGGAAAGGTTTTTCTCCAGTGTGGACACGAAGGTGTGCCTTTAGGTTATCTGACTGACTGAAACTCTTGTCACAATCTTTACATTGGAAAGGTTTTTCTCCTGTGTGGACATGCTGGTGTTGCTTTAAGTTACCTGACTGACTGAAACTCTTGTCACAATGTTTACATTGGAAAAGTTTTTCTCCAGTGTGGACATGCTGGTGTGTCTTTAGGCCACTTGAATTTCTGAAACTCTTGTCACAATGTTTACATTGGAAAGATTTTTCTCCAGTGTGGACACGAAGGTGTCTCTTCAGATCCCTTGAACTATTGAAACTCTTGTCACAATGTTTACATTGGAAAGATTTTTCTCCAGTATGGACACGAAGGTGTGTCTTTAGGGAACTTGATCGACTGAACCTCTTGTCACAATGTTTACATTGGAAAGGTTTTTCTCCTGTATGGATAAGCTGGTGTTTCTTCAGATAATTTGACCACTTGAAGCTCTTGTCACAATGTTTACATTGGAAAAGCTTTTCTCCAGTGTGGACACTAAGGTGTCTCTTCAGATCACTTGATTGACTGAAACTCTTGTCACAATGTTTACATTGGAAAGGCTTTTCTCCAGTATGGACACGAAGGTGTGTCTTTAGGGAACTTGATTGACTGAACCTCTTGTCACAATGTTTACATTGGAAAGGTTTTTCTCCTGTATGGATAAGCTGGTGTTTCTTCAGATAATTTGACCACCTGAAGCTCTTGTCACAATGTTTACATTGGAAAGGCTTTTCTCCAGTATGGACAAGAAGGTGTGTCTTTAGGGAACTTGATTGACTGAAACTCTTGTCACAATGTTTACATTGGAAAGGTGTTTCTCCAGTGTGGAGACGAAGGTGTGTCTTTAGATTACCTGACTGTCTGAAGCTCTTGTCACAATGTTTACAGCTAAAATGTTTTTCTCCAGTGTGGACATACTGGTGTCTGTTCAGAGCACTTGGTTGACCGAAACTCTTGTCACAATGTTCACAGCTAAAAGGTTTTTCTCCAGTGTGGACACGCTGGTGTCTGTTCATGTCATCTGACCATATGAAGCTCTTGTCGCAATGTTTACATTGGAAAGGTTTTTCTCCAGTGTGGACATAAAGGTGTTGCTTTAGGTTACCTGACCGCCTGAAACTCTTGTCACAATGTTCACAGTTAAAAGGTTTTTCTCCAGTGTGGACATGCTGGTGCTTCTTCAGGGAACCTGAGTCACTGAAACTCTTGTCACGCCGTTCGCCATCATCGTCTTCACTGGTCTCCTCCCAATCATCACTGTCTTCAGTGACAGATTCAAGTTCAACTTTAATCTCAGAGCAGTCGGAAGTTATGTGTTCTTCTTCCTCATCATCATTTTCTTCTTCACCTTTCACTGCTAGTAAGGTCATCGTTGACCCAACAGGTTCCTCTGGTCTTTGAAGTAGCTCCTCCTGTTCCTCTTTAAGCTCCTCCTGTACATCTTTAAGCTCTTCCTGTTCCTCTTTAATGTGTGGAAGCTCTGGTTCCTCGTGGAGCAGACTGGGGCTCCTTTCCTGTTCAGGAGAAACCTCTTTACACACAACCATGTGCAGGATGTCTAGGAGCAGAAACATAACATGATGGTCAACACTGGATTCCTAAAATGTTCCATGTTCTTCCATGTTCCATGTACAATATGACCTACTACCTACCAAGATAAGATTGACTAAACCGTTACTAACTAAAGGTTATTACTGGTTTTTTTAGCAAAACACAAAAAAAGTAATGTGAAGAAGTTTTGTGTCCGGGTAGCTCAGTCGGCAGAGCTCTCGCCTTTGGACCACAAGGTCATGGGTTCGATCCCGGGCACCGCCAACTCAGCGTATGAGTAGCACGGCTTGGTGCAGCAAGTCGTGCGGGAAGTACTGGGAGCTGATGGTAGGTGTGGCGCTGCACCTCAGAATCCATCTCCCAGGTGTCTAGCGCATTGTGACGGGGATAGCCTCCTGCGTGTTACCGGCTAATACTGACAATAAGCCACTCCCGACCTACTTTTAGTGTGAAGTAATATATTGTTACTTTAACACCAAAATGAATAAAGATGTTTGAGCAAATATTTCATTTGAATCATGAAATTCTGAAACAATTTTAAAAACACGATACTTCTCACCTGGGCTCTGATTTGGAAGTAAATTAGTCATGCCACTCAGAGCATGACGTTATGAAACAAGCACTTCTGGCAATGAAAGCTTGAAATGTGGACTGATGTTATCTTAACAATCTATGTAAAAGATTTCCACTGTTTTACATAGATTGTTAAGCTACCATCGCTACAGCAGTTTGTGAGATTTCATTGACCTAAATGGCTGTTATATCAACAAGCATAGCACGTCTGTAAATGTATCTGTGAATCTGTCTGCCTGTGTGTCTGGGGCAAAAGGGGGGGCTGCGCATCAGCATACCAAAACCTAACCCACGGGGAAGACCATTGACTGGCCTAAGTAGCCTACCTGCTGCGCTGCTATAATATTATATCAACATGTCATATCGTTGACCTAAATGGCTTTATATCAACAAGGATAGTAGGATTAAAATAGGGTTAGGCTGTCTTTTGTCTTTTTTCAGAAATTACTTTGGACACGTGGAAAACTTTGATTAAACATGCAGCACTCAGGTAAAGCTGGGTTACATTTTGTTAAAATAACCGTACCAGGTGGTGTTTCATTAGCTCAAGCGTGACAAAATAGGCTACAGCTTGTTGTTGTTCCGCTGCTGCTGCTCTGAACACACGTGAACTGTAAATATACAAACGATTTCACAGTGACGTCACTGTTATGCTACGCAACACGGACTCGAAACAGTTTAAAAACCACAGTCAGTGACGCATGGATGACGAATCCTTATTCAACCGGACAGAGTCAACTTTGGAAAAAGGTCCTGGTGACACTCTGTGATCACTCCTGCCTCCCATACCCCTCCAAATCTACACCATCTGTACTTAAACACTATACTTAGTGAACTAACCCTCAACCACACAACACACAGACAGAGATACAAAGTCAAACTGAATTTGTACTATTTATACTAGGGATGTGCCGATGAGACATTTTGGACGATATCGATATCCGATGTAATTAATTGCCGTCATGGCCAATAACTGATATCGATATCTCATTCTGTATTGAAAAATGATAATTATTTTATCCATTCTGAAAAATACATGTAACAGGGTGTCTGCACTGCAGGCTTAGGCAAGTCAGTTTTAACTTAAACACTGTTATATTTAATATTGTGAGATTGTAGATCTGATCAAGCTGTTACTTTGAGCTTGTTTATTTGTAAAGACAGACCAATTAATCAAACCGATTAATTAATCGTTCTGATTGATTAATCAAACTGATGCCGTATAATCTAAAAACAATTCAAATCGGCCGATACTGATGTGTTTGCCGTTAATCTCCCATCACATTGTTTCTTCAGGAACTTGCCATTGTTATTGTACAGTGAAAATAAGACATTGTGGCAGCCCCACAGAACAGAACATATTAAAGAAAGGAAGAGAACATGAAACTTACTGAGGTGTGGCTGGTCTTCAGCTTCCTGTTTAATAGAAACGTCTTCAGCTACCTGTTTAATAGAAACGTCTTCAGCTTCCTGTTTAATAGAAACATCTCCAGCTTCCTGTTTAATAGAAACATCTTCAGCTTCCTGTTTAATAGAAACGCCCCTGGCTGAGTCTGGAGAGTTCATCTTCACCTGGGAGTGACGCATCATGGGTATTGTAGTTCTCATGAGTCTGGAGAGTTCGTCTTCACCTGCAGTCTGGACTCCGGTCTGAAATCAAGTGAATAAGGAAGGACTTTAATAACTGGAGACCTATAGTCCGGCAGCCAGGGGTGTGGAGTGGGAAATGTTTTTTTATTGGCCTAAGAGATTGCCTATATACTTAAAAATACTTAAATGAATGAGTCCACTTGCTGACCGGCTGTCAGTATTGAGCAATGTATTTTATAAGGTTTTATATGTGACCATACCATTACCTATATACGGCAAGATGTCCCAAAACAAACTGGTCAGGCTACCACTTGGCATCACTCCCAGAACCCACCTCACCCCTGCCCATTTCCATAGGCTGCTGCTGGAATGGCCTACAAGATTCACTACGCCTTAAGATACCTATGTACCTGTCTAAATAGTATACTTCCTTAATGTAAATGAAGTCCACAATCTCAACACCAGAGGGAGTTCAACAAACCACATGCAACCCAGATTCGGCTCAAACAATGGATTAAATTATTTTTGCTCCTATGCCACTAAAATGTGGAACGCCCTACCAACAGCAATTAAGAAATGTGAATCTCAAATTCCTTCAACACCTATAGGCGTCTGCAGTTCAAAACTGGTCACCATAACCCCCCCCCCCCCCCCCACGTCTCTACATCAGAACATGTAGAGACGTGAGCATATGGGAACAGACAGCACTAGAAAAATGCAGACTTAAACCGACACATTACTATAGATTTCTAGATGATATATTTGGAATATGGGAACATAGCCAAGAAGAATTCCAGGAATTTATTGATGTTTTAAATAGCCATCATAGATCCATAACGATAAAATATGTGACACACACAGAAAGGATTGACTTTCTTGATGTAACAATCTTCAAGGGCCCAAACTTTAACACAAATGGGAAACTAGACTTAAAAGTATTCTTTAAAGAAACAGACACCCACGCCCTATTACACAAAACGTCATTCCACCCGACACACTCCTACACAGGAATAGTCAAATCACAACTACTAAGATTCCATAGGATTTGCACGCAAAGAAGTGATTTCAAAATAGCTTGTAAAACTCTATTTAATGCTCTCAGACTAAGAGGATACACTAGGACCTTCCTCCAGAAAGCCCAAAATACCTTCTTAGAAATAAGAGTGCGGGATACAGGCCCCAAATTGGCCCTGATAACCAGTTATTCAACACAGAGCACACTAGCCAACAACAGAATAAAAAGGAATTTTGAGAACCGAACGGACGATCTTCTAAAAGATTATAAAATTATATCGGCCTACAGAAAAAATAAAAACCTTAAAAAAGCACGCCAGGGACCAGAATATGTCAAACCCAAACAATTAGTAAAAAATAGAACCACAAAACGCGTCTTAGAGATTAAACAACAAATAACAGCCAGAACAAGCAACTGCATTTATTTAATCACATGTGAAAAATGTGGTTTACAATATGTCGGAGAGACAGGTAAAACAATAGGTACTAGGCTGAGACGACACAGATACAATATTAACAATGCCAAAAAGACAACCACAAGATTGGTGCAACATTTCATGGCTCACGGCATTGAAGCTCTAAAATGCGCTGGACTTCAACACAATCCTAACTGGACAGTAGGATAAAGACGTTTTAATGAAAAACAGTGGATTAAGAACCTCAACATTTTCCTGGAGGCTTAAACATGCCTAAAATCAGATCTTGAACACTACAAAACTTAAACTCAGGATTAAACTGGTGAAATCTAAAAGTGATTGGATCAGACTTCCTTCGGATACATGGCGAATGCATTTATTCCTTGCATTGTGCACAGTGCACTGAAGTATTTTAATTCCCCCCCCCCCCCCCCCCACGTCTCTACATCAGAACATGTAGAGACGTACAGAGATACACTTCTATATAGTAACCAAAAATAGGACATCGTCATAAAAGATGGTGAAAGGGGGAAAACATCTAGGGCTCCATCTTGTGCCACTAGGGTGACCAGATGTCCCAATTTGTGCGTGATTGTCCCGCATTTCAATGACTTTTCATGCGTCCCGCAAATTGAGACGTTGTCCCGCATTATGATAGTTTTCAAATGTGCGCTTTATCTGTGGGTCTGTGGGAGAGATGTCATGACAGGGCCAGGGGGCGGGCCGTGACTGTGTGTGTAGGTAGGTAGGATTGGCTGTCAAACAGCCGGGCAGAGAGGGGTAAATCAAATCAATGTGGTGCCCAACAGGAGGGAATGGAAAGAAACACACGAAACACAGTACCACGAGTTAGCGTCTTAGCTAAAACATGGAGGACAAAGGGGAAGAAAATGAAGTGCAGTTAAAACAAGCACAGGGGAACTATTTATCCGTGGGTGAAGAAGCCATGCAGTGCAAGGCATATTGAAAGAGTCTTCTGTGACATTTGTAATTAGATGGTGAATAACGACGTGAAGCAACGTGTTGATCAAAAGGAGGATTCACGGGGCATGGACACGTCTGTTCTAAAAACCAAAACAAGAACTGTTGGAATAATGATCTGAATTGTATATATATTTTATTATTGATATTACTCTTATTGTGAAGTACCTAACACCAGACAGGAAGTGCTTGTTAACTATGTGTATATAACCCGGTGTAAATAAACCTGTCAGTGTCGTGTGTACTACTGATCCAGCAACACTATAGCTGATGCCTCCTGGTGTGACTTTATTTACTCTTTAGTGTTATTCCTCTGTCAAGTATATTCGTCACTTTATATTTCTGGTACAACACGCTATTACAGCTGTGAAACTCAACAGGTTATGGGCCCAGAGAGACCGGATTTATTTACGAGGTGAAAAGTTTGTTGTCGGCGTGCTTTGCCGTGCTAGTCTCGAGTTAGGCTAACAACAGAAGAACGGAACCATGCGGGCTGATTCGAGTGGTCATTGCCATTGGTCAAGATTGTGTTTCGACGGAGATGTGGAGAGATATATACTGTGGGAGACGAGGATGTTGGGACATTTGAGACTACAGGGGTTGAAGGATATCGTCCTAAAAGATCTCGAGCCACCCGTCCGGGGTGAAGAACTTGATGTGCCCTACGAAGACAAGAATGCTTTGGCATATGGAGAGATGGTCCAGTTTTTGGACAGCAAGAGCCTGTCGCTCATTACACGAGCAGCGACAGATGATGGACGCAAGGCACTACAGATCCTAAGAGCCTTTTATACAGTCAAAGAGCCGGCTGCAGCAGCATCAGGAAATGACGGTGTCATGAGTACCCAGATCCGAGTGCAGCAGTCGTCTATTCTACATGAAAGTCCAGATGATGACCAGCGAGGGACTGTGAGCGTTGGTGACGGTAGGATGTGCTACAGATGCGGCGTGAGAGGGCACATCGCCAAAATGTGTGAACGCCAGGAGTGGTGCGAATACTGTCAACGTTCTACACACCGGTACGCGGTCTGCAGAAGGAGGAGACAACAACGGCGAGATGAGGCACGGAGAGTGTCTGAGAAGAACAACAACAACAACAGCGAGCACGAGTACTCATTCGGGGTGAGAGACTGTGATGCCGAAGTTCAACAAGTGAGAGCCGAACGAGGACATCGTGATCGTGAGAGACAGACGGGTCTGATGGTTGACACAGGAGCGACTTCCCATGTCATCACAGACATCACAAAGTTCACAAGTTTCGACGGCAGTTTCCAGCCTAAAGAACACTGTATGGAGTTGGCTGACGGTACGAGATGTCGGGGAGTGGCAGAGCGCAGAGCGCACCTTTGCATCTCGCAAAGGTGATTCTGATTGACAGCAGGGGGCAGCGCCACACAACTACCCTGAGACATGCGTTGTACATTCCTACATATCCACAAGACATGTTTTCGGTGCAAGCAGCAACCACCAGAGGTGCCACTGTAATTTTCCAGAAAGGTAAACATTTTCTGAAGTGCAGAGATACGAGGTTCAAAATATATTTGTACAGAATGTATTATTTGAACACAGTGAACGACCAGAAATGTATGGCTAATGCTAATGGTAAAGTGCAGACGCACAGGTTGAAGTGTGTGATCCCACCCATTGTAGAGCGCCAGACTGTTAATGATGATGATGATGATTTATATGTGCCGAGATGGAGGAGTAGGTCTAAGATAAATACTCCACTCCTACCACGAGGGCAGGTTCAGCAGCAAGTGCACGAGGCTGTAGTAGCTACACCTCAGGCAAACCAGACTGTGCAGGTTCAGCAGCAAGTGCACGAGGCTGTAGTAGCTACACCTCAGGCAAACCAGACTGTGCAGTCAGATGAGGGCGAGGGCCAGGCTAAAAATGAGGCTCAACAGCAGACACGTTACCCTACCAGAGTGAGGATGAAGCCAGCCTATTTGAGTGACTATGTAACTGTCAGTGCAGAAAAGGTCCCGAAGAACATGGACTATTCCTACAGCTACAGGTTAAGAGTCAGACAGCCAGAGGGCAATAAAACAGTGGGGGAAGCAAGCAAGAAAGCAGTGGGGGACAGAAACGGGATGGTGCATGATTCTTGGACTAAAAATCACACTAGTACTCAAAACCCAGCTATGCAAAAGAAGATGAGAACACAAAAGAAACCAAAGAGAAAGAAATGTTCATTTGTGTTTGAGTGATCTGATTTTGTGATTTATTTAATCTGCTATTTATTATTAAGTATTTGGAGAAAAAATGCATTTGAAGAAGAGTAACATGTGTATTTAAGTTGATTATTGAAATGAGTAATGACAGAATGCTTAAAGATTTGTTTGAAGAGACATATGCATTTTGTATTATATTGTGAAAAGAAGAGGGGAGAAAATCAAGTGGGGGTGTTGGAATAATGATCTGAATTGTATTATATATTTTATTATTGATATTACTCTTATTGTGAAGTACCTAACACCAGACAGGAAGTGCTTGTTAACTATGTGTATATAACCCGGTGTAAATAAACCTGTCAGTGTCGTGTGTACTACTGATCCAGCAACACTATAGCTGATGCCTCCTGGTGTGACTTTATTTACTCTTTAGTGTTATTCCTCTGTCAAGTATATTCTTCACTTTATATTTCTGGTACAACACGCTATTACAGCTGTGAAACTCAACAAGAACAAAAGGTAACAGCAGCTGAAAT
Source organism: Protomyctophum bolini (assembly GCF_963924005.1). Lineage (NCBI taxonomy): Eukaryota > Metazoa > Chordata > Actinopteri > Myctophiformes > Myctophidae > Protomyctophum > Protomyctophum bolini. Next base: position 49,374,771 of record NC_137868.1, read on the forward strand.
AACTAGTGTTTACCACACAGTACAACTGAGAGACTTTCAGACTTGTAATGGACAACATAAACACCTAAAAGGTGTATATCCTGGATGTGCTGCTATGGTGGAGAAGTGTGTTTAGAGTTTAATTTATTATGAGTTGGCTCCAATGCTGTAGCCTGGTAGAACCACTCCCCCTGTTGGACAACATTTGCATTCTGCCAGCTGGGTGAGTCTGGGATCTCTCAGACAGAGACGATGTACTCCGGTCGAATTCTTACCGGAGCGATACGCGGCTGTATGTGGCCGCTAGAGGTGGGATCAACGCGAGAACTATTGAAGCTGTGCCACAGCGCAATGTAAACACAACCTAACAAGACTACAACTCAAAATTATTATGGAGATATCAGATTTTCGTCCCGCTGCTTCTGGGTTCATCGTTTCTGCCTGAGTGATCCCAGATCCAGGCAGGAGGAGGGAACTTGTGAACTCAGTACTGCCGCAATCTGGCGGAGTCAGGTTACCAATGCTGACCATTTGGTTTAATTTATTTTACCTGTATAATTTCAAAATAATTTGCAGTAGTTGGCTTTGTTAGAAGGAGGATACTTTGATAAAGTAAACATTTATTTATTGGTTCCTTATTCATGCCTTCACAATCAAATCAAAGCCCCTTGGTTTGTTGGTTGGTTGGTCCAGTTGTATTGGTTGGTTGGTGAATTGTCCAGTTGTATTGGTTGGTTGGTTGGTCTATTGTCCTGTTTGTCCTCACCCACTAACATCACATACTTTAAATACTCTGATGACACTGCCATTCTCGGACTGCTCCATGACAATAACTCTATTACGGTCTATCAGAATACCATTTCTCATTTCACACAGTGGTGCACTGACAACTATCTAGAGTTGAATGTGGTCAAAACAAAATAACTGGTCATTGAAACAACAACCAACACTGGACTTAACCCACTCCTCATTAATGGTAAAACAATAGAACAGGTAGACAGCTTCACATATCTTGGACTCACACTGGACAATAGGTTTGATCAACACATTACATCTATCCAGTCACGCTTTCAGCAAAGACTCCATATGTAATCCGTAAATTAAGATCATTATCTGTTGCTCCTCATCTTCTGCTATTATTGTACAAAAGCATTATTCAACCTGTTCTGTTGTACTGTTCTGCATGTTTCTACACCTTACTGTCCATGCCTAACAGGAACTAACTTTTCAGTATCGCCCGTATTGCTTCCAAAATCATCAGACTTCCTACACCCACACTTTCTGATATGAACAATAAGGCCATCACACGACTAGCACAAATGACACTGACCATCCTCTGTATTGTTTCTTTAACCTCATGCCATCTGGGCAAAGATACAGAACCTTGCCATGGAAAAAGGTCCGTTTTAGTAGGAGTTTTGTCCCCTCAGCCATCGCGGCATTAAACAAACTGCCCCGCCGATAGGATGGTTCTGTACACAGTGGGGACCTCATGTTTTTTTTTTTTTTGTATTGTCTTGGTGTTATGTGCTCTGTGTTGTTTTTGATGTGGGTGTTGAACAGATTGTGAAGTCAAATATCCTTCGGGACAATAAAGATTATTATTATTATTAATAGTTCATTTAAATGAATTTCTGTTAAGTTTATTTTATTTGCATAGTTCTATTATAGTTATTATCATAATAGTCCTATTATGTGCTACGGCATCAACCAGATGACAAAGCATAGATATGCTATGTGAGGGGCAGAATAGAAATGTCTAATTGAGGAATAGAAATGTTATTATTTTTGTTTTCGTATACACATTATTCATGCGAACGACCCCGCATGTGTCCCACATTGTCCCACACAAACACACTCTTGTCCCACATCTGGTTAGTTGGGATCTGGTCACCCTATGCGCCACCCTTAAACCTTATCCCTAAACGTATTCGCCATTTTTTACTATTTTGAAAAACATTTTAAAATAATTCAACTAGCACGTTGCTACACGTTGCGAGCTTGTAGATCAGCTATGTGAACGATTTTAAAAGGTTTTTTATAAATAGTAAAGAATAGCAAATTAGTTCAGGGATAAGGGGTGGCGCCAGATATAGCCCATAGTGAGGGGAAAAGGGGGCCAGTTTAGGTGCTCTTAAAACAAGTTACAATAGTATTACTGCTGCTAGTATTAACTACATGCTTGTTTATAACAAGTTACAATATTATTACTGCTGCTAGTATTAACTACTGCTTGCTTTTAACAAGTTACAATATTATTACTGCTGCTAGTATTAACTAATGCTTGTTTAGGATCATTTATAACTAACAAGCAGATATGAGAGAAATACTCGTCGTGTTCCATGTTAAAAGAGAAGTCAATAATATAAAAGATAAATGTAGTAAAAAAAAAAAGTGAATCAGTTCAACTTAATTACCTGCTGTCTTTCAGCGTTGAGCTGCTTAACGACCACACTGTTTTCAAACCTTTTAGTATTATTATTAAAGTATTTTCTAACGACACTGCTAACAGGCTAACAGCTAGCTGTGTGTGAACGCACATAGGACTACTGTGTACGGTCTGTGCGTGCACTAGCCCTGCTGCAGAGCCATATAAAGTGAGACAAAGTTGCGAGTTTACGACAACTCTGTTCACGTCACGGGGCTTCAGTCCAATGGCGGCTCTTCTACATAGACTTCTATTGAAAAGGGACATCCGGGAGTTCACGGAATGCAACATGAACCACGTGACCAGGCTGTTTTCTGCCCCCTCATTGTCGTAACTCACTCTGTGGCTCTGCCCTGCTGGAGCGTGCACGGTGCACGTACCATAAACGGTCACTAGGCGGAGCCATGGTACAGTGTAATACAGTAGGGAGCAGCGCAACAGCTATAGAGCTGAAAACTCTCCCATAGAGATTTACTAAAATATTTATATAAATTATTCTAAGCCTAGAATCAATCCATCCAGGATCCTGGTGAGTCATGACCATAACACCTCTGATTCTGAGAAAACAAACAAACAACAAGATTGCATATTTAATTATATGATTTACTACATTTAATAAATGCTCTTTGTTTAGCGTTTTTCATTTTTCATTTATTCACAGAATCAGAGGTTTTATGGTCATGATTCACCAGGATCCTGGAAGGCTTGATTATAGGCTTAAAATAAATGATATAAGTATTTAAATACATTATTTTATGGGAAAAAATGTTTTTTCAGTGGGTCCAGAAAACCACGCCCACTTCTATGTTCTATACTGTGATGTCATCAAAGTCTATCTTCACTAAATCATTTTAAATATAAACTTAAAACCATTTGATGAATCACATCTAACAATTAAATGTCAGTCGCTCCCACACACACTACATATTCACTTTACATTTCTAATATGTATTTTTACTTTTGTATTTATAGGTCTACTGTGTATCCATTGTTGTTTGATTTTTATGATTTATTTTGTTAAATTAGATTAACCTTATAAATCCCCACAAGGTTTTCTAAATCTCACCCCTACAATATGTTGTTGTTCCAAATGTGTCGTTTTAAAATGTGCGGGAAAAAAAATCCTATGCATCATAGGAATTGTATTATAGCGAATACATTGCACCAATATTCCCTTTATTCTTACTCCAGCTAATCCAGCTCTTTCCATTCCCTCCTTTCTTCTGTATACTTCAGGCAGATTTATTGATTAATTGAAAATGGAGGACCCTGATGTAAACAAGTCTTGGTAATTACAACACTGATGATGTGTCCAAGTCCATGATGTTTCATTAACTGAAGAACTCTGGAAGGCCCAATCCCAATTGCCTCCCTCAATACCTGAGCCCTGGACCCTCATTGACTTTAGTGACGTCAGCTGTAAGGGCTTGAGGGTGATAGGCTCCAAGGGCTCCAAAAAGGGTATAAAAGGAATGGGACAGCACTTTGCGACGTCTCACGTTGCCTTGACGACAGAAGAAACGTTGCCTTGACAACGCAAAATTGCGACGATGCTAGAAATAACAATCGCTTCCCTGGGCCTTTTAATTCTTTATTTGTTTTTGAGCGAACCTCGCCGAAGAAGACGGCCTGGGATGGATATGGTTGCATTACAGGCTCTTGCTCTTCAAGATGGACAACAGGTAAATGGCAAATAAACGTCAAAGTGCTCCAGAACAGAATACAAAACATATAGTTTGGTTAAAATAAGCCTATGTATGAAGTATGAATGGAGGTAGGTAAGGGTTAAGTTATATTTAATGGTTAAAACGTTTTTCAGTAAAAGGTTAAAGCACTATATTCTGATAGTAATCATTGCTAGTATTTGTTCTGTATAAAATTAAATGATTCAGATGAATTAGTATCCTGACCTGAAAATGCATTTTCTGTTTAATAAAGATTGTTACTGGACAAACTATATAAATTAATACTATCTGAATATAGAGATATTTAACACTTATTTTAGCCAAAGAAAATGACTTTGAAAAACTACTTTTGTATAGAAAAAATAAACAATATTACATTGATGCATATACACTAGCTTTGTGTAATAGCCTAGGCCTATGCTAACCACTTGTATCATCCTGAATCCATGTTAATGCAGTGGTTTATTGTGCATTTAGTCATTCCAGCGCCTACAGTACACCAGGCTGAACATCCATGTACCAGTCCTCAGGCTGTACATGGATCCTGAGAGGAGCATGAAGCCTGAGTTCAGGCTCTCAAGACAGGCCTTCAACAGCCTGCTGACCACCATCCACCAGGACCGGGACCATGGCTGGGGACATCATTTAGAAGTTTTAGTTTTTGTGTACTGGCTTGCTCATGGCTTCAGATCAACCATTTTTCGACTTGTTCACAGAATTGCCAAAGACATTAGGAAGGCCAAGCACAAGATTATTCATTTCCCACCACCAGACAGTTTAATAGAGGTAGGTCAAGGATTTGCCCAATTGGCACGGCATCAGGCCTTCAGTAGGGCTGTGGGGGGGGGCCATTGATGGATGTCACATCAAAATTAAACCACCCAAAACCAAAAAAAGCTGTTATTACAATTACAAAGGTTCATACTCCATCCAACTACAAGCCATCTGTGACTCTGAGGGGAAAACGTAAACATAAACGTACTGGGCTTTGATTGGGTTGGGTTAGGTAGAGGTTCCGACAGACTGTTGAACACTCAACATTGTTTTACTTATAGTTGGGGGCCCCGGGGGAAAAAAAGGACCGTTTGGTTCAGATTCTCGCAAATTCGCCAAATTTGGCACAGATGTTGTCCATACCGTACTTTAACTTTACTTTAAGATGGGTGCCAAGATTGGCGCCCCATGGTACTGCCATATTGCGCAATCCAATATGGCTGCCACCCAAAAAAAAAAAAAAAAGGCCTAGAATCATTAAAGATACCACTTTTTAGGGGTTTTCTGGGCCGTAAAATCTGATTCTGGTGTTATTTAAATGATTTGAGGTCAAGATTAGACTTGACAAGGTCAAGTTTACTCATCAAAGTTAGTATATAAAGGTAATATCGGGGTAAAATTCAGTATTTCTGGCGCAACATGCCAGATTCTACCCCCATTTTATTTTCTCATTATAAGCTATACTTGTATGTATCAATGTTTCACAATTCAAAACAATCAGATTCTGGTTTCATCTCAATGATATGAGGTCAAGTTTACCCCTCTAAGTTAACATAAAGGTGCTGTATGGGACAACTACCCAGAGGAAAATAACCTAAAATATCTTACACAGAAACGGCGTGGGAATGGTTCACGGACAAAAGTCGGTGATGATAGCACTCCAATCCCTAAGCATGAATGGAGTGGCTTCCTAAAAAACAAAAAGGAGCTCTTCTCATTCATCAGCACACAGATCTCAAAGAATGACATGCGTGGAAAGCTCCTTCTGACTACCCTAGTTTGTCAGCTAGCATCTGCCAAGGGAAGATCACCGAAACGTCGATCCTGGGTGCAAATACTACAAGTCTACTCTCCGCAACGGGCCACTTTCGTGGCCCTCGCGTGTAAGTGCCCTTCCAAGCTGCTGTCCTTCTTAGTACGATATCTCCAAACAATTGGTCTGTAATCATTTTCAGTGTTACTGGCCATAGCTGTTTTCTAATCCCCAGCCACCTTCGTCATCATCGTCATCATCATCATACATCATGGTATCACTATCACCTACCTCATCGCCCGATTGTGAACGCTGCCTTCGGCTGTCCCAGGAGATATCCCAGCTACAATCCAGGGTGTCCGGGCTTCACCAGATCAGAGCTGATGAAACTTTTCTCGACACCCTCCGTCCTGACGAGCCTATTCCTGCTGCTGCTGCCGCTAGGCAAGGGCTGGAGCCGCTGGACGCAACCCTCCTGGCGCCTCCAGGCCGCTGGACCGGCGGCGGTGCCAGGCCCAAGGATACCCGCCCACCGCTCAGGTCAGATCTGGACGCAACACTCCCTGTTCCCTGCTCCATTCCACTCCAGGCCAGTTCCACTCCACGCTGGACGAAGGTCTCCCGAGGCCCCCCTCCCCGTCCCCCCACAGTCAAGGCCCCTCCACTTATCACAAACAACTCATTTTCAGCACTGAATATGAGTGACTTTCCGCCACTCTCCAACCGCACGACCCCCATCGTGGGCCACCCGATAAACAGACGCCGTCACCTCCTTAAGATGGCCGTACAACGTCGCTCCCCTCGCGAGCCAAATAGGCCGATGGTCAGGCGTCCTGCGGCTCCTGCCAAACTCGACCCGAAGCCCCCCCCCCGCTGATGGAAGTCATACTGGCTCCACGTCCCCCTCCACAGCTGCCCCCTCCCAGTGTCCACTGCCCCGATACCCAAGTGAATCAGTCCCCCCCCTCTCCTCCTGCTGCCCAGCACCGTCCTGTATTGAATAATAATGCTCCATCCGCCACACCCCCCCCCCCCCCCACACTGCTGGTTGTAGGTGACTCCATTATAAAAGGTATTTCTGTTCCAAATTCATTAATCCACTGCTTTCCTGGAGCGACCGTCCCAATCCTCCTAGAGAAACTCCCAGCTGTTTTTAATTCACTCCCACCGTCCATTACAAGCGTGATAGTCCACATTGGGACGAACGACACAGCTCGCAGTCACTCCGAACAAACAAAAAAAGACTTTCTATGCATCTTTGATTTATTAAATAGTAGTGGCCTCATCTTCTTTATCTCCGGACCCATCCCGATCGTCACAGGCAAGGATGAGCGCTTCACCAGAATTGCCAGCCTCAAAACCTGGCTAACAAGGATATGCCGGGTCCATGATCTACATTTTATAGATAATTTTAATCTGTTCTGGGGCCGCGCACTTTTATTCCGAAACGATGGTCTCCACCCGAATAGATTGGGAAGCAAAATGCTTGCATTTAACCTGGCTCGCGGTGTAAGCCACCACACAGCGCTGACCGGAAATGTGTCCGTCTACTATTGACGTCCCCCTGCCCCTGGCCCCGGCCCTTCCCAGCATAGTTCCACCCTGTTCCCCAGCCCCATCTCCACTGGGCTCGGACCTCAACATGCACACACCATCCCCGTCCCAAATAACAACAATAACAATACTACAAAGTACATGATGACTATGAATGCTCCTGTTGACACCCATCCATGCATCCCAACTATTATAGGCAACAGAATTCCCCCTACAGTATCCAATCACCATCACCCCAAACGCCGCGCTGAACTCTACCTTTTACGTCCACTGAGTCGCGCCATTTCACCATCATCATCATCATCTATCATATTAAACCTTGCATTATTCAACATACGTTCATTAACCAACAAACCAGCATCTGTAAATGATATTATCTGCAAAGAGAAGCTTGATGTACTGTTTTTAACAGAGACATGGCTTGGCTCTGATGGAGATATTTTGTTAGCTGCAGCATGCCCTCCAAATTATAAATGCATTCACTCAGTAGGCCTACGTGAAAGCAGAGGAGGTGGTCTAGCAAACATTTTTTCAGACACCCTAAAATTTAAACCTCTGTGTCTAGGCAATTTTACATCATTCGAATATCAAGCCACCATATTAGAGAGTCAATCCCCTGTGGTAATGATCAGTATCTACCGCCCCCCAAAGTGTAATAAAGCCACATTTTTAACAGAAATGTCAGAACTTCTATCTATCTGCTCCACCAATCATGACAGAACTCTGATTACCGGAGATTGCAACCTGCACATGGACATTGCGTCGGATCCTGTAGCCAAGGACTTTCTAGATCTATTACATTCATTTGATTTCGCTCAACACATTGTTGGGCCAACCCATAAACATGGCCACACCCTGGACTTGGTGATCACTAGAGGTCTAACCATCACTATTAATGGTATGATCGAGAGGCCTGAGCTATCGGACCACCTTTTGTTGTGTTTCAGTATGGCTGTCCCTGATGTTGAAAAAAATAATACAGAATATACTGTTAAAAAACGTTTCTTCACCCCACTTGCAGCCAACGAGTTCCCCCTTCTTCTAGCACGTGAACCCCCCTTGCCTATAACTCCCTCTGTAAATGACATGGTGCAGCATTTTAATCACAACCTAGAATCTGCTCTTGATATAGTGGCCCCCATGAAAACCAAAAAGAGGCGTAACTCCAAAATAACACCCTGGCTTAACGAGCACATGCGCTCACTCAAAAGGATATGTCGTAGGGATGAGCGAGCCTGGAGAAAAAATAAAATAGTCATTTACCTAGAGATTCTCAAGAAATCAACAGCTGCCTACAACAAAGCCCTGCGCTTGGCAAGACAGGCCTATTTCTCTGGCATCATCAATGAGAACAGGAAAAATGCCAGAGTACTATTCTCTACTATTGAACATATTTTAAAGCCCCCCCAGTCGTACAAACAGTCACTCCCTGCTTCCAAAGCTAAGTGCAATGAGTTTGCAACCTTCTTTGATGCAAAAGTTTCTGGTATTCGAGCTGGTATCATGAATGCTGCTTACAGTACAAACTCTCTAACTGCAAGTACAGCCAGTGGTACCATCTGTAGGAATATGAATCACTCCAGGGGTAGCCTAAAGGCATTTAATACAGTTCAAGAAGAGGAACTCCGTAAAACCATAGCATAGATGACATCATCCTCCTGTTCACTGGATGCTATCCCCACCCCATTTCTCAAAGAAGTTTTAGATTGCTTAATTGGAGATATTTTAAAAATTGTTAATAGCTCTATGGAGTCAGGCATCTTTCCAGACTCTCTGAAAATGGCTGTGGTAAAACCTCTCCTCAAGAAACACAACCTGGACCCCTCCGTGCTCCAAAATTATAGACCTATTTCTAATTTACCTTTTCTGGGTAAGCTCTTAGAAAAAATTGTGTATCATCAATTAGATGCCTTTCTACAAAATAACAAAGTGCATAATACATTTCAGTCTGGCTTCCGGAAAGGTCATAGTACTGAAACTGCACTTGTCAAAGTAATTAATGATCTTCGATTATCCGCAGACAAGAAACATCTATCTGTCCTCTTACTCCTGGATTTAACAGCGGCCTTCGACACAATCGACCACTTAATTTTAATAGAACGCCTGGAACACTGGGTAGGCCTGTCAGGCACGGCCTTATCCTGGCTCACATCCTACTTAACAGGCAGAAGCTATTTTGTAAATCTAGCTGAATTTGACTCAGACCACCACAAAATTTGTTCTGGGATTCCACAGGGCTCAATAATTGGCCCCTTATTATTTTCCTTGTATATACTGCCGCGGGGTGAAGTTATCAATGCTCACGGAGTAAATTACCATTTTTATGCTGACGATACACAGCTGTATCTCTCTGTAGCTCCAGACGACCCCAGTGTTCTTGACCCATTATTAAACTGTCTATCCAGCATTAAATGCTGGATGAGTGAAAACTTCCTCAAACTAAATGAAGACAAGACAGAGATTCTCATAATTGGCTCTAGTTCTAGTGAACAAAAAGAATCAATAATTAATAGACTTGGTAACCTAACTGTAGGTAAGACAAACACAGTAAAGAACCTGGGGGTTATCATCGACTCAGAACTGAATTGTAATGCACATATTAAACATGCCACCAAGACAGCCTTTTTCCATCTATATCACATATTATCCATCACATATCACATATTATACACATATTATACACATATCACATATTATCCATCACATATTAAACATGCCACCAAGACTGCCTTTTTCCATCTTCGAAACATTGCACGAATTAGATCCTACCTATCATTAGAAGATGCAAAAACATTAATCCACACTTTTGTCTTTTCACGCTTAGATTATTGCAACGCACTTTTGACTGGCCTCCCGAAAAAGTCTATTGACAAGCTACAACTTGTGCAAAATGCAGCAGCGAGAGTCTTAACTAAAACAAAGATGCGGGACCATATCACCCCAGTTTTGGCCTCCCTGCACTGGCTCCCGGTTGCTTTTAGAATAGATTTTAAAATTATTTTACTTGTGTACAAAGCACTAAATGGCCTCGCTCCCGCCTATCTTCGGGACTGCCTGCCCAGGTATGTCCCAAATCGCCTCCTTAGGTCTGCCACTGCTGGCCTGCTTGAAAAGCCAAAACAAATGGCTTTGAAAAAATACGGCGAAGCAGCATTTTCCTTCCACGGGCCGACGGTCTGGAATAAACTTCCAATCCACCTTAGGCTGGCACCCTCCCTAGATGTTTTTAAAACTCAGCTTAAGACCCACTTTTTTATTTCAGCATTTGGCTGAACCCTTTGATTTTAATCAAGAGCATCACTTCCGGTGCGCTGCTCAGCGGCTGCACTGCGACCCACCGTGCCTCGTATGCCTTAATGTTTAATGTTTGTCCGTGTGCCTACGTAATGTCAGTCGTTATGTGTGTAAGGATGTGGAAGATAAGGGCCTTAGAAATCGCTCTGCTGATTCTGTGGATTATACACTCCTGTGGAAGATGCCTGTCAGTCGAACTTCAGACTCAACAATTCGACAACACAAACAACTGGCGTGGGGCGGCGCCCAGACTCGCCTGTGTGTACAGCCGAGATGTGCTGCTGTCACTACGGCCGGAGCCTCGCACAACGAACAACAACAACCACGTCTGTTTGTCAGTGTTGAACAACATCCCCGAGGAGTTGATCCGACACAGAAGGAAAAGGAAACGAGGAAGAAAGGGCGGTATACGGAATCGACTACGGAGGAGATTCAAGCGCCCCCCGCTCCCCTCTATCGTTCTGGCCAACGTGCGTTCCTTACACCACAAAATCGGCACGATACGGACATATGCAAGGTACTGTAATGATTTTCGTGAGGCATCGCTGTTTTGTTTCACTGAAAGCTGGCTAAAGCCATCAAAACCAGACTCACTGTATGAAGTCCCCGGATTCACTCTGGTGCGCCTAGACAGAGGTGGAGGAGGCGGATACGGCGGTGTATGCGTGTACATTAATGATCTCTGGTGTCGATCCTACTCTATAAAAGTGAGGATATGCGACGATCCCAATGTAGAGATCCTGGGCATGACGTTAAGACCTTTCTACCTACCCCGCGAATTTGGATGCGTTCTGCTGTTTGTTGTTTATGTGCCCCCAAAAGGGCCAGGAAGAGCTGCACAAGCAGCAAAGACCATTGCTGACTGTGTGCATGAGCTCCAACTGCAGTACCCGGACGCACCAGCGGTCGTGCTTGGAGACCTAAACCAGTGTTATCTGGACACTGTGCTGCCGGGATTTGAACAATATGTCAAGGATGCGACAAGGAAAAATAACATTTTGGACAAGTGCTATGTAAACATTCCAAATGCATATGTAGCCAAGATTGGGCCACCAATAGAGACCTCTGACCACAATGTTGTGTGCATGACCCCAGTCTATAAATCCAAATTAAAAAGAGGGAAGCCAGAGAAGAAGGTAGTTAGGACATGGACAGATGACAACAAGGAACAACTTGCAGCATGCCTGGACTGGACTGATTGGGACACGTTCAGAGAGGGTTCATTAGATGAAATGACCACAGTCACAAATGATTATATAAATTTTTGTGTACAGCTGGTTGTTCCTACAAAGGAGATAAAAATCTATCCAAACAACAAATCATATGTGACAAAAGATATAAAAAGTGTAATAAATGAAAGGAAAACAGCTTTCATAAACAAAGATTTTGGTGCACTTAAATTGGCAGATAAAAAGTTAAAAACGAAAATGAGGCAGGCAAAATTGGCACATAGACAGCGTCTGGAGGACGCGTTTAATGCCAACGATCACAAAAAGGCATGGGATACAATGAAATCTATGACAGGAATGTCAACCCCAACAAAACCTATTGTGACCGAAAATGAACTTGTCTTTTCCAATGACCTAAACACCTTTTTCGCCAGATTTGAATCATTGGACAATTCCGCAAAGTGTACTGAAATACTGAAGGCTGTAACACCTGCCCCCTCTGACAGAATTACCATCACTGAAGAGGATGTGAGGAAAGTGTTTCAGTGTACTAACACAAGGAAAGCTAATGGGCCAGATGAATGCAGTGCTTTTCTCCTCAAACACTTTGCATCTGAGCTGGCTCCAGTGTGGCAACCAATATTCCAAACCTCTGTAGACACACACACAATTCCCCTGTCTTGGAAAACCTCACACATTAAACCACTACCCAAAATCCAATGTCCAAAAGAACATAAGGATTATAGACCCATAGCTCTCACTTCAGTGATTATGAAATCACTTGAAAGAATACTGTTACAACATCTTGTCAGTATAACCAAAGACAAATTCGACCCCAGTCAGTTTGCCTACAAAAAGGGTTGCGGTACAGAGGATGCGGTTGTCACACTGGTCCACTTAATTACAAAACACCTAGATAAGTCAAATAAGAATCATGCGAGAGTGCTATTCTTAGACTTTTCTTCAGCTTTCAACACAATACAGTCTGATATACTAGTGTCAAAAATGGTACAGTTGGAACTGAATCCATACTTAATTCACTGGTATGCTTCTTTTCTTACTAACAGAGTACAGAGGGTGAAAGTGAACACAACCCTCTCATCAGCATTAACTACTAATGTTGGTGCTCCCCAGGGTTGTGTGAGCTCAGCTGTACTTTTCACCCTCTATACTGACAGCTGTCGTATTGAGGAATGCCTGTCTGAATGTCGCACTGACACACCAGACCAATACATTCTAAAATACTCAGATGATACAGTTTTGATCTCTCTCCTAGATAGTTCCAGTGATCCTGGACTGCACCAACACAGAGTAAATAAGGTGGTTGAATGGAGTGATAACAACGCTCTCATCATTAACACAAAAAAGACAGAAGAGATTGTTTTTGGTACACCACCAGAGATACACAGATCCCCCATTACTATTCATGGGGAACCGATCAACCAGGTATGTTCGTACAAATACCTAGGAGTAGTAATAGACCATCTTTTGTCATGGAAAGATCAGATTGATTCAGTGTGTAAGAAAACAAAGCAAAGAATCTACTTCCTTCGCCGTCTAAGATCCTTCGGTGCTAGTAGACGGATTCTTCTTTTGTTTTTCACTTCTGTTATTATGAGTGTTCTTCAGTACTGTAGTACCACCTGGTATGGATGTTTGTCTGCAGCCCTAAAGTCACAACTGCTGCAACAACTGAACATTTGTTCAAAGATTGTTGGACAACAACTTCAGAAACTGTATACATCCACATATGATAACAGCATCCTAAGGTTAGCAAGGAATATCACCTCTAATACTAAGCATGTGTTGTATAGAGAATATAGGTTGCTACCGTCAGGAAGGAGATATGGTGTACCAGCATACAACAAGGTCAGACTAAAGAGGTCCTTTGTCTACCAGTCGACCTTGAGGCTCAATCAGGAGATGTAGTAGCCACAGGATAATCTAAGCGGTAGATTTTGCTCATGTCTTTATGTATGTAAATTGTCTTGTTCTCTGTGTTTTGTATATGTTCTGCATACCTGGCTGCTTGTGTCGCAAGACAAATTTCAGTGTGAACTGACAATAAAGTAATATATCATATATATAATATATCATATCATATCATATCATATCATATCATATCATATCAATCTCACTGTTTTTTAATCTATTTCTTTGTCTTTATATGCATTTTTTATTGATTTATGCCTTGATTGTTATGTTGTTTGATGTTTTTTATACTTTGTTGTCTTGTAAAGCACTTTGCGCTGCACTCGTGTCATGAAAGGTGCTCTATAAATAAAGTTTATTATTATTATTATTATTATTATTACCCGCTTTGAGACTGTGCTATCCAACATGCCTTGTGATGTCACAAAACTACAGAAGTGCAACCATTCTGAGGCAGACACCAGGATCCTCCTGCATCTGGCACATGCAGCAGAGCAGGGTCATACAACAGCCTTTGTTCGCACCGTAGACAGCGATGTTGTCATTTTGGCAATCCGGTTTTTCGAGACCCTTGGCCTAACCGAGCTCTGGGTGGGTTTCGGTACTGGTCGAAAATATCGTGACATACCAGTCCATACCATCTACTCTGATCTCGGTCCATCAAAGTCATTGGCACTACCCCTCTTCCACAGCTTAACAGGGTGTGACACAACTTCCCAGTTTCTTGGATGTGGCAAGAAGACAGCTTGGGCAACCTGGAGAAGCATACCCTCACCAACACACTAGTTGCTCTCACAAACACCCCTGACCTCTTCAGTCTTGAGTCTGTGTATATGCAGAACATTGAACGATTTGTCGTGCTCATGTACAGAAAGGGGTGTGGTGCAGCTGGTGACAATGAGGCCAGACATTGCCTCTTCACCACTGGAAGTAGATCACTGGAAAACCTCCCACCTACCCAAGCTGCACTGTTCCAGCATGTCAAGCGAGCGCTACTGCAGGCAAGTTTCTACTGGAATCAGGCAACCTCGGTCCAGCAGGAAATTCCTGACTTCAGTGAGTGGGGCTGGCACAAAGATGGCACTGGCACATGGCAACCACTGTGGACCACTCTTAGTGATGCATCAGCAGCATGTGACCTTCTTGTGCGCTGTGGCTGCCTCAAGGGATGCATGGGAAGGTGCAAATGCCACCGGTGTCCGATGCACAATCCTCTGCAAATGCGAAGGTGGGTGCCTTAATAATGAAGATGACAGCCAGTAACTCCACACCTTGCAAGGGATGGAGACACAAAGAATGTGAAAGACAACATTGTGATCTAACTTTTAGATTTTAGCAAGTTTTACGGAGTAACTATTTTGATTACATTGTCTCCTACTGTTGTTTACTGTTGTTGAAGTTGGACGTATTAGTTTGTTTATAATAAACAATCTACTGTTTTGAGTTGTGAAACATTGATACATATACAACTACAACTTATAATGGAAAAAAAATAACTTTTTGGGGGTAGCATCTGGCATGGCGCACCAGAAATACCCCAATATTACCTTTATATACGGTACTAACTTTGATGAGTAAACTTGACCTTGAGGGGTAATCTTGACCTCAAATCATTAAAACAACACCAGAATCAGATTCTACGACCCAGAAACCCCCTAAAAAGTGGTATCATTTATGATTCTATGACTTTCCGTTTTTTTTCCGGGTGGCAGCCATATTGGATTGCGCAATATGGCAGTACCATGGGGCGCCAATCTTGGCACCCATCTTAAAATGATTAAGTACGGTGTGGACAACATCTGTGACAAAATTGGCTAATTTGCGAGAATCTGAACCAAAAAATCCCCGGGGCCCCCGACTATTACTTTATTTTTTAATTCCAATACATTTTTCACACACATTGTTAACAATACATTTTCAAAACTTCCAAAGTATTTAATCTAGGGATGGACAATATTTTATCAAATCAGTATGGGCCGATGTTGGCCTTAAAATGCAATATTGGTATTTTTATTTTATTTTAAATAAAAATACTACATCGAAGCTGTTTATATTCAGACATGGGCTAACATTTCAATAACTGTGAATCCCTATAGTATTTGGAATATTGTATTGTATTGTATTTTGTATTGTATACTTTATTAGTCTCCCGAGGAAGAAATTTGTCTTAGACAAAGGGCCCGCATGCAAACGTAACTTGCACTGTTTCCCAAAATGTCAGTTTGTCACCTCCCTCTTGACATTCAATAGATCCTGTGATCTTTTGTGGCCAGGTGTAATTTCCTGGGGTCTAGTAGGACTATAGAAAACGATACTTAATAAATCGCTGTACAATTTGGTAAAACAAATACATTTACCCACTTGTTCGAATGCCCTCGCCTCCTGCCAAAAAACGCTAAAAGTGTTTAAACGAAATAAAGCAGCAAATGAAAATATATATAACACTAATCTTTTACTTTCTCTAATAACCTAAAACATGAACATTGGTTGAAAAGAAAAAAAAGTTGTCATTTAAGGTTTTAACAAAAACAAAAGATCAGGAGAATGGAGACCTCTATTGACAGGTTACTATACTTTGGTCCGACGGAGCATTGGTCCGATTGACAACCTACCTTAAACCCTCACCCTAACCCTAACCTCCCCCGGGGCAGACACCTAAACCAAACCCCAACCCTCCCCCGACCCCCAGCGCACCTCGGACCAATGCTCCTTCGGAGCAATGGTCCGTCGGATCATAGTATGCCTCCCCTATTGACAGGATTGATTGAATAGTTTATTAGACATGAATGTAAAACAACAACAGAGTTCAGTCAAAGACTGATTCCAAAAGGGAGAACACAAAAACAAAGTCCTTGTTTCCATTCAGGCCCTATGCAATCAATTCATAATAGCAAACAAATCACACTTGTGTGAAGTGAGGGCACTCTTATCACATCATACATCACATTCCATGCTCAGCTAATCAAATCATCACAATTGTCATTCCAGCCAATAATTTTTGCCGTCTTCACTTTTTCTGCCCTCACTGTTTTTATACTCAATATGTCAATCAGCCAATCAAATCCTCGTGTTTGTGTTCATACAAATACAAAGCCCAATAGGAGGAGCTAACGCCCATCAACAATAATTCAATATAATAAATAACAACAGCAAAATATATCATTACAGGAAATAATAAAACACTAAATGTACAGAGTGGGAGAAAGTTAAGAGGGGTGTGGTCACCCGTTTAGGAGAAGTGATCATTTCCTCTTCATTGGGCCTGCTGAAAGGTGGACATTCAGGCCTGTTTTGAAATATGTAAGTGATCTGCATTTTTTGAGGGAACGGGTCAGGGCAATCCATGTCTGGGTGGCCGTGCTGTAGAAGGAGAATTTTGCCATATTTGTTTTGAAATATAGGAGCAGTATAATAATCCATAATATTGTTCTTGTCTATCGACCTCTCTACGAACATACAGCTGTTTAATTTGATCCTCCCAGTGAGCTCTTTTTTTTAAAATCTCGATTCAGTGTCGTCGAGCAATACAATATCATATAGAAAAAACATCACAATACATCAGAAGATCAGGAAAAGAAAACAAAATATATACGTGAAAATATATATGTGAATTACATAGGTAGGTTTACAAAAAAGAGATAAGACACATTTCAAAACGATCTAAATTTTACATATTGTGGGGGTCTGTATGCTCACAAAGGTTTTAAAACGACTTAAGGGTACCAATGTGTTCAGTTTCAACGTTGTTTGCAGGTCATTCCATGTATTAGGGCCAAAAGCCAGTTCAGATCTAACCTTTGGTACCTTGAATTTGGGGAAACTACTTGACCGGGTGCGGGTGTACTTCAGAAAAGATGAGATGGATTTAGGACAATCTCCAAGAATGGCTTTATACAAGAACAGGTGCCAATGCAGTTTTCCAACGTTATATAAGATACATTGGTGAGTATCATAGCTATCACCCGTAATAAATCAAATCGATGAGTGATAACACACTCTAGAAATTTAAGAGTGGATGCTGCTGCATGTCTACAGATTATGGCCCTCATTTATCAACCGTGCGTACGCCAAAATATGGGTGCACGCCGAAATTACCGACATTTTCGGCATTTACTATTTCCGGCAAAGCTTGAAATTGAACTTGAGTAGAACAAAAAGTCACGTCTGGTCGGGACCTGGCGTACGCTTTGTCCTCACCAGTTTTTCTGTCGTAGAACAGCGGAGCAGCATTGTTTGACCTGTCACAGGCATCTAAACATATATTTACTCACTCCTAAAATGTTTATATAAAAAGGGCTACATGTAAAAAAAAAATAAAAAAAAAAGAAAGTTAAGGAATACATCAACGATGTGTCTTTGTGTCATATGAAATTAGTAGGAGATAAAATTGCGCAATTAAAAACAATGTTGCAAGAGATGCTTAAGCCATTTAAACAGTGTTTTGCATGAGCGCATACATGCGAGGATTTGGGCTGTCTGTGCTGAAATATTTCCATGACGGGACGTTGGAGAGTAGGCTATAGTGCAGCAGTGCTGCAACTGCGGAGAGTCCCAACGTGGGTAGCCTACTGTAGCCTAATCTACAGCAGGCCGATGTCTTTCTGGACTCTGGAGTTACGGTATGTGCAATCTAATAAACCTGACGCGTCGCTCGAATGCCAAATGTACCGTGCCATGGCTGCCAGCGCAAGTGGGAACTGCATCGGAGATATAGGTATAGGCTACCCAGCCAGCCCACCACCAGCCACATGAGGCTATATACGGTTTTGGCTGCACATTCATATAATGACAGTTAACAGCCCGGCCACTGAAGCGACTAACGACTGCGAGGCAATCTAAATAGACTGTCGAACGTGCATGGTCAGTTGGTCACGGACGGACCACTGGGATAGAGACAGACAGACAGACAGGACAGGACAGGAGGAGCACCTGCAAAACAGCAGCGTGTGTGTGCCTATTTGTTATTTAATTATGGTTCAGGTTCAGGTTTTCGTTCACTAATATATCTTGTTGTATATTAAATTAAAAATACTTTAATAATTTAATATACAACTAACAACACACAGTGAAAGTTGCTTGCAAATTGCGATATGTGCGTGCGTGCGTGGCGTGCCGGGGTGAGGCGGGCAGCAAGGGAAGCGAAGCGAGAGGAGAAACAGACAGCTTTATTTAATGTGTCATGTAGGTGCGTGCATACATGACAGCAAGGCAAGCGAGGTGAGAGGGAAACAGACAGGGTAGGCCTACAACTTTATTTAATTCATGCAGGTGTTCGTTCTTTATATATTTAACAACACACCAGTTAGTTGGGCTTGCAAGTTGCGTGTGCGTTCTGTGCGTCTGTACGTGTGTATGAGAGAGGGGGGTGAGCAGCAGCAAGGCACGGGAGAAACCATGGTTTCAGGAAACGTATTGCCGTTTTCATGTCGCAAAAACGAGGGCGAGGCTTGATTTCATAGGGCGTGCCAGATAGATTCAGCCGTCACATTTATTAACGTCAGAACGAAATTAAGGAAGGATCAGCTGTTTGCGATCACTTTATAAATGCCGTGGCGACGTGGGTGTACTACGAAACCTGCACTCGAATCTGTGGCAGATTTTACACTCGATTGATAAATGAGGGCCTATGTCTCCATAATCCCAGACAGACAGAAACACATGGAAACTTTATTTTTTTTACCCCATGTTGTAAATGCAATGGTGTCTTAGCAAGTGACCCGAGTTATTTAAACTTGGGTCACACCGTTTAAAGTGGACATATTTTTTATTGTCCTGTGAGAACTGTGGACATGAAGGTGTATCTTCAGATTACTTGAAACGTTGAAACTCTTGTTACAATGTTTACATTGGAAAGGTTTTTCTCGAGTGTGGACACTCTGGTGTGTCTTCAGGTGAGATGACCTTCTGAAACTCTTGTCACAATGTTTACATTGGAAAGGTTTTTCTCCAGTGTGGACATACTGGTGTATTTTTAACTCAGCTGAACGAGTGAAACTCTTGTCACAATGTTTACATTGGAAAGGTTTTTCTCCAGTGTGGACACGCTGGTGTGTTTTCAGGGAAGATGATGCTGTAAAACTCTTGTTACAATGTTTACATTGGAAAGGTTTTTCTCCTGTGTGGACACGAAGGTGCTTCTTCAGGGAACCTTTTTCACTGAAACTCTTGTCACAATGTTTACATTGGAAAGGTTTTTCTCCAGTGTGGACACTAAGGTGTCGCTTCAGGAGAGATGAGTGAAAGAAACTCTTGTCACAAAGTTTACATTGGAATAGTTTTTCTCCAGTGTGGACATACTGGTGTCTGTTCATGCCATATGAACGTTTGAAACTCTTGTCACAATGTTTACATTGGAAAGGTTTTTCTCCAGTGTGGACACGCTGGTGTGTTTTCAGGGTTTGTATTGTAGTAAAACTCTTGTTACAATGCTTACAGTTAAAAGGTTTTTCTCCAGTGTGAACACGAAGGTGGTTCTTCAAATTACTTGAATCCCTGAAACTCTTGTCACAATGTTTACATTGGAAAGGTTTTTCTCCGGTGTGTACACGAATGTGTGACTTATAATTGGATAACTGATTGAAACTCTTGTCACAATGTTTACATTGGAAAGGTTTTTCTCCAGTGTGGACACGAAGGTGTATCTTCAGATTACTTGAAAAGGTGAAACTCTTGTCGCAATGTTTACATTGGAAAGGTTTTTCTCCAGTGTGGACACGAAGGTGTGTCTTCAGGTGAGATGACCGACTGAAACTCTTGTCACAATGTTTACATTGGAAAGGTTTAGCTCCAATGTGGACACGCTGGTGTGTTTTCAGGGAAGATGATGCTGTAAAACTCTTGTTACAATGTTTGCATTGGAAAGGTTTTTCTCCAGTGTGGACACGCTGGTGTGTTTTCAGGGAAGATGATGCTGTAAAACTCTTGTTACAATGTTTACATTGGAAAGGTTTTTCTCCTGTGTGGACACGAAGGTGCTTCTTCAGGGAACCTTTTTCCCTGAAACTCTTGTCACAATGTTTACATTGGAAAGGTTTTTCTCCAGTGTGTACACGAATGTGTGACTTATAATTGGATAACTGATTGAAACTCTTGTCACAATGTTTACATTGGAAAGGTTTTTCTCCAGTGTGGACACGAAGGTGTATCTTCAGATTACTTGAAACAGTGAAACTCTTGTCGCAATGTTTACATTGGAAAGGTTTTTCTCCAGTGTGGACACTCTGGTGTGTCTTCAGGTGAGATGACCGACTGAAACTCTTGTCACAATGTTTACATTGGAAAGGTTTAGCTCCAATGTGGACACGCTGGTGTGTTTTCAGGGAAGATGATGCTGTAAAACTCTTGTTACAATGTTTGCATTGGAAAGGTTTTTCTT
Organism: Protomyctophum bolini; assembly: GCF_963924005.1. Lineage (NCBI taxonomy): Eukaryota > Metazoa > Chordata > Actinopteri > Myctophiformes > Myctophidae > Protomyctophum > Protomyctophum bolini. The sequence continues at coordinate 49,395,934 of NC_137868.1, forward strand.
CAGTGTGGACACGCTGGTGCTTCTTCAGGGAACCTGAGTCAATGAAACTCTTGCCATGCCGTTCGTCATTAACATCTTTAATGGTCTCATCCCAATCATCACTGTCTTCAGTGACTTCAGTGTCAGATTCAAGTTCAAGTTCAACCTCAGAGCAGTGGGAAGATAAGTCTTCTTCATCATCATCATCATCACCACCACCACCTTTCACTGCTAGTAATGTCAACGTTGACCCAACAGGTTCCTCTGGTCTTTGAAGTAGCTCCTCCTGTTCATCTTTAAGATCCTCCTGTTCCTCTTTAATGTATGGAGGCTCTGGTTCCTCCTGGAGCAGACTGGGGGTCCTCTCCTGTTCAGGAGAAAACTCCTCTTTACACACAACCATGTGCAGGATGTCTAGGAGCAGAAACATAACATGATGGTCAAAACTGGATTCCTAAAATGTATATCCATTCTTCTGCCATGTTCCATGTACAAAATGAGCCATTACCTACAAAGTTCGTAGTTTTGAAAGATTTTAGCAAAATACATTGTTTCTTCAGGAACAATATTTTCTAGTTTGCCATTGTTATTGTCCAGTAAAAAATATGACATTGTGGCAGCCCTACAGGACAGAACATATTAAAGAAATGAAGAGAACATGAAACTTACTGAGGTGTGGCTGGTCTTCAGCTTCCCGTGTAATAGAAACGTCTTCAGCTTCCTGCTTAATAGAAACGTCTTCAGCTTCCTGTTTAATAGAAACGTCTTCAGCTTCCTGTTTAATAGAAACGTCTTCAGCTTCCTGTTTAATAGGAACATCTTCAGCTTCCTGTTTAATAGAAACGTCTTCAGCCTCCTGTTTAATAGAAACGTCCCTGGCTGAGTCTGGAGAGTTCATCTTCACCTGGGAGTGATGCATCATGGGTATTGTAGTTATTATGAGTCTGGAGAGCTCCGTTCTGAAATCAAGTGAATAAGGAAGGACTTTAATAACTGGAGACCTATAGTCCGGTATGCAGTGGGAAATTTGTTATATCGTTTTTTTTTTAAATTGGCATAAAATATTGCCTATATTCTTACATAAATTAATGAGTCCACTTGCTGACCGGCTGTCGGTATTGATCAATGTATTTTCTTATATGTGACCATACCATTACCTATATACGGCAAGATGTCAACATTTCATTATGCTTTAATGGTTAAACATATACGGTCACATATAAGACCTTATAAAATACATTGATCAATACCGACAGCCGGTCAGCAAGTGGACTAATTAATTTATGTAAGAATATACGCAATAAGCGTTAAAGTTTAACGCTTAGGATCAGCATTTTTTGATAACTTGTGATATAATTCACACCAGCATTTTTCCCTGTTAACCTCTTATTTTAAAGATCAAAAAACCCAGTTCGGAAGTTATGATCTTATATTAGGGTGAGTGACGATGCATCATCATTCCATATTTACTGCGGGTGCTGCTAAAACATAATGGAGGCGCATCACAGCGCCGGCTCTGGGACGTGGAATAAACCTTGTTTGGACCAAAAATGCCATCTGGGACAAGGGATAGGAGATACAGGTGATTGAAAGAAACAGAATCAAACCCTGGCCCTACCCTACCCTAACTGGGTCGGCCAGAGGCTCGGCCAGACCCTAACAATTACCATAATGTTAACACTTTCATCGCTTCCCTGGTGTCTATGTGAAATTACTGCAGGCAGCCAGGCAATATCTGTGAATAAGCGCCAACTACTTCCGGCTCACACAGCCCAATACAAGGAGAGGAGGAGCAAGAAGTTTTACGAGCAGCAGCCGACATGTCTTAGTTTTCACCACAAGCGGTAATATGGCTTGCACGATGCGATCAGAATTAACTATTTACATCTGAACGTTGGGCTGATTGGATTAAAACAACAGCTAAAAATGGCCATAGCCGTCATCACAAATGTGATGAGGTCAGCACATTTTGGGCAAGTGGCTATTGCCGTTTTTAGCCCAAGGAGTGTTTTTGTGGATGGAATGGATTCAGAATCCTTGCCTTATATAGGTTGTTAATGGTATGCTCACATATATCCTCCTATAAAAAACAATTGCTCATTACCGTCAGCCGGTCAGCAAGTCGGCTCATGAATGCATGCATATAGACAATATTTAAGGAAAGAAAACAATATAAATTTCCCACTTTAAACAAAAGAAGCCTGTTGGCTGCCAGACTACTAGTGGTGTTAGCCCAACTCTCCAAAATTTACATTTTTTAATTCAGGATTCCAAGTGTGTGTGTGTGTGTGTGTGTGTGTGTGTAGTATATATTTGAAGCATTCCATGTAACAATGATGCCCTTTGTTTTGTCTTGTGTTTTGTTATGAACACCCTCTTTTGCCGTTCCCTAAAAGCTCTGTGAGATTTTTAGATCAGATCTAGCCCAGATGAGTGAAAGAGTGCCACCCTTGGCTTTGGTCAACAGGAAAAGTACAAATTAATATATTTGGAAGCCTTTTGGTTTCAAGGAGTTTGGTGAGGAACAACAAACCAATACCGTGTTAAGATGTGTTGCAATGGTGTGTGTTAGGGTTATATTTCAATGGTGTGTGTTAGGGTTACATTTCAATGATGTGTTAGGGTTACATTTCAATGGTGTGTGCACCACAACACAATAGGGCAGTAACCAAAGTCGACTTCTCAACGAGTCAACTTCATTGTTACAAGTCAACTCGCACCAGGAGAAGTCGAACAAATAATTAAACTAGAAAAAGTGGCCCTCGGGGCACAGGTCTCCACCAAGCCAGGTCAGGTTGTGGCCTCCTGGTGGCGCTATAACAGGTTAATGTGAAAAGGGTGGGATATAATCCTCAGCCTAGCAATAAAGTGTGTGAAAGATTTCACATAAATTGCACGATGCGTTCATGATCTGAGGCTTTTTTTTTAACGGTGTCAGAGATTAGCTGGTAACGGACGGATGGACACACACACGGACGGAGTGCAAAACATACTCTCTCCCCATGCCTTTGGCCTGGTAGAGACAAAAATCAGATTGACTAAGATGTACGTGTTAACATTACAGTGGACAATAAGATGTACGTGTTAACATTACAGTGGACAGAGTACAAATCCTGCTCATTTACAAACTACGTTTGCACCTTTGACAAACTGCAGCTTGAAAAGGCCTTCAGCTCAGCTCTGAACTCGGTAGAATCTGCACCTGGCTCGCTAATAAAAAATAACTATCATTACACCTCGGAAAAACTGAATCTTTGGATCAAATAGTAAGCTCAAAAAGGCATATGGCTTCTTGGTTAGAGTAAGTAGCCTTGCCAAGCCATGAGGCCCATAGGGCAGGAGCCTATCTCCTGTTTCTGTAGCGTGAGGCAGCTTGATGTACAAGTACATCTTGGTTAGAGTGGGTGACAATAATATCACACGGAAAGATTAAATTAAATTAAAAAAGATTAGCCTGATGAATGATGACCATGTTTGAAACATCCTTGGATCAAGACGGCCGACTCATCAGACTAATCATCATCCTCTCCTTGTTGATATATTATGCCAATATGCCATTTAGGTCGAAATCATGATATAACTTTATGTTGTGATAATAAGCAGCAGTATAATCAACCTCGGGCCACGCAGAATTTAAATTTTTTCAAGGTGGCCCGCGAGTTTCAAAAATGGCTGCAACTGGACATACGTTTTGGACTATATCACTTCGCTGGGGCTGTAAATATTTTTATTTCCACTCATTTTGATGTAAGAGAATAAGTTCTGGAGGTATTTCTACCAAGTACGATATAAAAAGTAACATTAGGTTCCAATATGGCGGCATGTTTTCCAATATGGCTGCCAATAAACTCTATAAATGTACATCTGCTCATGGTTAATGCACAGTTGGTGATGCAAACATGGCATTTGGCACAGATCACCTTTATGACACCCTAATTCATTATCAACCTTGGGCCACGCAGAATGCCTACATTTTCAAGATGGCCACCAGTTTTCAAAATCTGAAAAAGCTGAACTGGACATACGTTTTGGACAATATCACTTTGCTGGGGCTTAATATTTGATTTCCCCCTAATTTTGATATAAGAGAATATGTTCTGGAGGTATTTCTACGAAGTACGATCAGAAATAACATTAGGTTCCAATATGGTGGCATATTTTCCAATATGGCTGCCGATAAATTGCATGAATGTACATCTGCTCATGGATAATACACAGTTGGTGATACAAGCATGAAATATGGCACAGATCACCTTTATACCACACTCGTGCCATGCAGAATCCCTCAATTTGTGAATATGGCTGACCCATATGGCTGACCCAAAAGCCTAATTGACAAGTTGTTATTGTGTTATTGCAGTACCAGGGCACACTGGTTGACACTATAGCTGTGATACTCAGCATGGGGTTCAATGCTAATACATTTTCTATAAGGTTTCCTAAATGCTGTTTAACTTGCCCCAAATTAAACTGCTGCACCTGAATTGACAGGATGTGCCAGCGCGGGAGAGCCGAGCCAAGGAAGACAGGGCTTTAGTCTTTCGGAAGGTGTACAGGTGATCTTACTTGTTACTTGTGCAAGCAGAGCGTGCAAGTAATGTTATCAGTCAGGTCCCTTGACTCCCTTAGCAGCATATGATATGACGTCATATGTTGGCACAAAGCAGACTGTGCAGGTATGTATTCCGTCATGCTACGAAGCATATGTCCCATGACGTGATGAAGATATGTACCAATGTCCCTTAGCAGCATATGATATGACGTCATATGCTGGCCCCGGACATACGGAAGCAGACCGTGCAGGTATGTTTTCCGTCATTCTACGAAGCGTATGTCCCAGATATGTACCAATGCCAGGGTATAATTGGTTATCGATAGTGACGTAACGATGACATGTTTCAGTGTCGGGTGGACTAAAGGCAATGCCCCTATGTATACATGTATGTAATCTGACACCACTGCCATAACAGGCATAAGTAATCATTACCATACTTCTAAATACTTTTCATCCAAAAGCAAGGTACGTAGCAAATAGCTAAACCAAATAAATAAATATAGCAAATGTTCTTTCACAGAAAAGCTGAAATTTGAAAGTTTGTAGCAGTCTACAGTACTTGCACGCTCTGCTTGCGCGGCCTACTTGTGTGCAACAAGCAAGTAGGCACTCGACAGAGTGCAGTTCTAGTTAGAAATACCTCCAGAACATGATCTCTTCTATCAAAATGAGGGGGAAAAAAATAAAAATAAATACAGCCCCAGTAAAAGGATATAGTCCAAAACATAGGCACAGTTGAAGCCATTACAACTGGTGAAAACTGGCGGCCATCTTGAAAAATGTAGGAATTATGCATGGCCTGAGGTTGATTACCAATTAGGGTGTTATAACGGTGATCTGTGCCAAATGCCATGCTTGTATCACCAACTGTGGATTAACCATGAGCAGATGTACAGTTATGTAATTTATCAGCAGCCATATTGGAAAACATGCCACCATATTGGAACTTAATGTTACTTGCTTGGTAGAAATACCTCCAGGACATATTCTCTTATATCAAAATTTGGGGGAAATCAAAGATTCAGCCTCAGCAAAGTGCTATAGTCTAAAACGTACATGTAGGTCCAGTTGCAGCCATTTTGAAAACTGGCGGCGATCTTGACAAATTTAGGAATTATACGTGGCCCAAGGTTGATTATGAATTAAGGTGTCATAAAGGTGATCTGTGCCAAATGTCATGTTTGTATCACCAACTGCGCATTAACCATGAGTAGATGTACATTTATGCAGTTTATTGGCAGCCATATTGGAAAACATGACACCATATTGAAACCTAAAGTTATTTTGATCTTACTTGGTAGAAATACCTCCAGAACATATTCTCTTATATCAAAATAATGGTGAAATCAAAGATGTACAGCCCTAGCAAAGTGTTATAGTCCAAAACGTATAGGTCCAATTGCAAACTGGCGGCCATCTTGAATCTTTTTGGATTTCTGCGTGGCCCGAGGTTGATTATCATTTAGGGTCATATGAAGGTCATCTGTGCCAAATGTCATGCTTTTATCACCAACTGAACTATCATGTCCATTTCCCGCCTAGCTATAGCCTCAGTCAACTACATGTCTTCCGTTCCGGGCATCGCACTCACATGCCGCACTGTCTGCCAATCCCCACTTCTGCAATGATGCATTGAAACGCCCAACCCCAGTTCTTAAGCGGTTCAGTGTGGTCCATTGCTTGCGAGGAAGATCATCTCCTCCTATGGCGCCATCTGATGGATCCCAGATGAACCGATGCATGTGGGAGGGCCCGGCTGACTCCCACTCCTGCTTCCACGCTGCTGCTAGCCGCCATGCATCTCTGGAGATGACCTCATGGCAGGAGATACGCGTAAATAGCACCAGTAGGTACCATTAGCCTAGCTGCATTTATAAACATAGATAGCAACGAAATAATTAACTATGCATGCACCTCTTGGTACCACAGCACCTCAAAGGCCCTTACAACAAGGCTCCAGACTTCCCAAAACAAACTGGTCATGTTACTACATGGAACGGCTTAGGTTGACGACAGAAGTACAGCATTTTGCAATGGGCCTGGCCTACAAGATTCACTACCACCTTAAGATACCCATGTATCTGTCAAAATACTTCCTTAACGTAGAGCCATATGAAATCCGTGTTAACAGGAATCGCGGAAATGACCAATAAAAATGGAATTGGAATAAAACGCGGAATATTGCAGAATTGGCCCTAATCTGGGTTGAAATTCAGTTTTCGGGAGAAAATGGAACATTCAATGGTCAGGTTTGTTCAGAAATCAAGTGAAGACGGCCGATTATTATATTTTGTCATAAATGCGCAAAAAGAACAAAACAACCACTCCACTCTCATTGAAAATCCGGTAGAGTACGGTTGTAAGGTGATGTATAGCTTAGCTGCGTGTCTCTGTAACACCGAGGAGGAGTAGACACAGAGCACAGCACGCTCTGCCTGCTCCTGCCTCCGTCCCAGTTCCACACACACGGAGTAAAGAGAGAGAGGAGTAGAGGACCAGGGCTAGGAGTAAGACTAATCTTGTAAGCATAAGCATTGCTGTTTTCATCTTGCATTAACAAAAATAAAATCCACACTGAGAGGGACATAAGGTGTAACAGTGGTAGACCTACAAGGCTACATTAGCCAACGCTAGCTCCCATGCTAACGCTGCAAACTTACAGCAGCTGTAAACGGTTCTTTGATTGATTGTGTGTGTGTGTGTGTGTGTGTGTGTGTGTGTGTGTGTGTGTGTGTGTGTGTGTGTGTGTGTGTGTGTGTGTGTGTTCAGAATAGCCACCAAACCCATACGTGTGTTCTCCCTTCATGAGACATACTCCTATCTAGGGCATAGGTTTAACATTGCAGGTGAATGGAAGGAACAAGTTAACCTCATCTTGTCCGAGTTCACATCGAGGTTGGATCTTATTGACAGATGCTCTCTACCATTAACAATGAAGCTAGAGGCCATTAGACCAATAGCACTGTCTAAAGTCCAACACTTTTTCTCTAATGTTCACCTCATGCAGAAGGTACTAAGCGAAATGAACAACAAAACAGTGAGCTTAGTACGTAAGTGGTTTTCCCTGAACACACACAGCACCCGTGACATTATTCACCATCCTCAGTGGGGGGGCGGGCTGGGTGTACCGAATGTGTCATGGATCTATATCAGCATGCGCATAGCTCATCTATTAAGCATGCTGAATAATGATGATAAGGATGTTAGGGAGCTAGCCAGATCTTCCCTGTTCCTCGATATGAGGAGACGCAAGGTCCCCTTAGCCAGGGAGCCACAGCCCCACTTCCTTGGGTTCAAAAGGAAACCCAGTGGGAAACTGGACACTCGCTCCCCAGGCTTCGGAGTCTCGTCAGATTGGCCGGATCTGAACGACCTCTGCATCCAAGCCGGTGTGTCCCTGGAGTGGGCGCGGCCTGACTCTGAGACTGTGGAGGTCTCTGAGGACATAATAACTGACCTTCTCACCTCTGTTAGAGCAACAGTGACCTACAGCGGACACACCCACCTGTTGACACCTAAGGGTGCCCGGCGGACCCTGTTGGATATGTTCCAACATCGGCAACAACAACACTGGACTGGACTCAAACTCCAGGGGAAACTGGCTTGTCTTCCCCATGCTGACCACTCTGTTTCCCATTCATTTATAAGGAACACTGCTCTCAATGAGGACATTATCACCTTTACAGTAAAAGCCAGGCTACAGATCCTTCCCACCAAACTCAACCTTTCCCTCTGGTTTCCCTCCACCCATGCACCTCATTGCTTGCATCACACCACAGGGCTTGTTACAGAAACCATGTCACACATTCTGAATGGCTGTTTTGCCTATAAAGGGCTTTACATAGCACGCCACGACAGAATAGTTGATCTCATAACTAAGGACATTTCTAAACACTTTGCACTGTCTGTGAGAATGTACAAACATTCCTGTGTCAAACCTTCCATGTTTCAACTCTGTACTGAAAATACTGACATTTTTGCACATCTCTCTGCTAACACACCAGATGTTGTTGTGGTCAATGAAATGGCCTGCACCTTTGACTCTAGCTTAGAGGAAGCCTTTATGACTAAGGTCATTAAGTACCAGCCGCTCCTCCAGACCATCATTGAACTAGGCTATAGGTGCAATCTGTATGTGTTTATCTTCGGCAGCCTAGGACATGTACACAGTTTGGTCGTAAGAGGCTTCCAACAACTTGGGATGCCAAAAAAAGCAGCCAAACGGCTTGCGAAATTCTGTGCAATATCTTCCACTATCGGTAGCCGCCAAATATGGCGAAGACGCTGTTACCTGTACCCCTGAAGGGTGTGTGGGTATTTGTTCGGGATTTGCTGACTGCATTCTGTACGGCACCTTGTAAATATTTGTGTCCTTGTATTTGTATCTCTTATGTGGACATAAATAAATGATTAAAATGTGTGTGTGTGTGTGTGTGTGTGCGCGCGTGCATGCATGTTTGTGTGTGTGTGTGTGTGTGTGTGTGTGTGTGTGTGTGTGTGTGTGCGTGCATGCGAGCCAACTGAATGTTTTCTAAAAGGAAATAACTAACTGCAAGCCAATGAAGAATTAACCAATCAGTAGCATTGTCAGTATTTGTCTTAATTTCTAATTCATATTTATTTAGTTGACAATAATTTAACTGTAGGCCAGTGTTTTGAGACATACAAGGCTATTGTCTTGTATTGCTATAAAATTATGATCTTGAAAGTGGCAAATTTCAGTGGTGGAGTAAAAACAACAAGGTCACATGGCTTTGGGGAGTTTGGGCAGCAGATCTACAAGCTCTCAACGTGTCATGCTGCAATGTGCTGTGGGCTTGTAGATCACCAATTTGGATAAATAAACTGATTATTTTTCCCTGATTTAAAAAAAAATGTTTTAAGCCTGTGCCTGCACTTCATACAGCACTATGTTCCATATTGAGGACGGTTTCTGAACTGCCCACAGCCCTCCTATGAGGCACAGACTGAGTAGAAAAGAATTGTGCCATTCTATCATGATTATTATTAGTGAGGACCTATTATATGAAGATAGGTTGAAAAGTGGTGAAATGGTCCTTTAACAGTTTGCAGGATTACAGTACATTTCAAGAACTCAATACAAAAACTGTTGACTTTGGACGACACCAGAAAGCATTACTTGTTTACAATCGGGTCCATCCTTTTCAATTAATCAGAGACGTACAAAAACAGGAAATCATCATAAAAAGGATGTAAAAGGGGAAAAACATCTAGGGCTCCGTCTTGCGCCACCTTTAACCCTTATCCCTAAACGTATAGACCAATTATTTGTTTACAAACATTGGGACTGGGCGCACGGGTGACTGTTTCATGTAATCAATTCCCAACAGATCTCAAAACCGGTTTTGGGGAGCGCTGGTTTCAGTCCATTCAACCTCCTCTTGTGAGTTGGCTATAGTGAGGTGCTCCCTAAGAGACATTTACACTTCAAAGTGAAACAGTGTTGCGCACCGAGAACAGCTGATATACAAGCTCACATCGCATCACAGATGCGACTGTTGTGAGCGTAGATGTCTGCGTGCGCGACACCATCACGGGACGAAGCATGCATTATACTTGATGGGCTGCAGGTGCGCGTGCAGCCATGCACAAAAAGGCTCTGCTGCTGTGATCATGAGCGCACCTCCCGTTCTTATGACAGCGACTGGAGGTGTGGTTTTGAATTGCTATTATTGTTCAAACACAACAGAAACCAAAGACTATATATTTCAAGGGTGAGACATCACAATAAAAATCCTAAACATTCTTACTCCACATTGGGAGAAAAATTGCATCTGAAAGTTTGATGGGGCATTTTTTACACGTGAGTGCAGTTAGAACTTTTCCATTTCATCTTGAGAGGAAGGGTTCTTGTGCTGCCGCTATGCGTGCGCATCCTGTTTCTTATCAGTGTGACGTCGTCTCTTTTCCTATTTTGAAAAACATTAAAAAATTGTTCAACTAGCCGATTTAATATTAAAAAATAACGAATTAGTTTAGTGATAGTATTAACTACTGCTTGTTTATAACAGGTTACAATATTTTACTGCTGCTAGTATTAACTACTGCTTGTTTTTAACAAGTTACAATATTATTACTGCTGCTAGTATTAACTACTGCTTGTTTATAACAGGTTACAATATTAATACTGCTGCTAGTATTAACTACTGCTTGTTTATAACAGGTTACAATATTAATACTGCTGCTAGTATTAACTACTGCTTGTTTATAACAGGTTACAATATTATTACTGCTCTAGTACTAACTACTGCTTGTTTATAACAGGTTACAATATTAATACTGCTGCTAGTATCAACTACTGCTTTTTTATAATAAGTTACAATATTATTAGGCTACTGGTGCTAGTATTAACTACTGCTTGTTTATAACAAGTTACAATATTATTACTGCTGCTAGAATTAACTACTGCTTGTTTAGGATCATTTATAACTAACAAGAAGATATGAGAGAAATACTCGTCGTGTTGTTCCATGTTAAAAGATGAGTCAATACTATAAAAGATAAATGTAGTAAAAACAAGGTGAATCAGTTCAACTTACCTGCTGTGTTTCAGGGTTGAGCTGCTTAACAAACACACTGTATTCAAACCTTTTACTATTATTATTATTATTATTATTGTTGTGTTTTCAAACCACGCTCTTAACAGGCTAACAGCTAGCTGTGTGTGAACGCAGCCATTCAACGCACAAAGGCCTACTGTGCAAGGGCTGTGCGCATGAGCACTAGCTCTTTAAGACAGAGTTACGACAACTCTGTTCACGTCACGGGGCTTCAGTCCAATGGCGGCTCTTCTACATAGACTTCTATTGAAAGGGGACATCCGGGAGTTTTACCGAGTATACGGAATCTTAGAGTATATATCTTAGAGTATGAAATGTTAATGTTGATTTAGCATCAACATGATTATTTACCGATATAAATACATGGTTTGATAACCTACAAGTAGGCGAAAGTCATTTTCTGCCAGGCGTATGTCTCTCCATCTACCCCGTCTTCAAGCCTCCATCCCTGGGCAGAGGTTGAATGATTGACTGGTGGTCGTGGAGCTCTGTGCAGTGCCGTCTCTTTACAGTCTAAAATCAATGGTTAAATTATTCCATAACACTGAAAATAATCAATTTTCCAATTAAAATCAAATTATGGTTAAGTGTGTAAATTACATTTATTCTGTTTGGACAAAGTGCAGTTAAGAAAAGGTGGAGATCAAGGAAGAATTTCTCTATGTCACATGTGAAGTGTAAAACTGGGAATTTCACCCAAGGAATCCATGATGAAGTGCTAAGATAACCACAATAATAACCCAGATTCGTATTGATGTGCTTACCGAGATAATCAAAATGCTTTCATTTTAAACCAACCTCTGAATTAAAACATTGGGTTCTGCAAAAGTCACAGATCAAATTGCAATGATTTTTAAAATAATCTATTATTCACACTGGATAAACAACAGTGGGACTGGAATACTGTACATCCAGTTTTGAGACATATTTCCTATGCACATATATGAACCTGAATGGCATAGAATAGCCTACGCAGCATTTATTCTGCATATCAGATATTGGAATATGTTCATATTGTCTAAAGAACCAAAAACAATATCTGTCTGGTCAAGCAGTAGATCATGTACGATTTGGTATTTGTGTTAGTAATATGTCTAAAAAGTCATTGCTCATAGTGGTGCGCAAATTGGCATGACAAGTGTCAAAGTGCTCTTTTTTAAACTATATTGACATTCTTTTTCAATTACAATTGTGACAATATTGTCACACTTTAAATATTATTTTGTTATATAAATATATAGTTTGTATTACATTTGTTGGTTGTCTGATACATATTTAATATTTATTATATTTGCATTCATAGTGCTACAAGTGCTATGAAAAAGAACCCATCATTTATTGTATTTTGGCCTTTTATTAGAGATCTGTAGCATTATTATTTAATAGTTTAGAGTGGTGCTGTGACCTTGCATTTGCCATGCAGGCTTAAAGTGTTCTTCAGAGCTAAAATTGTTCTACATTGTCATTGGTAAAGTGTATTTGTAAAATGTATGTAGCCTATATTTTCACTTTCTTCTAAATGTGAATTAGCAAAAGTATAAAGTCCCTTTAAAAGCAAATATTCAACTGCAGCACTGCACCACACAATAACACAAGTTGGAATGAACTTCAGTTTATTGCATTAATATTATATTATATGGTGTGTAAACAGTTCATAGAGGTGTATAAAAATAACGAATTTAAAGAATCAGATACATCCATGTTCTTAATCTATTCAAAATGCTAATATGATAAAAACAGCTATGGTTTTATATTTCCTTTCCGAAAACACTGGGGGGGCAGACGATCCTATACCATCTATGCCTGGCATAGACTGTAAAAAGGCTGGCAGTGTCAGGTTAAGACGAGTCTGCTGCCAACATAGCGATGCGCGTTCTCCACGAGTAGCACGCACACGCACACACGCACGATGCTAGTTCATGTGTCGGTCGTCGCGCGTTCATGTGTTTGAGGGCAAAAATCCAGAATGCACAGGGCTCCTAAACCGGAAGGAGGAGTGGATTCGCCTCATGCGCTTCTGAGCAACTCAATGCAAGTGGACGGGAGGAGAACTTGGGTGTCTTCTCTATTGTATATATACTCTAAGTGCTGGAGCCTGGAGCGTGCACGGTGCACGTACCTTAAACGGCCACTAGGGGGGAGCCATGTACAGTGGAGAGCAGCTATGGAACAGCTATAGAGCTGAAAATTCTCCCATAGAGATTTACTAAAATATTGATATAAATTATTCTAAGCCTAAATTCCATCCAGGATCCTGGTGAGTCATGAAAACAAACAAACAACAAGATTGCATATTTAATTAAATGATTAACTACATTTAATAAATGCTCTTTGTTTAGCGTTTTTCATTTTCATTTATTCACAGAATCAGAGGTCTTATGGTCATGATTCACCAGGATCCTGGAAGGCTTGCTTCTAGGGTTAAAATATTTTATATAAATATTTAAATGAAAAGTATAGCCTATTTTTAAAAAAAAGTATAAATATGTTTGGGGAAAAAAAATATGGTCGATTTTTTCAGTGGGTCCAGAAAAGCAGGCCCACTAAATATAAACTTAAAATCATTTGATGAATCACATCTAACAATTCAATGTCAGTCTCTTCACCACACACACTACACATACACTTTACATTTCTACTAATATGTATTTTTACTTTTTAATGTATAGGCCTACTGAGTATCCATTGTTGTATTATTTATGATTTATTTTGTTAAATTAGATTAACCGTATAAATCCCCACAGGGTTTTTTAAATCTCACCCTACAATATGTTGTTCCAAATGTGTTGTTTTAAAATGTGCGAATAATACAAAAATATATAATCCTATCCATCGTAGGAATTGTATTATAGCGAATACATTACACCAATATTCCCTTTAACTCCAGCTAATCCAGTTCTTTCCATTCCGTCTTTTCTTCTGTATACTTCCTGCAGTACAGAAGTATACAGATTTCTTGATGAATTGAAAATGGAGGACCCTGATGTAAACAAGTCTTGGTGTACAACACTGATGATGTGTCCAAGTTCATGATGTTTCATTAACTGAAAAACTCTGGGAGTTGTAGTACCAGTGACAACAACCCTAATTGACAACCAAATAAACAAAAACAAAAGCAAATTATTCTCCTGCTTTGTCAACTTCAAAAAAGCATTCGATTCAATTTGGCATGAGGGTCTGATGTAACCTGACGCTGCCAGATCCAAAAAGCTTGCTACACAAATTTGTTTCACAGCTTATTTGGATCTGGGATCGCGGAAGCAAATTCGATGACGGGGCTGTCCTTTTTTTCAAGATACATGGTAGATGATTGGATGGGAGCGTCTGTCTATCACCGTGTGGGCGTGCAAACACAACCAATCATATCGACGTGTCTATATACCGTCACATCCGCATCCCGCCTTTAGCTCACGCTGATTGGTTCGGTACGAAGCAGATCTGTCTCAGGCTCAACTCTGTCGGAGATCCCAGATGAGTGTTGTGTTGGGGAATATGTTTCCGCAATACCGCCCTCATCTGGCAGCGTCAGGTTAGGTCTGATGTACAAACTGTTGGAAAGTGGCATTGGGGGGAAAACCTATGACATCATAAAATCAATGTACACTAACAACAAATGCACAGTTAGAATAGGCGAAAAGCACACAGACTTTTTCCCCCAAAGCCATGGTGTTAGACAGGGATGCAGCCTGAGTCCAACACTCTTCAACATATATATACGAATTAGCTAAAACGTTAGAACAGTCTACAGCTCCAGGCATCCCCTTGGCAAACAGAAATCAAATGCTTACTTTACGCAGATGACCTGCTGCTGCTATCCCCAACCAAGGAAGGACTACAGCAGCAACTTGATCTCCTACACAAATTCTCCCAGACATGGGCCCTGACAGTGAACCTAACCAAGACTAAAATCATGATATTTCAAAAAAGGCCCAGAGAGCACTTAAGTTCTACAACCACCTAAAAGAAAGTGACCTAGATGCACTCCATAACAAGGCACTCACACACAGTGAAACTCTAGAGAGATGCCCCCTCAGCCAGCTGGCCCTGGAACTCCGGGTACAAACACAAACAGAGCCACAAGATAGAAAACCCATTGGACTAAACCAAATTATAAAACAGCAAAGGGAAAACTATCTGACACATTGGAAAGAAGCAACACAAAAGCAGAGTAAACTAGAATGCTATCTGGCCCTAAACAGAGAATACACAGTGGCAGAATACCTGAGCACCGTGACCGACCCAAAACAAAGAAAAATCTTAACTAGGTACAAACTCAGTGAGCACAGTCTCGCGATCGAGAAAGGCCGTCATAGGCAGACCTGTATCCCGAGAGAAGACAGACTATGCACCCACTGCACACTAAATGAAGTGGAAACCGAGCTACACTTCCTAACCATCTGTCCATTGTACCAAGACATCAGAGACACATACTTCCCACAGATTACAACCACACACAGAGATTTTGAAAACATGACCAATGACAAAAAACTCCCATATCTGCTGGGCGAAGTACAACAATGTGCAAACACAGCAGCAAGATTTGTGAGTTGCTGTGATAGGACAAGGATATCAAATGGAACACAACCACCCTAAAGACTAATCATTGTGTATATTCCTGCACTATACCTGCATCGAGTGATCTTGGTACATAGAAGTTGATCTATTGAAGATTCTGACCTTCAAAGTACATAGTTTTTGTTTTGATTGTATTGCTGTATTGTTGTATTCTTTCTGCTTTGGCAATGTAAACGTATGTTTTCTCATGCCAATAAAGCCCTTTGAATTGAATTGAATTGACAACCAGGAACAGACTGAATAACTCTGGGAGTTGTAGTACCAGTGACAACCAGGAACAGCCTGAAGAACTCTGGGAGTTGTAGTACCAGTGACAACCAGGAACAGCCTGGGTGACGACCACCAAGAGGGTGGTGACATCTGGAGAGACAGAGGACTGCTGGAGAGGGTGGAGAGGGTTGGCAGCCCAAACCACTTCTTCTGTGAGGAGGAACCAGGGGGGCAGTCAGAGAGATATTTTGTGAAGCCACTAAGGAAATGAAAGTTCATATAATGGCCTGTTGTGGCGCTGTCACTGGACCCAGAAAAACCCATAGAAGTCCATGTATTTTGGCCCAACTTCACCTAGACTGTATTACCTTAATAAACATGGTCATGAATACTTTTTGCTTCCAGTCACTAGTTTAAAGTCTCATTTCTAATGTCATAATATTCTTTTTGGAAAATTATGGTCCCATTTATAAAAAAAATGACCATAAAGTCGTGCATGTTCTGATCGGGGCGTGGCTACCGTTACAGTCTATGAACGGGATCCCCCACCCACTCGAGTCAAAATAAAAACCAACGAAGAAGAAGGGGGAAGTCCCGCCTCGTTGTCTGGGCCAGCCAATGGGCCAGCTGGCCTGAGCTGGGCCAAAACGGATCTAGAAAGATGGCGACTTCCATTGCAAGGACTGACAGGCTTCATTTTATGTTCATGTTAGACCCGCGGAACGCTTTGTCCATATTTTTTACAGTCTATGGGAGGAACCCAAAATGCTACAGACTGCAGTAACACCTGCAAGGAGGGTTTAAAATTAGCCTCGGTGCAGCTTGAGAGGCTGGCTGTATAGCTGGAGTTGTACCGAAGCTGATGCCACTAGGACACAGGACAGACAATGGGGGCTGTAGTGTAGCATGCCACTAGGACACAGGACAGACAGTGGAGGCTGTAGTGTAGCATGCCATATAGGACACAGGACAGAGACAGTGGGTGCTGTAGTGTAGCATGCCACTTGGACACAGGCCCGGGGTCTGATCAGCCATGGTTGGGTCGCATGGAGGAGGCTGTCTGTTGTAAGACCCAGAAACACCCAACGACCCCAGGTTTACAACACTGATGATGTGTCCAAGTTCATGCATCAGTAGATGTTTAATTAACTGTATCTGCTGCTGCTTTGTGTATCCTGACTCAGACTGTATGCCTGCAACATAACTGCAACATGGAGAGACGTCAAGGCAGGGTGGGCTCCAGAGGGGGGGCATGGGGGGGGGGCTTTGGTGGAGGCTTAGCCCCCCTCAAAACAAGCCCAATTGACTGACTTCTATGTAAACCAAGATTCATTACCCCCCCTTCTAAATAGCCAGCCCCCCCTTAGCACCCCCAGTCACAATTGTCTGGAGCCGTCACTGGGTCAAGGTGTCTCATTTCAATACACATACCTTAGACTTACTTTATTCTGTTATAAAAATGGATTCATTGTCTAACAATAATAATATTTTGATTTATGAGTTGATTTACTAAACAGTGTAATGAAGTTACAGCACTGCTTTGCCCGTTAAGAGTAAGCATGTTTATTTGTACGATTCAACAAGGAAGACAACAGTCTTATCAAAACTTTACTATTGTATCTCCCCCCTTCTCCGCTCCCCCCATTGGCTCCCGGTCGCTGCATGCCCGCACAGAATACAAAACTCTGATGCTGGCATTCAAAGCAACCAAAGGTATGGCTCCCCCATATCTTACAAGTATGATCGTACCCTACAAACCCTCCCGCGCACTCAGATCAGCCAACGCAGGGAAGCTGGACGTACCTTCACTTAAAAACGCCGGGACAACGCTCCACACGTCCCAAACTCTTCTCCCTTCTGGCTCCAAAACTATGGAATGCACTTCCCATCACAGTCAAACCTGCAGCCTCACTCCCAATCTTTCGCCGTAGTCGGAATTAGAATAAATAGTATTTTAAACAGACTTAAGCCCAACACACACTGGCTCCGTCCGACGCGGCGCGACGCGTTGCCGCCTGGAAAATAGAACTGGTTCTATCGGCGCGTCAGGCGAGGCGTCAGCGCGCGTCGGACGCCACTGGTGTGCGATAGGTTCATTGAAAATAATGGAGGCGGCTGTTTTGACGCGCGGTGGTCGCAGACGGTGTGTGATGGGCTTTAGGGGAGAACGGGGTAAGATGAACCACTTTTTGTTGTCCTGGAAGCAAGGCAAAATGAGATGGCAGTAAAATCTAATGATCTACCCATATGTCAGGATGTCTTCTATCAATTGAAATGATGAGTAACGCTGGGGCTCCACCGGACGCGTTGCGTCTCCGTCACGTGCGTCTCCATCGCGTGCGTCAACAAAAAGAACCAGGGCAATTTGAATGTAGTCACGCAACGCAACGCGGGCAGTGGAGCCACCCTTCATTGATTAAAAAGGGAACATTCCCTGCAGGTGACGCGACACTGACACGCCCGGTGGAGCCCCGGTGTAAGCATCTATGACAAAGGGCCATGAAAGTATGACCTTTTAAAAAAGAAGTGGTCATGTGTCTCAATTTGCCCCAGGTAAGGGGTAAATTGATCCAAGTCGAGGGGCAAGTCGAACCACATGATTTTAATGTTAAAACCTTAAACTTGAAAAGATAATGTATTCACTTATCAATAATAACATAATAACAGTTTTCCTTTTTGCAAATAGTCTTATGTATTTGTTTATTTATTATTAAACATTATTAAGACAATTAAATAAAGTTTGTTATTCAGAACCTTATATTTGCAATATTGTTAATACAATATTGCAAACTTCTCTTAAATGAGAATGTACATGCAAATGAAAGGTCATTCAGTATAATTTGCGTAGCAAAGACTTAATAAAAAAAATATGAATAGTGATTCCCATTTAAATCAATTTACCCCCGGACATTGGCTCATCTTACCCATAGCCACCATTTTAGAAAACAATGACTAGAATAAGTTACTTCAGACCATTTATTTGCTAAATGATTCACATGGTTCTATCCATTGGCAAAAACATCAACATGTATGATATTACATTTTAGACCTAGGCACATTTTTCTTTGTATAACAGTCATTTTACATGTGTCGAAATTTTACTTTGACCGACATTGTGTAAAATAATGTTTTCTACTTTCCCCATGTGCTTCCCAACTTCACAGCCAGGTATAAATGATGGATGCTTACTAGATTTAAGGTCACATGGCAACACAGTTTTCTAGTTTTTTAGATAAAGGGGGTGGTTCAATTTACCCGCTGGCTCATCTTACCCCGTTCTCCCCTATAGCTTGTTACGTAGACAGCACTAGAATTGCATTTTATGTAGTCAAAGGACTTTATAGTACGGTTACACACCGGCATTCCGACGCATCGCCATTCCGATCATTGACTTCTATTGATCGGAATGGCGGGGTTTCTCCCCTTTGGTTAAGACCCCGCCACTCCGACGATTAAACACATCGCTATTCCGAACCCTATTGATCGGAATGGCGGGGTTTCTCCACTTTGGGAAAGACCCCGCCACTCCGACCCCCCCCCCCCCCCCCCCCGCCTCCGATACGTACATCAATCCAGCCCCCCCACCACCCCACTCCGTGGATGTGCGTGGGGAGGCGGCCTTTTTTCCGTACGGTCGAGATGTCTGTCTGACGGACAGACTCTATCTCTATTATTATTATTATTATTATTATTATTATTATACTGATGACAGAGTATGATTGCCGGACAGCGAGTCTTCTTCAATGATCGATAAGATATTATATAGCCTGCATGCTGCGTAACCTCAAAGCAGTCACGTAGGCCTACGTGTTGCCCTGCAGTGGGAATATTAAAACGCAATAATATAATGCTTGTCACATATATTTTATTATAAACATTGTCATCATCATCATCATCATTGTTGTCATCATATTATTATTATTTGTATTATTAGTTGTTGTTGTTGTTGTTATATAGGCCTAGGCTATATGATTCTTGTTATTGTTGTTATTTTCAATCTTCCTTGTGAATAGGCTACTAATCCAATATTTTCATGTTATCTTACTTGTGAGTAGTAGGCCTATCTAATGCGCAGCCTTTAGCCTATCTTCCACACCCAAAAGGAGTGCGAACCCGGAGTGCGAACCCGGTCTCTCTTTTAGGACTGATTCTAATGGAAAAAAGGAGGACACGATTTGAACTCTCTCTCACTCTAACAGATCACAGACACGCACTGCCCAGCTCGCTTTAAAGCCCATGACTAGAGAGAGACTTATTGCATAGCCCACTGTGGTAGAATAGTGAAGTGCATCGCTCCTTTGCAGGACTTGTCGACAACCATACAAACGTTTTTGAACAACGCTTATATATCCACCCATGGTGCAGAGTCAGACCACAAGACGTGAATGTAGCTGCATTCTGCAATGCATTATACGGCATAACTTTGCGCGGCGGCGCATACTAAAAAAAATCACACACGTGTGAACTGAGTGGTGCAATCCCCCCCCTCTCTCTCTCTCTCTCTCTCTTTAGAGACACAGCACTACCCCTCCCTCTGTTTCTGGCGCCCTCTACTGGTATAAATCAGTAACATACTCAGGCTCATGTGCACACACAGGTACACAGGTATGTACACGGACATTGCTGGTTGTAGGAGTGGTTGCACCACTCAAAAAAGCTAACATTCGAATCTGTACATATGGCCTATATGTGTCGATAGCTTGTAAATCTGTTATTTTTTCCAGCATGTTAACTTAAAACATTGAAATGTGCTGGCTTGTAGAGGGTACTGTATGAATAAGCAAAATCCGTTACTTAGTAGGAACGAACAAACCAACAGCCATGCAGCTTAAAGCTGCTCAGAGAGGAATCTCAACATAAGTGGATTTCATAATGTGCAGTATAGGGCTATAGGCCTACATGTGTCATAATAATTAGTAAATCAGTGTACACAATCTGAAGAAAACCTGGAGACTGACATTCAGTATAGGTTAATAAAGATCAAATATATGGACTGTACAGTGCAGTACACATCGCTGATACACCTTTAGGCTTATGCTGCATAATATAACAAAGGCCTACAGCAGGGATACTCAAATAGATTTACCTGTGGGCCACATTACAAAAATGGCAAGGGGCCAGGGGCCAGTAGATAAAATTACGACATTAATGATACTTGATAACTTCTCTCTTTCAATTGCTTTATTTTCGCAAAATGTATTAAAGTACAATGTGCATGCACACAATATGTAAATAAATAAATGTGTTATACATTTTCTTGCATAAACACAAAGAGCTGTTTCCATAACTGCACAAATTATTGCACGTAACATGAGTAGCTGTTATAATAACATAACATGAGTAGCTCTTTGCCTGCCTGCCTGCCTGTCTGTCTGTCCATGAGTAGTTATTTGTCTGTCTGTCAATGAGTAGCTGTCTTACTGTCTGCCTGTCTATGAGTAGCTGTCTGCCTGCCTGTCTATGAGTAGCTGTCTGTCTGCCTGCCTGCCCAATTGTCTATGAGTAGCTGTCTGTCTGTCTATGAGTAGCTGTCTGCCTTCCTGCCTGTCCAATTGTCCATGAGTAGCTGTCTGTCTGTCTGTCTATGAGTAGCTGTCTGCCTTCCTGCCTGTCCAATTGTCCATGAGTAGCTGTCTGCCTGCCTGTCCAATTGTCTATGAGTAGCTGTCTGCCTGTCTATGAGTAGCTGTCTGACTGCCTGCCTGTCCAATTCTCCATGAGTAGCTGTCTGTCTGTCTGCCTGTCTATGAGTAGCTGTCTGCCTGCCTGCCAGCCAGCAAGTTGGTTAACAGAAAATAAATTGTTATGGCTGAGTAAAATAAAATACAATAAACACAATTTGCCTGAAAATAGATTACCCAGCTATGACCTTTTTCATGAAAAAAAATGAGTAGTGATATGGCTGACTGAGTAAAATAAAACAATCTACCTGAAAATAGATAGCTATAAAAGTGAAGAGCAATTTCCGCAATTACCATTTCCGCAATTTCCTCAATTTCCATTTCCGAAATTTCCATTTCCACCATTTCCGCAATTTCCGCAATTACCATTTCCGCAATTTCCATTTCCGCATTTCCGCAATTTCCATTTCCACCATTTCCGCAATTTCCGCAATTACAATTTCCGCAATTTCCATTTCCGCAATTTCCGCAATTTCCAACTATTAATGGCAGCTGGGTTTCATCATTCAAATAAAATAGAATTCTGTCCGTTTAGCTATAAAATTATGTCAGGGAATAGGGATACACAGTATATGTCTTTCATTTGCATTGCATCCCCCCCCCCCCAAGCTTTTATTTTCGTTCGAGTAATAGTACAACTCTAATAGTATTACTTATAATAATGTAATTAAAGATTAAAGATTTTTTTTTCTTCTTTTTTTTTTTTTTTCATTGGTGGGCCAGTCATAATGGTCCCGCGGGCCTGATGTGGCCCGCGGGCCTGAGGTTGAGTATCACTGGCCTACAGTGTTGCACATATAGGACTTCACAGAGCGCTTCCACTTTTCACCGTCTTTGGTCATCTTTTTCTTTGTTTCCCTTCTGGTGCGCAAGTCAAATTTACTATAGGCCTACCTATGTTGCAATGACGTGGTGACGTGGGCACATAATTGAAGACACACACACAGTCACACACGCAACAGATATGTCCAGCATGTAATTATGCATACAAGTTCAGTTTTGCTAAGAAGCAAAGAATTACAGCCAGTTCAGATTTTTTATATGTGTATGAGACAACATTAAACGATAGAGCCTACACTGTTCAAAAATTGACATGCAGCCTACAGTGGGAATATATGAAATTAAGTGGGCTGTCCTATCAAAGTATCAATCATAGAAGAAGGCACTTTCCCGGAATTATTCAGCTTCTCGCTCTCTCGCTGTGCGCAAGGCAGCCTCCCTTTACATAATTACATTCCTCACCGGTTCCGGAAAAAAACGGAATCTCTCTATTCCAGATGGCAGACAAAGCAAGAATAAGTAATAACAGGCGAGACAGATGTACATCATGTATAAGTTTATTTGTATTTAATAAAAGGATAGAAATATGACCTGTATTTAAAAAAAAAAAACTTTTGACTTTGTCATGTCACATGTCATCCTGACCGTGCCGTTTGCTTTCATGGACAGATGAACAGCCGAGACAGATCTTTATTTAATGTAATAAATGGTCGGATTAATAGGCCTATGCTTCGACAAAGGTGAGAATTGGCACGCGCGAGCGCACACACACGTGCGCCTTTCCCTGTGCGTTGGCGGTGTTTAAATTCCGGAGGGGGGGGGTGCTCCGGATTGTGTAGCCTACGTTTCGGACGCCGTTTCGGAGGGTGGGGTGCTTGG
Source organism: Protomyctophum bolini (assembly GCF_963924005.1). NCBI lineage: Eukaryota > Metazoa > Chordata > Actinopteri > Myctophiformes > Myctophidae > Protomyctophum > Protomyctophum bolini. The sequence continues at coordinate 49,419,174 of NC_137868.1, forward strand.
TGGGGGCTGGGGGAGGCGGGGTTGTGTGTTGGGTCGGAATGGGGGTGCGTCGGAATGGGGGTGCGTCGGAATGGGGGTGCGTCGGAATGGGGGTGTGTCGAAATGGGGGGGAGTCGGAACGGCGATGCGTCGGAATGCCGCTCTGTTCCCTTATAGTACACATGTATAATATATAATATAGTATGTATAGTTTACATAGATACTCCACTGTTACGTTCTTAGTTTACGCATGATTCATGATAACTACTTTTTATGTGATGTATGTGTGGTAAGGTGGTATTGCTTAAGGTAGCCAACTACGCCACCTGGGGAATTGCGCCCCAGGAGATATTTACTAAATGCAATACTGGACACCCGGAGCACGTAATGACTCCCAAACACAGGTTCAATATACAGTATAATTAGGCAAGGCAGAAACGTGGATAACCAATATACAAAGTCTTTATTAAATTAATTGGTTTTAACAATATAAAAGTTATAAAAACAGTCAATCAAGTAGGTATTTCATGTAGCAAGAATACAGTTCAATAAATAAGGTCTAAAGTGCTATACGGGTTATAAAGTGCTAGAGCATGGATATACATTATATATATGCAATACACAAATACATTTATATATATATATATCTATATCTATATCACACCACTACAAGCCAGTACCGGGGGGAGGAGGCGAGCTGGCAGGCTCACCTATCCAGGGTGGTGGCAATATGCAACACAGCAACTCAAAATAAAGCACAACACAACAAACTCAAAGAAAAGGGCGTTACCACCACCACTGGACGGCTGTACTCTGCTCCAGCGTGGCTGTCCCCGGTACCGGTCCTGTAAGAAGGATAGATAGATTAGCTTGTCGCAGGGGCAAGTAGGGTACAGGATAACAATAACAGTGATCTCTCTCCGGCCTATAGTGGGCCTAGTTGTAATATATATAATACAGCACTAAGTATCTATATATATATATATACACACAAGCCAATATAGAGAGGAATATATTATAATAGGCAGAATATAGAAGACGGCCGCTATGGGCTACAATCAAGAGGGCATTGAGTCAAACGATCAACCAGAGGACCACTCGTGGCCGTGGGTTGCGCCTTCTCACACACTGCAGTCCGAGTGTGGATCGAATGATTAGGTGCAGCAAAGCAGCAGGTGTGGTGCCGGCCCTGGAAGCACAACGGCTGTATTAAAATACTACTCTTATACTACTAGTCACTGAGGCAGGAACAGCGAGACACACAAACTCACCCGCGTTAATGATACCAACGTGCACTGGCGTTGTACCCACTGCAGCGGTAGCCAGGTAAAGCAGTATACTGTAAACAACAAATGCCCATGTTTATACTCCCATGGCGTCAGACACCAAATGAAATATAAATGCTGCGGAGAGGGAGGGACACTAACCTAGGTGGCGCGGTGCTGTTTAACCACACGCCACGGGACAGCAGGGGAAAGCGTACGTAGCTTCAAGGCTAAAACACAACAAGTGCTCACAGTCAAGTTCACAGTCAGCTATCAGGTGCAGGTGAGCGTAACAGCAAAGATAGAGAGACATACCTGCACTGAAGTGCGAACCAAGCGCGCCACGGGACAGCTCTTAGACGAACAAGGTGCGGGAGGAATGACTCAAACCCGTAGAGCCTGTGTCACCCACCAGCAGTGTAGAGGGGAGAGACAGACAGCTGACAAACACGGCCGACGCGTCACCTTATAAAGCCGCTGATACAATCTAGCCCTAATCAGTGGGCGGAGGATGGGACGTGACAGCGTGGGAACGCTCACGCCCATCCTGCCACATATGCCATGCTTTTGTTATTGCTTAATGTAAATTTCTCTGGATTAAGAGTGTCTGCTAAATGCCTAAATTGTTAATTGTAAAGGGTGATGCATTCACAATAAAAGGACATTTGAATACAATAAAAACTATTGGTTTAGAATAGAAAAATAAGAAGCTAACTGAATACAGACCCATAAACCTCAGTAAAAAGCAGCGGTAAACAAAACTTCCAAAGTATTTTATCTAGGGATGGACAATATTTTATCAAATCAGTATGGGCCGATGTTGGCCTTAAAATGCAATATTGTTTTTTTTAATGTCGAAGCTGTTTATATTCGGACATGGGCTAACATTTCAATAACTGTGAATCCCTATATTATTTGGAATAAAATGCACTGTTTTCCAAAATGTCAGTTTGTCACCTCCCTCTTGACATTCAATAGATCCTGTGATCTTTTGTGGCCAGGTGTAATTTCCTGGGGTCTAGTAGGACTATAGAAAACGATACTTAATCACTGTACAATTTGGTAAAACAAATACATTTACCCACTTGTTCGAATGCCATCGCCCCCTGCCAAAAAACGCTAAAAGTGTTTAAACTAAATAAAGCAGCAAATGAAAATATATATAACACTCATTGTCCTTTAAGGTTTTAACAAAAACAAAAGATCAGGAGAATGGAGACCTCTATTGACAGGATTAATTGAATAGTTTATTAGACATGAATGTAAAACAACAACAGAGTTCAGGCAAACACTGATTCCAAAAGAGAGAACACAAAAACAAAGTCCTTGTTTCCATTCAGGCCCTATGCAATCAATTCATAATAGCAAACAAATCACACTTGTGTGAAGTGAGGGCGCTCTTATCACATCATACATCACATTCCATGCTCAGCCAATCAAATCATCACAAATGTCATTCCAGTCAATAATATTTGCCGTCTTCACTTTTTCTGCCCTCACTATTTCTATACTCAATATGTACATCAGCCAATCAAATCATCGTGTTTGTGTTCACACAAAGACAAATCCAAGAGGAGGAGCTAGCGCTCATCAACAATAATTCAATATAATCAATAACAACAAAATATATCATTACAGGAAATAATAAAACACTAAATGTACAGAGTGGGAGAAAGTTAAGAGGGGTGTGGTCACCTTTAAAGGAGAAGTGATCATTTCCTCATCATTGCGCCTGCTGAAAGGTGGACTTTTAGGCCTGTTTTAAAAGATGTAAGTGATCGTATTGTATTATATTGTCTGTATTGTTTTATCTTTTCTGTAAAGATTTTGTTGTGTAACGTAATTATTATTTTCTTGTCTAGTTTGGTTTCGTTTGTCTTAAATGTTTGTGAAATTAATGGAAAAAAGCAATACAATTTTGAATCATAAAAAAAAAAAAGATGTAAGTGATCTGCATTTTTTGAGGGAACATTCCATGTCTGGGTGGCCATGCTGTAGGAGAATTTTGCCATATTTGTTTTGAAATATAGGAGCAGTAAAATAATCCATAATATTGTCCTGTCTATCGACCTCTCTACGAACATACAGCTGTTTAATTTGATCCTCCCAGTGAGCTCTTTTTTTTTCTCGATTCAGTGTCGTCGAGCAATACAATATCATATAGAAAAAAATCACAATACATCAGAAGATCAGGAAAAGAAAACAAAAGATATACATGTGAATTACATAGGTTTACAAAAGAAAAGATAAGACAAATTTCAAAACTATCTAAAAACAGTTACATATTGTGGGGGTATGTATGCTCACAAAGGTTTTAAAACGACTTAAGGGTAGGGGAGAGCCGCCAAGGATGTGACATTTTGCACGTTTCATTTTTTTACTCAGAGATCCGTTTATCTACACATATAATATTTTCAGGCAACGGACCTGCACATGTCTGCTACCATAAACCACTTCAAGTTATTTTTTTGATAAAACAGGTCGGGAGTTATTAAACCGAACGTGGACGCTGTTTCAGTGTTACATTATATATCGGATTAATTGTAACGGCATGCATGATAAATGTAACAACGCTAAAAAACACCATTAAACATATCGTTTTCAGCTTAAAGCAATTATATTTCATTGAAGCAACTCCTTAGCATTGTTTTCATACCATGGATGTGATAAGAAAATGTATCAAACATAAGGGAAATATTAAATAGTATCGGGTGTACCAGTTTGGGCTTTTTTTTTCCAGTTCAATGGGGAAATACATTGATTAAACAAACGTTTGATTGATTGAGTTGTACAATGTTATACAACCCTAAACTCATTTTAGAATACACTACACAATACAATACAATTTTAGAACATATAATATTGGCCAATATGTCAAATATGTAAATATTACATATAATATAATATTACATATAATAATACATTACAACACATGTTACAAATGGCCCACTTTTGCAAGTTTTCTTTGCCGTTGCTTACAGACCAGAATGAACGTGAATTCCGTCTAAACACGATGCAAACTAATGAAGAACATAAGCATGAAGACATCCATGTGGATTTTTATTCACCAACACCAAAGAAAAGAATTGTAGCACACATATACTCCAGGTGTAAAATTATACGCATTTTGAAAAAAGTCAGTTTTTCGCCAATAACTCCCCGTAGGATAAAGGTAAACACTTCAAACTTCCTGGGCACGTAGAGTACGTTGCTGTACACATACTGACGCGATGGCGTCATGGTGGCGTTGACCAATCAAGAGATAACGTCCATGTTACAACCGTGAAGCGTTACATCCTTGGCGGCTCTCCCCTACCAATGTGTTCAGTTTCAATGTTGTTTGCAGGTCATTCCATGTAATGGGGCCACAGAAGCCAAAAGCCAGTTCAGAGCTAAGCTTTGGTACCTTGAATTTGGGGAAACGGGTGCGGGTGTACTTCAGAAAAGATGAGATGGATTTAGGACAATCTCCAAGCATATCCAAGCATGGCTTTATCCAATGCAGTTTTCCAACGTTATATAAGATACATTGGTGAGTACTGTCAAGTTATTCGGGATTTTTTCAGAAACCTTTCTTGCCCAAACTTGAAAAACGGCTTAGCCGACAGGGGGTACTGTGGTCAACTCAAAAAGACAACTTCTTTCCTCTTTTGTTTGTTTTTACTTGAGATTTAGTTGGTACAGTACACGTAAGTACAGTAGGTATAGTTGTATTGGGTATTAGGCATTAGGTTGAAAACCTTAAACAGAAGAAAAGACAAAACAAATACAAGCTGTCATTAACTATGTAAGGTCATACTTAAACAAAAACAATAACTGAAATTCACTCATTTCACTCGAATAACCATAGTTACTAATGTAACCTACATGACTGAATCACTAGTCACTTGGGTAATCTAAATAAACAGGTTGTTTTAACTCATATTTCTTCCATAATTCAATTCAAGATCATCACAATCAACTTAGCAAGCCTATATACAACTTAAATAAAACTTATAGCTAAATATAGCAGTTAAATTTGGCCTAGCAGCGTTAACATAAATAACTTTTATAATAAATTTAAGCAACAAAATAAACTTCAATGCAGGAACAATTAACGCACCAGTGGCATTCCCCTTGATGGCTTGAGGTTTCGGTCTTCCCAGCTCCAATGTTTGCAGTTCAGTTCATGAAAAGTCTTTCAGTTTGTGCTGCTTCTCTCCATGCAGTGTTCTCCACTGCTGCTGCTCTCATACTGGACAAACACTTCCTGTTTTCAGTGCCTCGCCCCAATCAGTGATTGTCACCAGGTGCTGACTACTCATGATCAGTGATTGACACCAATGATTAATGCCAATTAGGCCAATTAGGGGTTTTGACAGCACAAGTACCATAGCTATCACCCGTAATAAATCGAATCGATGAGTGATAAACACACTCTAGGAATTTAAGAGTGGATGCTGCTGCATGTCTACAGATTATGTCTCCATAATCCCAGACAGACAGAAACACATGGAAACTTTATTTTTTTTTACCCCATGGTGTGAATGCAATGGTGTCTCAGCAAGTAACCCGAGTTATTTAAATTTGGGTCACACCGTTTAAAGTGGACATCTTTTTTATTGTCCTGTGAGAACTGTGGACATGAAGGTGTATCTTCAGATTACTTGAAACATGAAACTCTTGTCACAATGTTTACATTGGAAAGGTTTTTCTCCAGTGTGGACACTTTGGTGTGTCTTAAGGTGAAATGACTGACTGAAACTCTTGTTACATTGGAAAGGTTTTTCTCCAGTGTGGACATACTGGTGTCTGTTCATGTCATCTGACAACCTGAAACTCTTGTCACAATGTTTTCATTGGAAAGGTTTTTCTCCAGTGTGGACACGAAGGTGTCGCTTCAGGAGAGATGACCGTCTGAAACTCTTGTCACAACGTTTACATTGGAAAGGTTTTTCTCCAGTGTGGACATACTGGTGTATTTTTAACTCAGCTGAACGAGTGAAACTCTTGTCACAATGTTTACATTGGAAAGGTTTTTCTCCAGTGTGGACATACTGGTGTCTGTTCAGTTCACCTGACACATTGAAACTCTTGTCACAATGTTTACATTGGAGAGGTTTTTCTCCAGTGTGGACACTCTGGTGTGTCTGCAGGTGAGATGACCGTCTGAAACTCTTGTCACAATGTTTACATTGGAAAGGTTTTTCTCCAGTGTGGACATACTGGTGTATTTTTAACTCAGCTGAACGAGTGAAACTCTTGTCACAATGTTTACATTGGAAAGGTTTTTCTCCAGTGTGGACACGCTGGTGTGTTTTCAGGGAAGATGATGCTGTAAAACTGTTGTTACAATGTTTACATTGGAAAGGTTTTTCTCCTGTGTGGACACGAAGGTGCTTCTTCAGGGAACCTTTTTCACTGAAACTCTTGTCACAATGTTTACATTGGAAAGATTTTTCTCCAGTGTGGACACGAAGGTGTCGCTTCAGGAGAGATGAGTAAAAGAAACTCTTGTCACAATGTTTACATTGGAAAGGTTTTTCTCCAGTGTGGAAACGCAGGTGTTTCTTCAGGGAACCTGAGTCACTGAAACTCTTGTCATGCCGTTCGTCATCATCGTCTTCACTGGTCTCCTTCCAATCATCACTGTCTTCAGTGACTTCAGCGTCAGATTCAAGTTCAACTTCAATCTCAGAGCAGTGAGAAGATATTTGTTGTTGTTCTTCTTCTTCTTCATCATCATCAATTTCTTCTTCATCTTTCACTGCTAGTAATGTCAACGTTGACCCAATAGGTTCCTCTGGTCTTTGAAGTAGTTCCTCCTGTTCATTTTTAAGCTCCTCCTGTTCCTCTTTAATGTGTGGAGGCTCTGGTTCCTCCTGGAGCAGACTGGGGCTCCTCTCCTGTTCAGGAGAAACCTCCTCTTTACACACAACCATGTGCAGGATGTCTAGGAGCAGAAACATAACATGATGGTCAACACTGGATTCCTAAAATGTAAATCCATTCTTCTTCCATGTTCCATGTACAAAATTAGCTATTACCTACCAAGATAAGATTGACTAAACCGTTACTAACTACAGGTTATTACTGTTATAAAAGATTTTAGCAAAATACATTGTTTCTTCAGGAACAATATTTTCTTTCACATGGAACTTACTGAGGTGTGGCTGGTCTTCAGCTCCCTGTTTAATAGAAATGTCTTCAGCTTCCTGTTTAATAGAAACGTCCCTGGCTGAGCCTGGAGAGTTAATCTTCACCTGGGAGTGATGCATCATGGGTATTGTAGTTCTTACGAATCTAGAGAGTTTGTCTTCACCTGCAGTCTGGACTCCGGTCTGAAATCAAGTGAATAAGGAAGGACTTTAATAACTGGAGACCTATAGTCCGGCAGCCAGGGGTGGGGAGTGGGAAATGTGTTTTTATTGGCTTAAAGTATTGCCTATATACTTAAAAATACTTAAATTAATGAGTCCACTTGCTGACCGGCTGTTGGTATTGAGCAATGTATTTTATAAGGTTTTATATGTGACCATACCATCTATTATATATTTAAGAAGTTGTACCCAATACATGGCAAGGAACCCAAAGCCACGAACAGCTACGTCGCTACTGCAACGCCCACAACACCGTCTTACACACTACACTCACACACACTCACACGGGCAGTGACGTCACACACTTACCCTTCGCAGTTTTCGGGACCTATCTCCTCCTGTCGCGTCCCTCGCCAACACTGACCACCAGCCGCCAAACAATGGCCGTTGCATTGGCACTAATAATGCCTCCCTTCCACACTCACGCCGCCAATGCATTTGTTTAATACAAACATTATCGCCACCATCACCCACACCCCCGAGGCTTCCCTACACGGAACACTAACCACTGTTGCCTATGCTGTTGCCCCAACAGCCCCAGAAACAAGGCCTTTAACCACGCTACTTACACACACTACAACTCGCTTACAATTCGCAAACCTGGCAACACTGCCCTGTCTTCTAATAGGCCCGCCCCCACACTTGCTTTCACAGTCTCAGAATCTCATCTCACGCAGGAGAAGAGAAACAAGGAAGAGGAATTGGAGCCTTAATTGTAGCCTCACGATTTTGCTTATTCCTTCTAAATCTCTGTATTTTAAATATCACTGACTCAGCGAATCTCTTACTTACATCAACATTGTTCTTTGTCAGTAGTCGCTTTGTGACTACATATTAACATTACACATATCGCTTTGGCTATTTTCGCCTGACAGCCAACTGCCCAGTACACATACACACGCCTGCCTGCACGCACACGCACGCCTGGCGTGCACACACACACACAGACACGCACACCTGGAAGCCACGATCTCTCTCTCTCTCGCCACGCCACACACACGCACACGCACGCCTGTAAGCCACCCCCCCCCCCCCACACACACACGTGTCCCACACACACACACACACACACACACAAACAGAGCTCACCAACATGCGATTCATTAAATAACTGTATTTCTCCGCACACACGCACACAACATTATTCAAGTGAAATGCGTCACGCCAATATTGGGATAGGCTACCAATATGTGGGTATAGCCTACAGGGATTTACCCACGGAATGTATATATATATATATATAGAATATAGAAACGTGGAGAGCAGATAGTGTGTTTTGGACAAACAGGCTAGCATTGGTGTTGATTTGGGTCAAATGGAGTCTATATGGCTAAAGATAACACATGACGGGAGAGGAGTTATTGTGTGTTTTTGGACAAACAGCGTGGTGTTGTTTTGTGTCAGCTGAAGCTTCATGTGTTTGTGTTGGAGCGCCTCAGTGTGGCCGTACAGGTCATGTGCAACCTCTTCCAGAGAGAGATGGAGACACTAAATCTCAGCTGGAGAAACATGTTTGCATGCATGCATCGCTGCCTTGCATGCTGTGTGCTACTGTTGAGTCTGTCACTTACTTTGACTGATTTATGGCATTGTCTTTCTGTTAAAATCCAACTATGTTAATTTAAGAACTCTGGACATATAGGTCATTGTTTATTAACTGTGCACACGTGTAGCCTATTGTATGTCAGACTGTATGTCTGTCCCACAGTCACAATCCTTTAGTAATTAGGCTGTGGAAATATTCACACTACTTTTACAATGCGTTGTCAACACGTGCTGAGTTGACAAAGATTGACAGATTTCGGAGAAGACTGATAGTTTATCCTTTAGTAATTAGGCTGTGGAAATAGTCACACTACTTTTGGATTTGCAGGCCTGGCGCCACGGCAAAGGGGGTATATGGTTACAGACAAAACAATGGTACATTTCCAGGCATTCATTTAAATTCCATTGCTTGAAAGGAATGAAGTAAGGATGCATCTTAATGATCTCCCATCTAGAACTGGAAAAACAACATTCCTCACCTATAGGCCATCCTTGGGGTGGGGAGAGGTGCTAATGTCATTGTTGCAGTGGTCAGGGTGCTTAAGTGGGCAGCTACTGTAACTAGCCAGGGGTGCTAATGTCATTGTGCTGTGTGTGTGTGTGTGGTCAGGGTGCTTAAGTGGTCAGCTACTGTAACTAGCCAGGGGTGCTAATGTCATTGTGCTATAATAATAACTAATAACCCATCCGTTACTACATGTGGAGTCAACTCCCGCAATTTCCTTCTTCCCATAGTGCGCGGCAACGTAACTATCTGGGATGAGTGCCGCGAAGCGGCCACAAATTCTAGTTACCTATATACGGCAAGATGTCAACATTTCATTATGCTTAACGCTTAGGCCGCCAGCATTTGATAAATTGTGATATAATTCGCGCCAGCATTTTTCCCTGTTTAACTCTTATTTTGAACAGCAAAAAACCCATACCGGAAGTTATGATCTTATGTTAGGGTGTGTGACGATGCATCATCATTCCATGTTTACCGCAGGTGCTGCTAAAACATAATGGAGGCGCATCACAGCGTCTGGGCCGTGGAATAAACCTTATGTAAAGCCTATACCACTAGGCTAAACAGCAGGGCAACTGGGTTGAACTGAGTTTGACGCGTGCATTGATTAATTCAATGTCCAGAGAGTTGTGTTACTTTCGGATATGTCAATCCATTTATTGATCCACTTTCTTTCAGCAGTAGTACAAACGTAAATATACTGTGTAAACTATTAAACAAACAAACAACTAAGTAATAAGGGTTTCCATGACAACCACACACCATTCTGACTGACTGATAGCCATGACGTCATCAAGGAAGGACACGTTAACTTCAAGTCAAGTCCAGAAGAAGTTGAACAAATAATTAAACAAGAAAAGGTGGCCCTCGGGGGACAGGTCTCCACCAGGCCAGGTCAGGTTGTGGCTATAATCCTCAGCCTAGAAAGAAAGTGTGTGAAATACTTCACGTAAATTGCAAGCTGCGTTCATGATTTGAGGCTTTTTGTTCAAAACGGGCCAATCTTGCAAACTTTGAAAGCTAATTATAGCCAATTAGGATGGAATATGAGATATCGGACAGATCCAACTTGAGCACATGACTGTAGAGATACTGTGTAACGATTTGCAAGATTTTTAGAGACAGAATGAGGAGTAATAAAAAAAGGAAATGTGTTTTACAAAAGTCGGCCTCCTGGTGGCGCTATAAAAGGCAGATGTGAACAATGTAGTTCAGAGGTTTGTCCTTGGCCTCTAGGGAGTGTGCATACAAGGTTTCACGCAGATTGGTGCAGTTTTTTTTTAGGGTTATTTTTTATTAGATGCAATTGTGAACAATAGCCAAGTAATACATAGTAAGATACATATCCATTGGCCAATCAAATGGTTCACTGCAGCTCAACAGTCAGTGTGAGGGGTGGTCAGGAGATGTCTGTGAGCTCTGCGTTTAAAGGCTTGAAGGCCGTTGTCTGTGATGGAGTCCAGTTATAGGTAAACATTTTGATAAGCTGCCTCATGGTGGCGCTATAATAGGCCGTTCTGGAAAATGTGGGGCAGAGGTTCATCGTTGGCCCCCACGGAGTGTGTATGCACTTTGGCATCGACCGGGTTAACGGTGTCGGAGATTAGCTGGTAACGGACGGAGGGAAACACAAACGGGGTGCCGTGTCATTAGTCAGAATGTTCATTGTTCCGAAATTACTATCCCTATCTCTAACCCTAACCTAAACCTAACCGCAAGCACGGGAGCAAACCTAAACCTAACCGCAAGCACGGGAGCAGTGCATGTTCGGACTAACGGGACTTCGGATCTATGGGTAGTTCCCCACACACGGACGGAGTGCAAAACATACTCTCTCCCCATGCCTTAACCTGCAGCTTGAAAAGGCCTTCAGCTCAGCTCTGAACTCGGTAGAAACTGCACCTGGCCAGTGTTGTTTTTGTCGGCTATTTTTAAATTTAGTCTCAGTCTTAGTCCAGTTTCAATCACCGTTGTTAGTTTTTATCATATTTAGTCAAACTCATGCTTTTTTATTTAGTATAGTTTTAGTCGACTAAAAGTCAAGAATTTTAGTCTTTATCTTAGTCCAAGAAACCGTGAATTTATTTGTTTAGTTTTAGTCAACAAAAACTATTGGCATTTTAGTCTAGTTTTAGTCTGACAATTTAGTCTAGTTTTAGTCTGACAATTTAGTCTAGTTTTAGTCGGACAATTATTTTAGCTCTTTACTTTTTTATCAACAGTTATGTTTCCATGATTCCATCTAATCTAAAAAATATTTCACAAAAAATCTACTGAACTCCGTGTGGGGGTCCCTGGGGAGTCCCCAGAACTTCCACATGAAGTGCCAGCCCGGTTCTGGCGAGCTGCCCCACGTCCGAAACGGTTGAAAAATGACAGAGTTACTGTTTGGGGGTCCCCAGGGGGTCCCTCTACTGTACTGTACTGTACTGTACTGTACTGTCACACCCAAACTCATCATATAAACAGTTAATATGTGTTTGTGTTAGGCTGTGCAACAGTGCACTTGGTTGTGAAAACAAACCAAATGCTATTTCCGTGCTCGGACACAGGGACACAGCCAGCCAGTTGCACCACTCAAAAAATGTTAAATCAATTCAACAATCTGATCCCATTGCAGTACAAGACAACTCTTATAGATCCTTAATGTCCACTTGTTTAACCAACTGACCCCAGTGCAGTACAACAAGACAACTCCTATAGAACCGTAATGTCCACTTGTTTAACCAACTGATCCCAGTGCAGTACAACAAGACAACTCCTATAGAACCTTAATGTCAACTTGTTTAACCAACTGATCCCAGTGCAGCCAAACATTACTAAACACCTGGTTAGAACACACACACACACACACACACACACACACACACACACACACACACACACACACACACACACACACACACACACACACAACGCGCGCGCGCACGCACACACACACACACACACACACACACACACACACACACACACACGGGCACACACACGGGCACACGTGTGTCGCGTCCATGCACACATGCACACCGCATTTAGGGGCGGGTTCGGAAATAGCGCACTGAGCGCACTGTGCAATGCAAACTAATAGGCGAGTGCGCTCCCAACAGAACAGAACAGGGTGCGCATTTCCGAACGGTGTGTTGCTACATGCTAAGCTAACGTCACTATTATTATTGCTACTATGGCTGCACGCACGCACGCACACACGTTCATGTGTGTTGCTACTCACCGGGCGGGGATCAGAGAGAGGGGGCTCTCTATGACGAGACGTTGCTGGACCCTATTTCTTCACAATTCCTGGGGTTTATAACATATCCAGTTCCCTGTGCTTTTCTGTCCAATAAGCCTTATTATATTCCTTTATTGTCGCTTGTCGAACATAAGCTTGATAACGTTGGTTCATGTTGCAAACACTTCATTCAACCATGACTCGGTGACAGACAGCCCAACCTGCTTTCCGTAGTTTAATAACTTTTGTAGCTGTTGTTCTGAGCACAACATGCAACTCTAGTGTGTGTGTGTGTGTGTGTGTGTGTGTGTGTGTGTGTGTGTGCGTGCTGCTGGTGCTGCCTGTTTGTATACAGAGCGGCGAGCGCCGAGCACATGTATGATGCGCTCATGCACAGGAAGAAAATTATACGATAAATAAAATATATTTCGTCTAGTCTTTGTTCGTGAACGAAATGAAGACAGATTTTAGTTTTAGTCTTTAGGCTATTTTGTTAACTACATTTTCGTTTCGTCTTTATTTATCAACGAAATTGCATAATGATTTAGTCCAATTATTGTTTATACACGTGGGTTTTTGTCTCGTTTAGTCTAGTTTTCGTGCGGTGAAAAATGGGCGTTGACGAACATATTTCGTTTTAGTTTTCGTTGACGAGAACAACACTGCACCTGGCTCGCTGATAACAAACTATCATTACACCTGGGATAAACTGAATCCACTGTCTTTGGTTCAAATAGTAATCTCAACAAGGCAGATGGCAGTTAGAGTGGGTGACAATATTATCACACAGAAAGATGAAATTACCTACCTAGGTTCCATCCTGGAGGCTAATTTTTCCTGTAATAAAATGGCCACCAAAAAAAAATAGGTTGACGACAGAGTACAGAATTTTGTAATGGGCCTGGCCTACAAGATTCACTGCCACCTTAAGATACCCATGTATCTGTCGAAATACTTCCTTAAGGTAAATTAAGTCCACAATCTCAACACCAGAGGGGGTTCAACAAACCAGATGCAACCCAGATTAGGCTAAAACAATGGATTAAATACATTTTGCTCCTATGCCACTAAATGTGGAACGCCCTACCGACAAGTTACAACCCCCCCCCCCCCCCCCCCCCCCCAACAAGTTACAATATTATTACTGCTAGTATTAACTACTGCTTATTTAGGATCACATTTATAACAGACTGATTGATTGAAGTGAAAATGGAAGCTATGGTTATCACGATAATACAAATCTAAACATTTTTGTAAAATATATCTGCCTAATGAAGATGTCACTGGAGGACGGTTTCTGAACTGCCCACAGTCCTCCTATGAGGCACAGACTGAGTAGAAAATAATTGTGCCATTTTATCATGATTATTAGTGAGGACCTATTATACGAAGATAGGTTGAAAAGTGGTGAAGTGGTCCTTTAACAGTTTGCAGAATTACAGTACATTTAATACAAAAACTGTTGACTGTGTACGACACCAGAAAGCATTACTTGTTTACAAATCGGGTCCACCCTTTTCAATTCGTCAGAGACGTACAAAAACAGGAATTCATCATAAAAAGGAGGTAAAAGGGGAAAAACATCTAGGGCTCCATCTTGCACCACCCTTAACCCTTATACCTAAACCTATAGACCAATTATTTGTTTACAAACATTGGGACTGGGCGCACAGGTGACTGTTTCATGTAATCAATTCCCAACAGATCTCAAAATCTGTTTTGGGGAGTGCTGGTTTCTTTTTTTTTTCTTTTTTATCCCACGATTTTGTAACCCAGTTTTCTTTTCACCCAGTGCCAATTATCTAATGTAATCCTGGGCGCTACACTTCCTCTGCCAACCTGGGGGGGCAGCGGACTGACCTCATGCCTCTTCTATGCATGAGGAGTCCAAGCTGCTTCTTTTCACCTTACAGAGGGGAATTTCCCCGGCCGGACGTAGCGCGTGGAAGGGACACGTTATTCCGACCAGTTCCTTTCCCCTCCATCAGGCGCCCCGGCTGGCCAGGGGGAGGTAGTTTTAGAGACCAGGATTACGGCATGTTTTTGTGAGGGTATCTAGGGGACACGGGGAGAACATGCAAACTCCACACAGAAAGGCCCCATCGCCAACCCCCGCCTCGGGTATGGGCACTGATGACGCAGAGGAGGGAACATGCCGCCAGTGCCCACAGCGTCCCCAGCGGGAATCGAACCCAGGACTTTCTAGCTGTGAGGCGACAGCACTACCAACTGTGCCACCGTGCCCCTGGGAGCGCTGGTTTCAGTCCATTCAACCTCCTCTTGTGAGTTGGCTAGTGAGGTGCTCCCTAGGAGATATATATACTTCAAATCGCAACAGTGTTGCGCACCGAGAACAGCTGATATACAAGCTCACATCGCATCACAGATGCGACTGTTGTGAGCGTAGATGTCTGCGTGCACGACACCATCACTGGACGAAGCATGCATTATACTTGATGGGCTGCAGGTGCGTGTGCAGCCATGCACAAATACGCTCTGCTGCTGTGATCATGAGCGCACCTCCCGTTCTTATGACAGCGACTGGAGGTGTGGTTTTGAGTTTTGAATTGCTATGATTGTTCAAACGCAACAGAAAAACCAAGGTCTATATATTCCAAGGGTGAGAAAAATTGCATCTGAAAGTTTGATGGGGCATTTTTTACACGTGAGTGCAGTTAGAACGGTTCTTGTGCTGCCGCTATGGGTGTGCATCCTGTTTCTTATCAGTGTGACGTCGTCTCTTAAGGCGTCTATTAAAATAGTTCAACTAGCCAATTGAATATAACAAAATAACAAATTAGTTTAGTGACCCCATAGTGACAGGATATACCCCATAGTGACAGGAAAAGGGGGCCAGTTTCGAATTGCAGCCGTCCGTAGCCTTAAAACAAGTTACAATATTATTACTGCTGCTAGTATTAACTACTGCTTGTTTATAACAAGTTACAATATTATTACTGCTGCTAGTATTAACTATACTGCTTGTTTATAACAGGTTACAATATTATTACTGCTGCTAGTATTAACTACTGCTTATTTATAACAGGTTACAATATTATTACTGCTGCTATATTAACTACTGCTTGTTTATAACAGGTTACAATGTTAATACTGCTGCTATAGTATTAACTACTGCTTTTTTATAATATAAGTTACAATATTATTACTGCTGCTAGTATTAACTACTGCTTGTTTATAACAGGTTACAATATTATTACTGCTGATAGTATTAACTACTGCTTGTTTAGGATAATTTATAACTAAGCAGATATGAGAAAAATACTCGTCGTGTTGTTCCATGTTAAAAGATGAGTCAATAATATAAAAGATAAATGTAGTAAAAACTAGGTGAATCAGTTCAACTTACCTGCTGTGTTTCAGGGTTGAGCTGCTTAACGAACACACTGTTTTCAAACCGTTTCAAACCTTTTACTATTATTATTATTGTGTTTTTAAACCACGCTGCTAAAAGGCTAACAGCTGTGAACGCAGCCGTTCAACGCACATAGGCCTACTACTGTGCAAGGGCTGTGCGCATGAGCACTAGCTCTTTAAGGCAGAGTTACGACAACTCTGTTCACGTCACGGGGCTTCAGTTCAATGGCGGCTCTTCTACATAGACTTCTACGAATGGGGCCATCCGGGAGTTTACGGAATGCATTGGAGTCTATGGGCTCGCGCGAGAACATGAACCACGTGACCAGGCTGTTTTCTGCCCCCTCAATGTCGTAACTCTTTCTGAGGCTCTGCCCTGCTGGAGCCTGGAGCATGTACGGTGCAGGTACCATAAACGGTCACTAGGGTGAGCCATGATACAGTGTAATACAGTGGGGAGCGGCTATGGAACAGCTATAGAGCTGAAAACTCTCCCATATAGATTTACTAAAATATTGATATCAATTATTCTAAGCCTAGAATCAATCCATCCAGGATCCTGGTGAGTCATGACCATAACACTTCTGATTCTGAGAAAACAAACAAACAACAAGATTGAATATTTAATTATATGATTTACTACATTTAATAAATGTTCCAATCTGGTTTCAGAACATCCCACTCCACTGACACATGCCTCCTCTATTTGAGCGACCACATCAAACACGAGGTGGATGCTGGAAAATACTGCGGCTTGGTCAAGCTGGACCTCCAAAAGGCTTTTGACACCGTGAACCACTCCATACTGGTTAACAAGCTTAAAGCTATTGGTTTTGATAGCACATCAGTGAGCTGGATGCAATCCTACCTGGAGGGGAGAGAACAGATGGTGGAGGTGAACGGAACACTGTCCCCCCCCCTCCCAGTGAGCTGTGGCGTCCCACAAGGAAGCATACTAGGGCCTTTACTGTTCCTAATATATGTTAATGACATGACATCAGCTTGTGACTGCAACTTGTTCCTGTTCGCAGATGACTCAGCACTGCTGGTCTCGGACAGGAACAAACTGCAGGTTGAAAAGACCCTCAGCTCTGAACTCGGTAGAATCTGCACCTGGCTCGCTGATAACAAACTATCCTTACACCTGGGAAAAACTGAATCCATTCTCTTCGGATCTAATAGTAATCTCAGCAAGGCAGATGGCTTCTTGGTTAGAGTGGGTGACAATATTATCACACGAAAAGATGAAATTACCTACCTAGGTTCCATCCTGGAGGCCAATCTTTCCGGTGATAAGATGGCCACCAACGTAATCAAAAAAGTAAATCAAAGAACAAGATTCCTTTACAGGATCTCCTCACTGGTCAACAAAAACACCTTAACAGGAGCCCTCGTACAAGGTTTCTTTGACTATGCATCCACCTCTTGGTACCACAGCACCTCAAAGGCCCTTAAAACAAGGCTCCAGACCTCCCAAAAACAAACTGGTCAGGCTCCTTCTTGGCCTCACCCCCCGAACCCACCTCACCCCTGCCCACTTTGACAGGCTGGGATGGCTTAGGGTCGACGACAGGGTCTGGTCCACAAGATTCGATACACCACCAAGATACCCATGTACCTGTCTAAATACTTCCTTAATGTAAACGAAGTCCACACCCACAACACCAGAGGGAGTGCAACAAACCATGTACAACCCAGATTCGGCACAAACAAGGGACTAAATTATTTTCGCTCCTATGCCACCAAAATGTGGAACGCCCTACCAACAGTCATTAAGACATGTGAATCCCTTGACTCCTTCAAAACCGCTCTCAAAGGGCACCTACGGATGGCTGCAATTCGAAACTGGCCTCTGTAAAATCTGAATCTCCCCCCCCCCCCTTTCCCCTCACTGTATGTATCTTTTCCCTTTTTGCTTCCTATATGATGAATTCCTGTTCTGTTCTTTAACTACATAGAAGTGTCTATTTGTATGTCTCTAAATGTTTTGATGAATTGAACAATGTGGACCCTGTTGTAAACAAGTGTAACGCTTAATTGGGTCGTCCACTCACAGTTAACAGTCTTTGTATTGATGAGTTTGTGCTTGAAATGTACTGTAATTCTACAAAATGACTTCACTGACTAGACATCACAATCTAGCTGCCTGCAGCACGCTGACCTTGCTGCTGTCTAACTGGAGCTAACTATAAAGTATGTTACAGTTCAGGCAGTACACAATACATATCAAGTACATTGTACATTCACGTACAAGTACACAGCATAGGCACTCAGATCATATCATGTTGTATACTACAACAGAAGGTTGTGGGTTTAATGCCCTTAATTGAACCGTCAAGAAGAGCGATGGATTGGTCTGGTTTTCCATGTTATGCATGAATAATGGCGTTGAATGAACTATGTGAGTTCTTGAAGTGTGTGTCGTGCCGTGCTGTATGTGTGGCACACGTATAGCCCAACCGCAGATTAATACTTAAACAGGATTTGGTTTAGCAGCTTATGTTACATTTTCCCTCCAAGTGGAAGCTATGGTTGTTACTGTATACTAGTGTTAAATTAAATAACGCCATACAGTATGTCTTGAATGCGAGTTATGCAACGTCTATTCACCACCTACCACGTATACAGGCGCTGATGTGCAGCACCGTAGTCCCTGGTTTCCAGTGGTGGAAAGTAACTAAGTACTTTTACCTAAGTACTGTACTTAAGTACAATTTGTGTGTGTGTGTGTGTGTGTGTGTGTGTGTGTGTGGTGGGTGTGTGTGTGTGTGTGTGTGTGTGTGTGTGTGTGTGTGTGTGTGTGTGCGCGTGTGTGCGTGCGTGCGTGCGCGTGCGTGCAATCTGAGTTCCCAGAAGTTTTATTTTTCGCCACAAGTGTGTGTGACAATCATTGTGAGCTTGTAGATCTGCTATTTTCACTGCCCGGGGGAAACGTCTAATTTCTCTTTTGGGTATCGAGCTAAATTGTTTAGGAACTATGCAGTGCTGTAGCCGGACAGTGGTTCCCAAACCTTTTCGTGTCAAGGACCCCCACATTGACACTAATTAGCCCAGCGGACCCCCATTAGAAAAGGTATGCCAGGGACCCCAATAAGAGAAGTAGAAGTTTAATTTCAAGGACCCCCAGTTTGACATGCATTAGTCTACGGACCCCCATTTAATGGCATTTTCCATTGATTGATTGATTGATTTATTAATAGTTTGCAGAATTACAATACATTTCAATTACAACTCAATACAAAAACTGTTAACTGAGTGGACGACACCATAAAGCATTACACTTGTTTACAAGAGGGTCCACCATGTTAAATTCATCAAAACATTTAGAGACGTACGAATATACACTAGTCAAAAACAGGAAAGCGTCATAGAGGAGGTAAAAAGGGAAAATAAACATATACAGTGAGGGGGTGGGTTTTGAAGGAGTCAAGGGATTTGCATGTCTTAATGACTGTTGGTAGGGTGTTCCACATTTTGGTAGCATAGGAGCGAAATTAATTTAGTCCCTTGTTTGTACCGAATCTGGGTTGCACTGCATGGTTTGTTTAACTCCCTCTGGTGTTGTGTGGACTTCTTTGACATTAAGGAAGTATTTAGACAGCTACATGGGTATCTTGGTGATGTATTTGGACAGGTACATGGGTATCTTAGTGAAGTATTTGGACGGGTACATGCATGGGTATCTTGGTGGTGTAGCAAATCTTGTGGACCAGACCCATTGCAAGATGCTGTACTCTGTCGTCAACCCTAAGCCATTCCAGCCTGTCAAAGTGGGCAGGGGTGAGGTGGGTTCGGGGAGTGAGGCCAAGTAGTAGCCTGACCAGTTTGTTTTGGGAAGTCTGGAGCCTGCATGCATATAGTCGAAGAAACCTTGTACGAGGTCTTCAAGGTGTTTTTGTTGACCAGTGAAGAGATCCTGTATAGGAATTAGGAATCTTGTTCTTTGGTTGACCTTTTTGATTATGTTGGTGGCCACCTTTGGCCATTTTAGCACCGGCATGCAATTTCATATTTTCGTGTGATAATATTGGCACCCACTCTAACAAAGAAAAGCCATCTGCCTTGCTGAGATTACTATTTGAAACAAAGAGAATGGATTCAGTTTTTCCCAGGTGTAAAGATAGTTTGTTATCAGCGACTATTTGCCAGCATCCACCTCGTGTTTGATGTGGTCCCTCAAATAGAGCGCCGCAGTCCCTCCCCCTTTCAGAAAAACGAGTGGCCCAGGAAATCAAAACCCAATGCATTCTCCCATAGGCACTTAGGCATTTAATTTATTTAAAGACGGTTACGCCGCGGACAAAGCCAACTCGGATCGTGACAAATCATGACAATGAACACAATGTTTTGGGCCGATCAAATAATTTATAAGACGAAAAACAAAACAAATAGTGTTGTCTCCTGACTTTCTTTTCTTCTTTCTAATGATTTGATCGGCCCAAAACATTGTGTTTATTGTCATGATTTGTCACGATCCGAGTTGGCTTTGTCCGCGGCGTAACCGTCTTTAAATAAATTAAATGCCTAAGTGCCTATGGGAGAATACATTGGGGTTTAATTTCCTGGGCCACTCGTTTTTCTGAAAGGGGGAGGGACTGCGGCGCTCTATAGAGGAGGTATGTGTCAGTGGAGTGGGATGTTCTGAAGCCAGATTGGAATTCATACATCTTTTTTTTTTGTGGCGAGATACTTTTCAACCTGTTTGATGTGTAATTTTGATTTGTTGTTTGGTGGAGGAGACGTCATGTGATCCTCGATATGATAATCGGCATAGTTTCACTGTAATTATATGGCCCTGCCACCCATTGTCTGAAAAACTCCATACTGAGAGAGCTTTGATTTAGGAAGACTACAGGAATTTGGCCTTCGGGGCCTGGTGAAAAGTAGATTGTTGCCATGGCAACGCCAGCAAGCAGAGTTTCTCTGCTGACTCTGACAAGCCTCTGTGTCGTCCCGGAATCATACTTGAGTTAAGGAACTACAGATCATTCTTAGACTACATATCCCACATTTGAATCATTTCCACTACAGTGAGTACGCCACGTACTCGCTACCCCATTTTGAGTAACAAGGTATATATACTGTCGCCCATCTTGGAGCGAGAGAGAGAAACATTTAGGACCGGTCCTGAGGGGCCGGTCCGATCTAATTGTAAATAATACTTTGCTGCATGTAAAATCCAATTTCTTATCTCTCTGGGATCTAAACAAATGAAATAACTAAAACCCCATCTGCTCTGGACATTATTTTCTTTGGTGGAACTTCATTTAATCTTTGCATTCATCTAAGGTAACATTTTGGTATCTAACAGGTTATACTCCTAAAGTATCATTGTCTACATTACATTTCCCTTGGAAAGTATTCTGTCTAAGCTAAGTATATATTGTAATTCGAGTACTTTCCAAATAAGTATTTATACGGCTCCGGTATTATGTCCGGAGCCCCGGAGCTCACGAGCTATTGAAGTCTTATCAGTTTTCAGTAATTATACAGTCCTTGATATCCTAGTCTCTAGATATATTTTACAGATTTATATCTATCACTGTTCATAGACAATTTTTTTCCATCACTTTCGCGATGGACCTAAGAATAGAAATAGGGCGGTATAGTTGCCGGGGTCTAATTAGCTCCCTGTCATTTAGCCGGGGACCCCCTGGAACTCGATCCCTCAGGGACCCCTGGGGGTCCCCGGACCCCACTTTGGGAAACACTGCTGTATGACGACCTGACACAGGTACCTACCTGACCTGACTCTACCTGACACAGGTAGAGTCACATGATCTCATGACAGAGAGAAAGAGAGCACAGGTAGAGAGAGCCACATGATCTCATGCGTCACCAGTGGTGGAAAGTAACTCAGTACTTTTACTTAACTACTGTACTTAAGTACAATTTTGAGGTATTCACAACGCGACGCATTGTGAGCTGGTATAGATCTGCCATTTTCACTAGATTTTCTACACATTTCCAAAAATGAGACATTCTGCAATATGAGTACATTTACTTGTAGTACTTTAAGTACATTTTGATGCCAATACTTTTGTACTTTTACTCAATAGTACATTTTCAATTCCGTACTTTTACTTGTAACGATCTTCTAAATTGCAGTATTGGTACTTTTACTTAAGTAAACCAATTGAGTACTTTTTCCCCACCACTGTGCGTCACTGTTAGGCCTCACTCACACCTTTACAACAGACTGATGTATGCTTGTTGTATACAAAGGGTGTGATACATCTTGCCCCAATGCATTTCCAATTTGGGAGTCACATGGTTTGACAGTTGACACAACATTTGTGTTGTATGAGGGGAGGGGGGGGCAGTCGAAACACAGCCGAAAGCCATACAACAGCTTGTAGTCCAAAATGTTGTATCAAACCATGTGACTTCCATTGGAAATGCATTGGGGCGGCCATGACACTTACATCTTGCTTACATCTAGCATGCATCAATGTTGTATGCTAGATCGAAAGGTGTGAGTTTGGCCTCACTCACACCTTGCCCCAATGCATTGGGGCAAGATTTATCAC
Source organism: Protomyctophum bolini (assembly GCF_963924005.1). NCBI lineage: Eukaryota > Metazoa > Chordata > Actinopteri > Myctophiformes > Myctophidae > Protomyctophum > Protomyctophum bolini. Next base: position 49,441,961 of record NC_137868.1, read on the forward strand.
ACCCTTTGTATACAACAAGTAAGCGAACGCATCTCGTAAATTGCAATAACAACAATTAGAATAAATTACGTACTTTAAGGTTTAAGTTAAGGTTAAAGTTCTCTTTTATTTTTTTGAAAGAATCTATTTATTTTTTTAAAGTTTTTTTTTAGTGTGTGTGTGTGTGTGTGTGTGTGTGTGTGTGTGTGTGTGTGTGTTTTTTTTTGTGTGTGATACAGCTGCGCCCTCTGGTGGAGGGCAGGTGGTGTTACAGCGTGACACACACACAGACAGACAGACAGACATGTTCTGCTAGGTCTCATAGTTAGTGCTCACTGATTCGCAAAAAGCATACATCAGTCTGTTGCGAAGGTGTGAGTGAGGCCTTATAGTATACAACAAGCATACATCAGTCTGTTGTAAAGGTGTGAGTGAGGCCTGAGGCCCTAGTGACTTTACTGCTGTCTGACTCTGGGCCAATGGAACTCTGCAGCATCCCGGAGCTCAAATGGCCACATGGCTAGACGACTCTGCTCTGACCAGTGGCCACAATGTGAGTCAATAATTCAGGACATGGAGAAAGTGAAAAGGGCATTTGTCGCGTGCGGGGCTATCCGCAGCACTTTATCCCATAGCCTCGCAGTGGCCAGACGTATAGCCTAAAGATGGAGTGCCGTGATTTTTGTACTTTTTCAAATTTTTAATGCGTTTAAGTACTTCATTGGACCCCTTGGTTTGGTTCACTTTGTATTTAGGGTTTCTTCCTGGAGGCTGAAACCTTGACAGTCAAACGTGCCAATGAAAAAAACTGTAATATAGTGACATCACACTATCAGCCCCTCCCCCTTTATCATACGACAACAGCTGTGGGTTCAGTTCAGGTGGATCACCACCCATCACCACCCACCAGGCAAACCAAGCATAGGCCAGTGCGCTCCTGTGTATGCCCATATAAAAATGACATTTTAACAAATACTGTACACTTTTTGGAAAAAGATATTCCTGCTTATATAACAAATAAGACCTGATGATCATGTTTTAGGGTGGAAATAAATCACGGCACTCCATCTTTAAGGTTTTAGATTTAGACTAGAATATAATCGTACCTCGCAGTAAAATAATTAATACGAGGAACAGTGAATGACAGCCTGGCACGCAAGAGGCAAACTATAATAGGCCCCTATTGTTTATGCCGTTTGATTTGATTGAATGATTGATTGATTGAACACGTGTGTTCTGTGTTCTAAATAAAGTGTTTGTGTTGATTATCGTGTACCAAACTAATACTATTATACTAAAAAGGATAAAGATGAAGGGAAAATAGACCTTTTTCAAGTTTACACATGTATACAAATACATTACATTAATCAGTGCTGCAGATCAAACGGCAGCGACAAATTTAGAATTAAGAATCAGGTTCCCACACAGGTCATACAGACCATCACTATAATATCAGCACTCGACGGGGGCATAAATACACAATCAACAGAAACACTTTATTTATTAGAAAACCCAGATCAAACTAGAAACAGATTTGTAGCAACGTCTGTCACGGAAAACTAGAAATAGATTTGTAGGAACGTCTGCCACGCAAAACTAGAAATAGATTTGTAGGAACGTCTGTTACGGAAAATTAGAAATAAATGTTCCTTCAAATCTATTTCCAGTTTTCCACCGGAGGAAAAATATTGTCTATGAGGTTTTCTCTTGGCAATATCGGTAGAGGGCGCAGTGGAATAACTAAAAGTTGTTGTTTTTTTTGTTTTGTTTTTTGGTTGAAAAAAATCCCTTTCTGGCCAAAAAGTGCATTTTATACGTGTGGTGGGGGGAGTGCATCCACTATGGAAAGTAGGCTTTATAATAACACAAGCCGCTTTTGTATACTGAGTAGTAAAAACGTGCTTTTTATTTATGCTACAGACGAGAAGTTGTTCTGAATTTATGTGAGCCCCGGAAATCGACAGTAACATAGCTCTAAATGCAACGGCATTAGAGCTATGGACCAGAGCTATGTACAACTAGCAACTTATACCACTTGTCCTGTCATCACTGTGAAGCCAGTAAACTCATATTTTCAGAACTTTTCTCATTGTACGTAATGTCCAATCGATTATATAAAAATGTAACACGCACAAACGCACAGGAACGCACGCACATATACACAGTTACACACACAAGCACACTCTTTTTTTAAGTTAAGTTTTTTTAAGTTAAGTTAAGTTAAGTGTGTGTGTGTGTGTGTGTGTGTGTGTGTGTGTGTGTGTGTGTGTGTGTGTGTGTGTGTGTGTGTGTGTGTGTTCTGTGTGTGATACAGCTGCGCCCTCTGGTGGCACACTCTTTAAGAGGTCAGGGTTTCTAATTTGCATGGTGTTTGGTGATGTTTTCATATTTTGTTTGTCAGTATATACTATATATTATGCATCTCTCATAACGTGTCCTGGACGGTGTGTGAAAGGTGAATTACAAATTGATGCTGACAAAATATAAATTTGCGATGAAAATGCTTCAATCTGGAGACAAAGAATTAAGAGGAGGAGAGAGAAGAGAAGAGAAGAACGACACACATTACACAGATTATCATATTTACTGTGCTATAGACTCCCATCAGATAGAACTAGATAAAGTGCCCCTCGGGGCACAGGTCTCCACCAAGGCAGGTCAGGTTGTGGCCTCCTGGTGGCGCTATAATAAGCCAATGTGAAAAGGTTGCCATTCATTTTTACGCCTTTGATGGCAATTGGATGATTTGAGGCATTTTGTTCCAAAAAGGTGTTATGCAAAAATGCACCTGTTGGTGACGCTATAACAGGCCAATGTGAAAAGGCTGGGATATATTCCTCAGCCTATAGGAACGTCTGTGAAAGATTTCACGTAAATTGCACGCTGCGTTCATGATTTGAGGCTTTTTGTTAAAAACGGGCCAATCCTGTAAACTTTGAAGGCCAATGTTAGCCAATCAGGATGGAATATGAAATATCGGACAGATCTGTGTTGAGCACATGACTATAGAGATACTGTGTAAGGATTTGCATTTTTGGACAAAATATGGAGGAGTAATATAAAAAAATGTGTTGGCGCTATAACAGGCCGGTTCATCGTTGGCATCTAGGGAGTGTGTGTGCAAAGGTTGGCATGTACCGACTACCGGGTTAACGGTGCCGGAGATTTCAGTACCTTCATGATGCTCAGTGACATCATAATGTTGCTGATGTCTGAGGTGGGCAGGTCTTTCAGTACCTTCATGATGCTCAGTGACATCATAATGTTGCTGATGTCTGAGGTGGTCTTTCACCTTTCAGGTCTTTCAGTATAACTTAACACAAAGACTGCTGGGCTATTCTGTCAGGTGGTGCTTGGTGGTGCTAGGGACTTTACATTTAAGGAAAAAAAAGATTTCCCACAGCAAAATTTTCTCTTATAGCGAGAATCACACCGCATACATCAAAAGAAAGCCTAACTTGTCCACTTCAATTTAAAGAAAAAATGATTTTACCATCTTCCATTCTGGAGATATTGACCTTTTTCTAACACATGCTTTTGCCTGAACTCTGCTCGCTTGAACAAACAGCAGAGATATGGAAGGTTGAAGTTGACAGACATTGACAGACAGATATAAAAATGAACACAAATAATATCATATACATACTAGACACTGAATGAAAGCCCTGAATGTCTACTTTTAGGAGGAAAACAATACACTTGTCCACTTCAATTTAAAGAAAAAATGATTTTACCATCTTCCATTCTGGAGATATTGACCTTTTTCTAACACATGCTTTTGCCTGAACTCTGCTCGCTTGAACAAACAGCAGAGATATGGAAGGTTGAAGTTGACAGACATTGACAGACAGATATAAAAATGAACACAAATAATATCATATACATACTAGACACTGAATGAAAGCCCTGAATGTCTACTTTTAGGAGGAAAACAATACACATTGATCCCATGTACAGTTTGTCAGTAATTGGCTATTGAATGCTTGCGCCCACCAGAGAGAACTTTAGAGAAGGCATGGACCTGAACAACTATTATTCACAAAATTAGGCCTATAGCGACATGTACATACTATATACCGTTTGAAACAGAAGACTCTCTGCTTTCATAAGAAAAAAAACTAATACTGTAATAATAAAAAAATCACACCCCTGTGAAGTGAGCAGTGCAACGTTGCAAAGTTGTTTTTGTAGTTATTTTTCTTCCGCCAAAAATAGCAGTTCTGGCTGAACCGTGCAGTCGGTTTTCGCAAAATTTGGAGATTATGGTAGAGGGCCATGCCAAACGGTGAGGATGCGAAGCCTGGCCACAACCATTGGCCAAAGGGTGGTGCTATATTGAAAATGCAAACTTTGACCACGCATAGATCATGAACTGTTTGACTGTCAGCAATGAAACCTCGACACACATATGCGTCTCCTCATGCCGAACAAGTATAGAGCTCTTACTTTTGACCTCTGACCTCTAGATCACACGCCATTTTGAATGATATGAAAATCAATTAAAATGCATCTCCTCCCAGGATATTTGATCGAAATGCACGAAAACTTCTACACGTGAACTTTGGACCTATATGGACATGGGAAAGTATATATTTTTTAAGTGAAAAAATGAAGGTTTTATGAGCCAATGAAAATTTCCATTTTGTGAAATGTTGTCTTTACTTTGTGCTGTTGTAGTGCCCATGGCTTTGCTGACCTCTGCTGGTCTAAAGTGCCTCACCTGTCAATCACCTGAGAGTTCTGGCTGCCACACGTTGTGTCAGCTGTTCTTGATTAGTTGCAGGCTATATAAGAGGAGCTGTGACCAGCAGCTCATTGTCTCCCAAACACCCAAACTGAACAGTTGTGTTCCCTTTTTGTTGCTGTTAGTAGTTAAGTTTCAGATGAGCTGGTCGTAAGTATTATTTTGGGTGTCCAGACCATCAGTCCCTGTTTTGCAATGCAGGATTTTAAATAAATGTGTAATATCATTGTAAACTTTTGATCTGACTTTGTGTCCTTTTATGTTGGCCCATGGTTGAGCCAAGTTTAAAGGGCCGTAACAATGCTAGGAACTGATTTGTTTAGTGGGAAACGTGTATAAAGTACTTGACCCTGATCAAATCAGGTTCTTTACTCATGAATTGATAGATTATTTGATGCTGTACAACTGTGCTTTTGAAACCAAGACTGATTTGGACACCTGGCCTTTCAGTTCAGGTTTTTTGTGTCCTGAAAGGATTCCCTTGCATGGATGGTTCTGGTACCGGATGGTACCCAGACCTGGCGAGCCGACCCGGAACTCTGAACCCCCCCTTCACCCACAAATGTGGTAATCTGGTTCTCCAAATTGGAGAAAGAGACTGCTTTCCCTGAACTGAATAGGAACTGAACTGCAGGGACTTTTCAAGTCAACAACTTAAAGTGGGCCCCATTTGTTTGTTTTTCATGAATGTTCAAAGCTGTTTATTTTCTCTGAAGTTTAATAATACTTTTTCAGTTATCCTTTAATCCCTGTTTCAGACTCATTTCATTGGTTTTCACTCATTGAGCTCCTCATCCGAATCTGGTATATTTTCTGGTTTATACGCAGTCGATTCATAAATCTTATCTCATTAGTTATCCTTGCGCAACTTTCTACAAAAACACTGAATGATGTTGCTTGTTAGCTCGGTAGGTAGAGCTCTTGCCTTTGCAACACAAGGTCATGGGTTCAAATCTGGGCACCGCCAACTCTGTGTATGAGTCTTCAAAAACCCCCCACTATAAAAAAACGACCCTGTCACAATTCCATGGTCTTTTTCTCAAGTTTTGTCTTCCATGTTTCTTGTGCATATAATTCTTATTGCCTTCCTGCTTGGTCCTGCCTTATCGCTGCTTGCAGCGATTTGTTTCTAGTTATTGTTGTTATATATTTGAAAAGAGAAGATTTGTACTGCCTCTAGCAGTGATTCTCAACCCGGTTAAATTCACGGGCCGCCAGTTTGACATGCAGTCCAGTGATTCGATTCCCAACCTGTGTGCCACGGCACTTTAGTGTGCCGTTTGATTTGAACAAAAGTAGCCTCGGAACCCAGACATTTTTATTTACAGGAAGAAAAGTAACCCCGACCCTCCCCCCGATAGCAATAGATACTGATTTATGGTTTCAAATACATGTGTGTGTGTGTGTGTGTGTGTGTGTGTGTGTGTGTTAATTATACCCCCCACCCCCCCCCCCCGTATATCTAGGTGTGCCCTGGGATTTTTTGGCTATGAAAAGTGTGCCTTGGCACAAAAAAGTTGGGAAACACTGCATTAGTCTACAGATTCCATTTAATGGCATTTCTATCTCTGGGACCCCCAATTAATATTGTAAAATCAATGTTAATTTAACTCTGAGTGTGTAGTAGGCTATACAAATGACTGGTCCATTTGTTTCCATTTGTACACTCTCAAAGTTACAGACCCATAAGGGTCAATTTGCAGGTTACAAACTTCAATTTGCAGGTTACAAACTATCATTTAGCTGGGGACCCCCTGGAACTCCCTCAAGGACCCCTAGGGGTCCCCGGACCACTGGTTGGGAACCACTGTTCTAACTACACACATAGTGGGCGGATCACTTTCCATCCACGCTCCTACAATCCTGAGTTCTTATTGGACCCCCCGACGGACCCTCGCTAGGGTCAGACCGACACCCAGGAGTGTGAGAGTGGTGAGACTAAGGTAACAGGTTGCCGTCACAAATGAACCATGGACTTACAGACAGAGGTTTGATGGATTTATTACAATAATAACAATAAAGATCCGATCCCCAGCTAAGCCTGCACCGCCCAGCCCAGCGCGTCTATAGACATTTGGACCAGAGACGACAAGTGGAATTATAGCAGTGATCCAAAAAAAAGAAAGAACATAGGTATGTTGTACAATATTATAATAATGTTATGTTGTTTCGGACTTCGTGAGGAAATCCAAAGTATTATACTATTCGTCCAATCCATCTAAACCTGCGCGATGATGATCGGAGGTGATTTGCCACAATAAAACATGGTATATAGTTTTATGTGTTGTGCACTATATTAACTCTATTAAGGTGTTGTTATAACCCGGGAGGTCTGCTGTATTACCCGATCATCTTTTAATAGCGGGTTATAACTTATAATCCCCTCATCATCCCCTCATCATTCATTTTGAAACTATGTAGCGAGAGTTTTTGCTCGGTTGAGGTGGTGTTGTTGCGCCGGAACCGGTGGCCTATCGAATTCTGTGACTGCGTCCTCTGGTTGTTTTAGGCCAGGGAGGGGGTGAATTACTTTTCCCACGTTAGTTTTATGGATGTCACCGGATCGTATCTTGTTTGTTTACAGACCATTTGCCCATAGTGCCCCGTCGTCGTCCTCTCAATTTGCACTCGTCTTGGTAACAGACTCTGATGGGTCACCAACTAGGCTGTGACAGTCCTGGGGTTGGTTGGTAGGCTGGCTGGTTAGCCCACAGGAGCTAACGATAATAGCTGAGTTTAATATTAAAGTTGTTGTGTGATTAGATATAGCGCGTCTTATTATATGAACTGTGGATGGAATCATGAATGGAGCAGCTCCTATTAAAATAAATGCTGTCCCTCTGGTAGATCTGCTGCAATAAGTTGATTCATTTAGTTAGTTATTGCTGACAGACAGGTCAGTGCACCTCCATTCCATGTAGGTGAAGGAAGGTGATCTTTCTTACATACAACCTGTGTGATCTTATACCGTGGTGGGCTGTCCTGTGTCCAGTTATTACAATATATAATTGATTTAAGTATTTATTAACAGTTTGCAGAATAGAATGGGTATACATTTCACATGAAAGTAGGCTACAACTCAATACAAAGACTGGACGGCACACTGGTAAAGCATTCCACTTGTTTAACAGGGTCCACCCTTTTCAATTAATCAGAAACACTTACAACAGAATAAATCGCTATAATAACTTGGAGATTAAAGATCGTATACACAAGATGTCTGCATTTCTCATGAAGAGTAGAACTATGTGGCCTATTGGTGGCGCTATAGCAGGGGTCTTCAACGTTGTTCAGGTCAAGGGGTCCTTGACCTGAACACACCTGAGACACACCTGAGACACACACACACACACACACACACACACACACACACACACACACACACACACACACACACACACACACACACTATACATGATTTCATAGATATATAGCTTCACAAACTTGTTTGACAGCACTAGCATCAGTGTTGTTGTGTACATTCATGTTGTTTGTTTGTTTGTTTGTTTTAGTTACACGTATTTTCTGTTAATATGTTGGTGTATTTTCTGACATTTAACCACTTAACAGACACCCCAATACTTGGTAAACATGAACTTTTGGCTCTGTACTTGGTCTGCTATAGGGTTCAAGTGGTTAATAAAAAAAATGTACTTGGAGCATAGCATGGCATTATTATGCCCATTTCATTCTGACATGTCTTGTGTAGCAGTGTTGTTTTTGGCAGCACATTTTTATTTTAGTTTTAGTCATACTTTAGTCATAGACTGTCGGTAGTTTTAGTCATCCGGAATGTTTTAGTTTTAGTCGACTAAATATCATAAGATTTTATTCGACAAATTCTACAGTTGATTTAGTCGACTAAAATGTATTTCGGCGGGCCTTCATGCCGTCATAATGACTGATTTGACACTTGCTGAAAATAGCCAATCTACAAGCTCACAACGCGTTGCAGCGCATGCAACCAATTGTAAAATTACTTACTGGATCGCATGTCCACTAGTCCCTTCCTAACATATTAGTCTAGTTTTTATTTGTTGACGAAATTGTCAATCTTAGTTTCAGTCATCTTAGCTTATTTTGTTTCCATTTAGTCTTCGTCAGTGACAAAAGGTAGCCGACGAACATTTTCCGTCTTAGTTTTATTCGACGAAAACAACACTGTTGTGTATAGGCTACCATTCATTGGGCATTTTGGGATAAAGGATGCACTGACCGTAGAAAAGGCTATTGGGTCGGCAAAATTCGAGGGTTCGAACTGGGAACCTTTCGGTTTCCATCATGACACTCTACCCCTGAGCCACTGCCGCCCCTGAATGTGTGTGTGTGAATGGGTGAATGTAATGCACAATCTATGTAAAGCGCCTTGGATAAATGCGCTATATAAATGCAACATTATCACAGGGGGGAGGAACTTGGGAGCAACTTGGACACTCAGGCATGAAGGAAGCATGAGTTCAAGTCCGTTGCTCTCCCCATGTCCCCCATATACAGTATGGGGACTAGGGTTTCGGGTGTGTAGAGCCCAAGATCACATTAGATAATTGACACAGGGGTGAAAAATGGGTTACAAAATCGTTGGATAAAAATTATAAAGAAAAAAAAATAAACATCTTCCAAAAATATACAAGCGTATAACGTGGAATGTTTCAAATTGTTTTGAAAGTGTCAAATTAATTAGAAATCTTTCAGTACTTTCTTTTTATAATTAAGTTATTTGTCATATCTGACCCGTGCAACTTTTGATTATGAAGCCTAAAAGGCAAACAGTAATATTCATATTTTGATTCATGTGTTCCAATGTTCAATGCCAAAAACACAGTGCCAAAAACATATTTTTAACCCATTCAGGACGGGAACCCCTTTTTGGTGTTTAAAGCATTATGTTATACTTTAGCTTTAAAAAAAAACATTTGAAGTTTTTTGAACATTTGAAGTGCAGATCTACAAGCTATGAGCTTGTAGATCTGCACTTCAAATGTTGAAAATGTGGCGCAAATCTTTGAATATGTATTCTTTCAGAGCGACCGTTTTTAACTCAAATCTTTGCTTCTTGTACTGTAGGTCCCTGGAACAACATATTTTCAGATTGGGATCGGCGGCCAATTAGCCTACATATAATTTTTGGGGTCCTTGACATGAAATAGTTTGAGAACCACTGATATAGAAACATTGTTTTTTCCAGAAAAATGTCTCATTTTAGAATTAGCTTGTGACAGATATCCCTACCTGTGCGAATGAGAGATTCAAAGCAACTTAACGTGCCCCGGCATTTATATTCTATATATTCATCTATATTCATTCCATATTCCATCTATATTATTCCATAAATGCATGCTGTAATGTGAGCCTGTAGATCTGCTATGTTCGGTACTCTCTCTGTACAAGAAAGTACAGAGACAACGGTGGTTCAGTTTACTAAGTACAGGCCAGAGAGGGTTTGTGAATGTTGGAGAGAATGAGGGCAGGGCAGCATTCATTCACTCCTGCATCTACTGTAGAGATATGCTGCTAGTTGTGTGGTATTTGGTGACACTGAGGTCCCTCTTTTGTTATGCCAATGTGCTGCCAAGAAGAAGCTGTGTGTGTGTGTGTGTGTGTGTGTGTGTGTGTGTGTGTGTGTCAGTGTGTGTCAGTGAAAGAGCAGCAGTATCTGGTTTACTCGCGGAGTGGTGGGGGAGATGGGATGGGATGATGGGAAGTGTCTAGAAGTCAATAGGCTCTATAGAGCGTCACAGTCCCGCCCCCTTCCATGACGACGCCAGGCCCAGGAAATTAATTCCAATGCATTTTTCCCATAGACATTTCATAAAGTATTTATTTAAAGACCTCGAGTCGTGACAAATCATGACAACAAACACTATTTTGGACCAAACAAATAATTACAAAGAAGAAAAACAACAAAAAAAGTGTTGTAACCTGCCGTTTTTTTCTACTTTCTAATTCTTTGTTTGGCCCAAAACATTGTGTTTATTGTCATGATTTGTCACGACAAGATTTGTCTTTGTCCGCGCCTCCGCGGCGTAAACGTCTTTAAATAAATACTTTCTGAAAAGTCTATGAGGAAAATGAACGGGGTTTCCTCGTCATAACTCCACAGGTCCGCCTGCAGTCCCACCTCTTACCAGTGCTTCAACGTTGGAGAGCCTCACTGGGGCCTTGATGCGCGGTCTTGCTTATCTTCTTTCTACATCCGAGCATAGACATGGTAACGCCCCGGCTGCCTCTGATTGGCCTACCGACACAGCCGGTGTCTCCGAGGTAGAAGATACATGTTGGAATAAGCTGGATAGTCTGCTGCGCGAGGTTACTCCCTGGTGGGAAATAAATAATACAAGTCAAGTACGATATATAATAGCTACAAGAGAATGACAGCTTGGCACTCGCGACAGCAACACACTTTAATATAGAACACAGCCAAATCAAATCATAGTAGGCCTACGTGTTCAATCAATTATTCAATCAAAGCAAACGGCACAAACAATATTAGTTTGCCTCTTCTACAAAAAATTACAAATTACTGTCGCGTGTTGCCATTCTCTTGTACTATTTCTGTATTATTTCCCACCACGGAGTAGCCTTGCATCTCGGAGGACCGGCAAGAGCGGCAGTGTCGGTAGGCCAATCAGAGGCAGGCGGGGCGTTACCATGTCTATGCTCGGACGTAGAAAGAATATACGCCCTTGGCACACATCAGTCAGCCATATTGGAAACGTTACTTCTTTCACAGGTGTTACTGTAATGACACTAATGAAGGCTCTGTTCCATACCGGTCCATGAGCCAGAGCTCCAAAATTGGAACGTTAAAATTTATTGAGTGGGCAAAACCTATATTAGATCGTTATCACCATGAAACTTCCCCAGTTGAGTACTTACACAAAGACAATGATTTGATTGTTTTCCAAATCTTAAAAAAGTAAATATGCAAATTCGGCATCATAATAGGAAAGTATGCAAAAACAATCAAATATGAAAAAGCTACTACTGTGGAAGGGTTATCATATATTCATTTACTTATTTTGATCCTATAAACAAAATGTAATGTAGGGTATAAATTAACGTCCTAATTTTGGAGGTCTGCAGGCTCATGAACTTAATTTGTTCAAACTGGTTCTGAATTGAGCCGGGTCCCAACCAGTGGAAAGGGTGTCATAGAGGGTGATGATATTGTGAGGGGGGGGGGGGACTTCACTTAAAAATGGCCACATACAGGCGTGTGACTCTTGAGATTGTACAAACGGAACCATGTGGACTCATACGTGTCCTTTTTGTACACTCAGAGACGGGTATTGATGTTAAATAATCACACCCGTGTGAAGTGAGGGGCGCTACTATATTAAAGTCTAAAATGTTGATATGGTGATGTAATGGTGATGTAAAACAAACAACACAAAACATTAAACGCCATGAACAATACAGAGACACGTCACAGTATGACGTAAATGACACATTATGACGGTACGTTTCCCCTTCATTGTCAATGGCGTTTACAAAACAAACATTGAACTAAAGACAAACATTAAACGTGTGTATAGGAGAAAGTTGGAGAACCACTACTGTGCTATGCTAAATGGAACAGTGTCATGTCATTGTAACACCTGTGAAGGAAGAAAGTAAGGAAGAGGCCCAATTCATTCATTGCTTGTTCAATTTGACCCACGAGTTTTGGAGATATGGCTTGTAGAGTAATGTTGAGAAAACAGGCTTGAACTCTTTTTGGATATAACAAAACAAAACAAAATCAAAACAGTTTTTCTCTTCTCTTGAACATTTAGTCTTGCCGCCATGTCTCTGTATCGAAAAGAGTCACATATTGTCTTCACGATTTCATAGACGAATGAACCAGTAAGACGCCCAGAGGCGAGAAGTGACCTCTTCAACCACATGTTGGGCACGTCATTAATTATAAGCAATTATGAAAAAATAAATAAAAGTCAAAATGTTGACAGACTTTCTGCAAGCTCACAACATGTCATAATGTCACATATAGCTTGGTTCTTAGACATACATCCAGAACCTTTGCTCTATATGGACAATAGCTGGGGTTATATTAAATATAATATTTGCCTTGCTGCAGTGCTGGCCAGGACCGGCTGTTTGTGTGCATTGCTGTGCAGTCTAGCAGTGCTGAACTGCACTGTATACTGTATGTCATTTGCTCGGTATGCTTCAAGGACAAACATTGCGAAAGGTGAAGGCAGTTCTTGTGTTCATACAATGTGCCGAATGCCGATTAGTCAGACTACAAAGCAAACTGAAAAAGAAAACCACTCTCACCTGACTCCACCTCTTGCTGATGGTAAATGACACATTGATTTGAATTTAAATAGCACTTTTTTATCCAAAGTGCCTTACAATGTCCATTACATTCACCCATTCACAGTGCTGCCATTGCTGCTTATTATAAGCGACTTTGCGGGCTTCTTTTTCTGTAAAGTTGCTTGTAAATATTGATAGTTGCGGGTTGCATTTTCTTTGGCATTGTTTTTACATTTAGGTTATTATAGCTGAAAAATAGCAGATCTACGGTGGCGCGCTACGAGCTTGTATAGGTCTGCTATTTTTGAAAAATCGAAGAACGACTGACAGAAACAGCTTTTTCAGAAAACTGTCAGGATTTAGAAGACAATTTTAAAATCTGATCTCAGGTCAAAATGGGTTGAATAAATACTTGTCTATCTATGGGGGAAAATGAAGGGGGAATTATAGTGCCTGGTGCCCTCGTCGTTCTCAAAGAGGGCGAGACTGCGACGCTCTGTAAACTCCAGTGTTCATTTGACCGTGAGAGCGAACAGTAACACAGAGGGAAACAAACCTACACAGGCGGGAGTTGATGGCTATAACTCTCCGAGAGTGTACAAATGTGCATGCGTGTGTGTGTGTGTGTGTGTGTGTGTGTGTGTGTGTGTGTGTGTGTGTGTGTGTGTGTGTGTGTCTATGCAATGTTTTATTGGTTTTGTGGAGGAACTGACTCAGTTTTATCACCAAACACTGATAAGAGAGAAGATGTGTCATTCATCTCTCTCTCTCTCTCTCTCTCTCTCTCTCTCTCTCTCTCTAGGCCAGGGTGACATATTGTTGCAACAATACAATGTTGTGCTCCATGTTGTTGACCCATTTTTAGACTGGGTTCAGTTCACATTCCACAGCCATTTCTGACTATTCTGCTGCCAACTAAACTACTGTACCATTAAAAATATGTTGTTGAAATATGTTGTTGAAAAACGACTGACATAGAAACATAGCTTTTTCAGAAAACTGTCAGGATTTAGAAGACAATTTTAGAATCTGATCTCAGGTCAAAATGGGTTAAATAAGTACTTTTGGAAACGTCTATGGGGAAAAAATTAACGGGGAATTATTTCCTGGTGCCCTCGTTGTTATGAAAGGGGGCGGGACTGCGACGCTCTGTAAACTCCAGTGTTCATTTGACCGTGAGAGCGAACAGTAACACAGAGAGAGGGAAACAAACCTACACCTTCGGAGTTGATGGCTATAACTCTCTCCGAGAGTGTACAAATGTGCGTGCATGCGTGTGTGTGTGTCTCTGTGTGTGTGTGTGTGTGTGTGTGTGTGTGTGTGTGTGTGTGTGTGTGTGTGTGTGTGTGTCTATGCATGTTATATTGGTTTTGTGGAGGAACTGACTCAGTTTTATCTCCAAACACTGATAAGAGAGAAGATGTGTCATTCATCTCTCTCTCTCTCTCTCTCTCTCTCTCTCTCTCTCTCTCTCTCTCTCTCAATGTTGTGCTCCATGAGTGTTGTTGACCCATTTTTAGACGGGGTTAGACTGGGTTCAGTTCACATTCCAAAGCCATTTCTGACTATTCTCCTGCCAACTAAACTACTGTACCATTACAAATATGTTGTTGGAACTTAATAATGTCCTAGCCCATGAAACCCTTTTTCATGTCAAGGACCCCCAAATTCACATTAATTAGGCCCGCGGACCCCCATTTGAAAAGATATCCCAGGGAGGGACCCCCCCCCCCCCACCCATAAGAGAAGATTTTTACGGCTATATAACAGGGATTCTCAACCCGTTTAATTTCAGGGACCCCCCCAGTTTGACATGCATTTAGGCTACGGACCCCCCATTCAATGGCATTTCTATCTCTGGGACCCTCAATTTAGATTGTAAAATCAATGCTAATTTAACTCAGACAGTACAGACAGTATACAGACCCATAAGGGTCCATTTCGTTACAAACTATCATTTAGCTGGGGACCCCCTTGAACTCCCTCAAGTTTGGGAACCCCTGGTCTAGCGTACTAATCTACACTGAACTAGCTACTGTAGTTCCACCCCCCAGGCTATGGAACTACCTCCCAGGCTATGGAATGACCCCCCCCACACACACACACACACACGCACCTGAAATGGGTGGCCTCTGGCTGTGGACCTTTTTAAAAACATTGTTTTAAAGACCCACCTTTTCAGACCGGCCTTTGTAACATAATAGCCTAATCCTGTATTGATTTCTCAACTTTCACCAGTGCCGACTGTTCCGTTTCCTTGCTTCCTCGCGTCTCCATGCTTTATTGTTATATTGTTGACGTTTAGCTTTTATTGTTGGTGAAGCACTTTGGGGACTGAAAGGTGCTCTTTATCAGTGGTATACCCAAACCTTTCTTCACGTCAAGGACCCCCCAAAATGACACTCATTAGCCTGTGGACCCCCCATTAGAAAATATACGCCAAGGACCCCCCCATAAGAGAAGAATTTTACGGCTCTCGCTGTGATTTTCAACCATTGTCGTTTCAAGGGCTCTGCAGGTTTGACCTGAATTAGTCTACGTTCCCCCATTTAATTTTTTTTTTTAATCTCTGGGACCCCAATACATATTGTAAAATCAAAGTTAATTTAACTCTGAGAGTGTATACAAAATTAGAAATGTAACCAAATGTATGCATAGAGCCTATAAAATTAATCAAGTGTTTTCTCATTCTTTTGGGATTTGGGATTCATTCACTTGCAAAGGAATGTTATACAAACAGCCATTGTCCTTGTTGTATTCAAGACTTCACGGGGAGAGTAAACTATCTTCAAATAAAGTGTTTGAAATTTGAATGAACGTTGCGTGCGTGCGTGCGAGCGACACTGAGGGTGGGGACAGAGACTGGCTGTGTATTGTCTGTAATATGGGTCAGTTTTGTTAGTGACAATTAGCGTGAGTTCAATGCTGCTTTTGTTCAGCAGGGGAGCTCCAATGATGTCAAGGACCCTCACATTTATACGTATTGGGTGTGCTGCGGACCCCCCTGTCCATTGGGTGGGCCGTGGACCCCCGTTGGACAGGATCTGGTGTCGGGGGACCCACAGGCAGGAGAAGATCTTAGTTGTAACCCGTTCCATTCGATTAGGTACAGAATTCTATACAACCAAATTCTAATTGACCTATAAGCCAAACTGCTATGGTCCAATCACAGCTAAGCATAACATGGTTTTAGGGAAGGCAAACCTCTCCACCAATAGTTTTCCTATGATAAAACATTGTTTTAAAGAAGAAACGCACATGTTTTAAAGAAGAAACGCACATATTCTTCCAGTGCATACGGCAGGCCTTGTTGACGGATTTGGAAGAGGATTTGGAAGGTCTGGTTCCAAAAATGAACCAGTATGTAATGTGTAAAATCCACAATATTTACATTGGAATGAATGAGCCTGGCTGGAAAGTGTCCAAGTGAGAGTGTCTAAGTGGGAGAGGGCTTTGCTAAAGGTGAATTGCAGAGGTTTTTCATATCAACCCTTAAGGTCCATTATTTATTCAGAGCATTTTAAGTAACGGACCACCATTTGATGAGATGTATAGCATCTCAGATTTAGTTGTCGTTGGTTAAGAGTTTGTCCACAGTTCCATGCTGAAAGATAACAGGCAAACGTTGATCAAAATAACAATTATTCTTCATTGTCTAGCCCATTTTGTAATTTCTACCTCTGATTTGTGAATAACTTCCCCAAAAAAAGAGGAAGTTCTAATGTTTTGCTACAGTTGCATCCCGCTTTACGGTGAGATCCAGTGTTGTTTTTGACAGAACATTTTGATTTTAGTTTTATACGTAGTCTCTTGAATAGCTTTCACTTAGTTTTAGTCACATTTTAGTCACCTGGAATTGGTTCGTGTTTTAGTCGACTATTATCATTAGATTTTAGTCGACTAAATCTACACTTGATTTAGTCGACTAAAATGTATTTTGAAGGGCCTTGATGCCGTCATAATGGCTGATTTTACACTTCCTGAAAATAGCCGATCTGCAAGCTCACAATGCGTCGCAGCGAGCTTGTAGATTGTCTATTATTCAGCATGCAACCAAGTGTAAAATGACTTATACTGGGTCTCTTGTCCACTAGTCCCTTCCTAACATTTTAGTCTAGTTTTTATTTGTTGATGAAATTGTCAATATATTTAGTCACAGTTTTATTCACATTTTGTTTTGTTTCCTGGTATGGCTCATTATCATTGGTTAATATGAACAAACTCCATAAAATGATCAACGTGTCCAGCAAAATAGCTGGGGTACGATTTGAGAGTATGACTTCAATGTATGAGACCCGGGTACTCGGGAAGGGGAAAGCTATATTACTAGGGACAATACACAGCCAATACCATCTTTTACCACCGGGGCGGCAGTACACGGTACCTTCTCTGCAGGCTAGGGCCTCAAGATCGTTTGTTATATAAGTATAGGACTTATGAACAAGCAGGCCCCGTCTCAGTTCCGTGCATAAAGTGTGATGAGATGCCTCTTGGAACTATGACTGGTGCCCTTCTGTTGGCATTGTTTCTTTATTGTCAATGTACTGTGTGATCTGTTTGTTTGTATATGTTTTCTGTATCCTGATGACTGCTGTGCACAAAAACAAATTTCCGAAAGGACAAATAAAGTGTCTGTCTGTCTGTCTGTCTGTCTGTCTGTCTGTCTGTCTGTCTGTCTGTCTGTCTGTCTGTCTGTCTGTGTTTAGTTTTCATTTAGTTTCCATTCAGTTCTCGTCAGTGAAAAAAGGTAGTCGACGGACATTTCTCGTCATAGTTTTAGTCGACGAAAACAACACTGGTGAGATCAAACTCAAAGCGTGACGCAACTCTCTCTCTCTCTCTCTCTCTATGGCTCTGGGTACACCGTGTGTGGTGGAGCGGGCCTATTATGCAAAGCTTTCGCCCAGGCGTGCGTGATTTTGAGGTTTTTATTCTGTGAGATTAGGGTTTTTCATGTGTTTATGAGGTGACAGTACTTCATTAGAGCCCTTGGTGTGGTTATTATGTCATGTGTTTATGAGGTGACAGTACTTCATTAGAGCCCTTGATGTGGTTGTTATGTCATGTGTGTATGAGGTGTAAGTACTTCATTAGAGCCCTTGGTGTGGTTGTTATGGCATGTGTTTATGAGGTGACAGTACTTCATTAGAGCCCTTGGTGTGGTTGTTATGTCATGTGTTTATGACGTGCAGACAGTACTTCATTAGAGCCCTTGGTGTGGTTGTTATGGCATGTGTTTATGAGGTGACAATACTTCATTAGAGCCCTTGGTGTGGTTGTTATGTCATGTGTTTATGAGGTGACAGTACTTCATTAGAGCCCTTGGTGTGGTTGTTATGTCATGTGTTTATGAAGTGACAGTAATTCATTAGAGCCCTTGGTGTGGTTGTTATGTCATGTGTTTATGAAGTGACAGTAATTCATTAGAGCCCTTGGTGTGGTTGTTATGTCATGTGTTTATGAAGTGACAGTAATTCATTAGAGCCCTTGGTGTGGTTGTTATGTCATGTGTTTATGAAGTGACAGTACTTCATTAGAGCCCTTGGTGTGGTTGTTATGTCATGTGTTTATGAGGTAACAGTACTTCATTAGAGCCCTTGGTCTGGTTGTTATGTCATGTGTTTGAGGTGACAGTACTTCATTAGAGCCCTTGGTGTGGTTGTTATGTCATGTGTTTATGTGGTTACAGTACTTCAATAGACCCCTTGGTGTGGTTGTTATGTGCAATGATGTATTCCCTTTGTATTTAGGGTTTCTAAAAAAACGGTGTTATAGTGACATCACAATATCATCCCCTCCCCTAACCCCTCCCCCTTTATCATACAACAATAGCTGTGGGTGTGGCTTCAGTTCAGGTGGATCACAACCCATCACCACCCACCATGCAGGCAAACCAGGCATACTTAATGAACTGGTGGGTGTGTCCACATAAAAAACATTTTAACAAATACTGTACACTTATTTTGAAAATAATCTTCCTCCTTAAATAATAATAATACCTGCATGTTTTAGGGTGGAAAAAAACCCATCTCACGGCACTCTATCTTTAAGGTTACGTTTAGGCATAGTTTTGTGTGTGTGTGAGATTAAGGTTAGGGTTAGGTTTAGGCATATATAACGACGCCCACCTGGGCAAAAGCTCTCATTGGCTGTGGACAACGGTCAGGAAGTAGAGATGCCAGCCAGGTGTTTGTTTATGGAGGACAGGTCAGAGGTCACGGGGGGGGGGGGTGTTTATAGGGCAGAGTGAAACTAACACTATCTCTACACACGGTAATCATTGATGGAGAGGAGACACAGCAGCTATGAGGTGAAGGGCTGGCTGGTGGAGCTGAGCTGTCTGCACCACTCACCACCAACCATCGTCAAATCAAATCAAATCAACCTTTATTTATATAGAACATTTCACACAACCAAAATTGACCAAAGTGCCTCACAGGAGAAAATAATACAATACATTTTAGTCGACTAAATGTACAGTTGATTTAGTCGACTAAAATGTGTTTCGGCGGGCCTTGATGTCGTCGTAATGGCTGATTTTACACTTGCTGAAAAAAATAATATATAAAATATATATTTTCAGCATGCAACAAAGTGTAAAATGACTTATACTGGATCTCTTGTCCGCTAGTCCCTTCCTAACATTTTAGTCTAGTTTATATGTGTTGACAAAATCGACAGTATATATTTAGTCATAGTTTTAGTCATCATAGCTTAGTTTTTATTTCGTTTTTGTCAGTGAAAAAGGTAGTCGACGAACATTTTTCGTCTTAGTTTTAGTCGACGAAATCAACACTTCTCTGTCCTCTCCGCAGCATGGCGGCTGTCAAACGGTGTTCTGATCTGTCCCAGGGTTGTTTTTGGCAGCAAACATTTTTTTAGTCTAGTCATAGTCTTTGGAATTTAGTTTTAGTCACATTTTAGTCTCCTGGAATGTTTTTGTGTTAGTCTAGTTTTAGTCGACTAAATGTCATGCAATTTTAGTGTACTAAATGTACAGTTGATTTAGTCGTCTAAAATGTATTTTGGCGGGCCTTGATGTCGTCCTAATGGCTGATTTTACACTTGCTGAAAATAGCCGATCTACAAGCTACAAGTGTAAAAGGATACTGGATCTCTTGTCCGCAGACGCGTTGTGAGCGCGTCTATTTTCAGCATGCAACTAATTGTAAAATGACTTATACTGGTCCACTATAGTCCCTTCCTAACATTTTAGTCTAGTTTGTATTTGTTGGCAAAATCGACGGTACATTTAGTCATAGTTTTAGTCATCGTTGCTTAGTTATTATTTCGTTTCCGTCAGTTGAAAAAGGTAGTCGACGAACATTTCAGTCGACAAAAACAACACTGCTCTGTCCTCTCCGCAGCATGGCGGCGGTGCCAGCGTCCGCCCAGAGGAGCTCCATGGACCACGGCGTTCAGATCCGATTCATCGACGACCTGCGCGACGCGGGTGGGGGTCTGCCGGCGACGCCGACGACCCCCACCACCACCACCACCACCTCCTCCTCCACCTCCTCCCCCGCCGCCAAGAAGACCAGGACCGCCAAGGCGCATGCGGCCCGCTATGGGGTGGCCATCCGGGTCCAAGGCATCCACGGCCAGCCCTACGTGGTGCTGAAAGATGGAGGTGAGAATCGGGGAGGGGGGGGACGGGACGGGACTGTATATCTCGTTTTTTTAAATGTATCATTATTTATACTGCCATTTAAAAAAAATCATCCTCATTCCAGAGGACTAAAACTAAGTCAAAATCAACAGTGGTTTTGGGACAAAAAAAAAAACGCTGATCCTAATCCATGACGGCGGTCCCACCCCTCCACCCCCACCCGCTTCCAATGGTATCAACCCATGATTCCCAGTATAGGTTACTTATCAAGCCTATCTTATCCACCTACTGCATGGGCAGCGGTGGCCTCAGGGTTAGAGGAGCGCCCGTGTTGCCGAAAGGTTGCCGGTTCGATTCCCCGGACGGGAAGGGAAAAATCGGGGTCGGGAAGTGATTGATTGCCATCACTCACCCGACACCGCTGAAGTGCCCTTGAGCAAGGCACTTGAACCCCCAACTGCTCCAGTGGAGCTTAGTGGCCAACAGTATAAGACATATGTTTCTATGTGCAGGGCATTGAAGAAAATGAGCACTCAGCTACTACCTTGGGCAAATAAAGGATTTAAAAAAAAAAAAGTCTGGGAGCCTACTAGCTGCTATTGGCATTGATAAAACAAAACGACGATTAAGGCTGGCGAACATGCGTTAAGGTTGAGACCTTTGCTGTAACCCCTCTGTAGGCGTGAACGGAGACTCGTACGGCGTTCAGCTCCGGACGCAGTACCCCCCCGCCTACGGCAGCCTGCCGGGCCGGGGGAGGGGCACGGGGGCGGAGCCGGGAGGACAGCCACGCCCAGCGGGAGAAGGGGAGGGCCTCAGAAGGGCCCACTCCCACGGGTCACTGCTGGACACGGAGGCGGGGGATGTGCAAGGTGTGTGTGTGTGTGTGTGTGTGTGTGTTGGATTAAAATGGGTGAGGTTTAAAAAAGGCAAAAGCATGCTCTATTGTGGGTCCTTAAAAATTGCTTATACATTTTGAGATTTGTATTTGGTTTATTGGCCACCAGACGGCATACCTTGTAAAATCCAAGCGTGTGTATGTATGTATACTGTATGTATGTATGTATGTTACGTATGTATGATAACATTATAAATGTTGCCACGGACAATTAAGACCAAGTCTTTGTCCTAATGTTGCCACGGACAATTAAGACCAAGTCTTTGCCATGGACTCATTTGTCCGTGTGCGGACATGTTGGTGACCCCTGACCTCTGTAGGACATGTTGGTGACCCCTGACCTCTGTAGGACATGTTGGTGACCTCCTGACCTCTGTAGGACATGTTGGTGACCTCCTGACCTCTGTATAGGACATGTTGGTTGAGCCCAGTGTTGGACTGAAGTTTGATGACCGTTCTAGGTGGACCAGGGTCGGGGGAGGAGGGTCCCCCCACCACACAGCACCCGCTGTCCGGTAGCCATGGCAACGTGGACCGGGAGGGCGTGGTCCAGAGCCGGAGCAGGTGGGACGACGAGACGTCCTACCAGAACCAGATCAACAGCTCACTGGGTCCGAGCCAACGTACGGAACCTCCTACTCCATACTCTGTAATATATCTGGGTCCGAGCCAACGTACGGAACCTCCTACTCCATACTCTGTAATATATCTGGGTCCGAGCCAACGTACGGAACCTCCTACTCCATACTCTGTAATATATCTGGGTCCGAGCCAACGTACGGAACCTCCTACTCCATACTCTGTAATGGATCTGGGTCCAAGTTAGGGCTTTCACTTCTAGTGATTTTTGCTAGTTGACTAGTGGCCTAGTGTAAAATGACTTATACTGGATCTCTTGTCCACCAGTCCCTTCCTAACATTTTAGTCAAATTTTCATTTGTTGACTAAATTGTCAGTATATTAATTTTAGTCTTCGTTTTAGTCAACATTTTTCGTCATAGTCGGCGAAATCAACACTGGTTATGACCATTATAACTGTTAAGCGTGTTCTTTAGCAGCGTTTGTCTCTGAATCGTGGCTCAGATTGGGGTGATGCAGAACGTTAGGATTATCAATAAAGAATCCCCGCGACCTTGCGGTTATTATTATTATTGCCGCTTCCGATGAAAGAGTAGTAACTCTAGCGGCCGCCACTGGAAATGACCGATTTATACTACTTCCCGGCATCACGACGCCTTCAAAATAAAATGCCCCCGTGCATCCCGTTGGCATGGGCAGCCACAGCTCCAGAGTCAACGGTGGGGTGAAGATTGTTAATCGTGCCTTCCTTTGTCATACTACTATGGTGCCATGCAAAAGTAAAATAATTAGACGATCATGTGAAAACACAATTGCAACTTCAATCATCATTGTTGTATCGTGTGATGACAGGTGGTCCTCCAGGCCGCCACCAGTCCCTTCATGACCTGCCTCCCGCCCCGGCGCATCCCTGTCCTGTCCCCGCACACACCAACAGGTCAGTGTCTGTCCTGTCCTGTCCCGGAGCTGGTTTTCTGCGCGAGCAGCTATTCACTTCCTGGTTTACGTCAAGGAGAATTAGAGAAGGAAGTGACATGGTCACGTGACTGTGCTGCGCCATGACACTTTCATGGGAGCCAAATATCACACCGGAAGTGACATTTATACAAAGCAGTGAATGGAGCCGGCTGGACCAGCTCTAGTCATAACAAACATTATTTATGAACCATTGAGACCTGTGTCATATAATCGGTCCAGGCACATGAAAGAAGACGTATCACAGTTTGCTTTCTAATCACTTGCTTTTCAATGTGCACAGTATATATAATTGTATTTGCGGATTTAAGGTATCGTTTCTGTTCCGGGGTCTCGCGAGATTTGGCTGCCAGACAGGAAACGGTGGGCAGTCTCGCGATACTTGGCACGTTCAGAAACATACTTTTTGCTCTTTAGATACCTCCATTTAATTACACAGTGTACACATCGAAAAGCAACACAGCAGACAATAATGTGTTACATGACTTCTATTATTTGCCAGAACAAGTGATTACTTTACAAAAGGTCTCAGTCATTCATAAATAATGTTTGTTCATGAGATAGTCACTGAGCTCTCATTGACTCCAGTGCATTCTGCCGAACTTCCGGGTGCAGTTTGGCTCCAATGGTGCGACAAATCTGCCGTCTGGAATTGCGTGTTAGCGAAAATGACGTCGTTGACCTTAACTCCATTTAAGGTGAGGTAGTAATGGAAGATTTTCACCTCCCGGTTTTTTGGGGGGGAAATGGAAGGGCAGGGCTTTTCAGAAAAAAATCTGCTTGGCACTCTAACGCCTTTATTCTGAAAAAACTTAAATTGTTCAAGCTAGCCCAAGTGTGTTCTCTTCTTCGACGTGCCGTTGTCCTCCTCCTGTGACGCAGCAGCCTTGCCTCGTCTGGCAGCAGCACAGCAGTAGGACTGCCTCTTTCTTCTAAAGGGCCTTTCAAACGTGAAGCGATAACACGCCTATAGTTCATTTTCAGTTTTTGCGCGGAGCACTGGGGAGCAGTCGCGGTGTGACGACGCAAGTGTATTTATTTACGTGAGCGCCGTCCCGTGAATTTGTTGTGCGCGTGCTCGTTCGTGCCAGTATGCCAGTATCCAGACCTGGATACTGTTTAGCTTTTTTGCGCCCCTCTTGAGCAGACCTGTCGTTGATCCAGGCAACAACGCCTGCGTTCCTTGCTTCCCCTTTGAAAGGCCCTTAAGAGATTCTTCTAAAGAGAAAGTGCAGTACCTGAGTAAATATACCTGGTTGCTTAACCCATTCTGAACGGGAACCCATTTTGGTGTTAGCATTATGTTGTGCTTTAGCTATTGAAAAATAGCAGATCTACAAGCTCATAGCTTGTAGGTCTGCTATAAATAGCAGATCTACAAGCTCATAGCTTGTAGGTCTGCTATTTTTGAAAAATCGAAGAGCGACTGACCTAGAAGACCTTTTTAGAATCTGATCTCAGGTCAGAATGGAAAACTGTCAGGATGTAGAAGACATTTTTAGAATCTGATCTCAGGTCAGAATGGGAGCGTGGAGCTGTGCCGGGTCACCCAGAGGACATCACCCCCAACCCCTACTCATCACCCCCATCGTCCACACACAGCAGCCTGGGCAGGGGCCAGGGGTCCATGCCCTCGTCCACACACAGCAGCCTGGGCCGTGGGATCCGGGGGTCCGTGCCTTCTTCGGCCAATAAGGTGGCACCGCCGGGGCCATCATACGTTGCCGTGGAGAAGACGCCCTCCTCGACCAATCAGATGGGGCGATACGTTGCCGTGGAGACGCCCTCGACCAATCAGACTGAGACATGGGTAAGGACAACTATTTTCTTTTTTTTGTATCTAAAATAAGAAATGTTTTATTTTGTTGTTGCCTGAAACAGGGATGGCAGGTTGAATGTGTGTTTTAAAGGGTAAGACCACTTTTTTAGAGGTTTGGGTTGTTTTCTTACCTTATTATCGGCAAACTATTACATTCCATGAGTTATTTCGCTCCGTTGTGTTGTTTATTAGCAATTTAAGAAATAAAAAATAGGGTCCATTGACTTCCATTGTAGCGGGGAAACGGCTCTCAAAGTAACTCTTTTAGCACATAAACGAACGCAACAAAAGCTGATTCTGACAGTTTAAAACATCAGGAAAACTCATGAAAACATCATAAAAAATGTCAACTTTGTCTTGTTTTGACTAATTTGTGTAGAAAGAAGATCCGGTAGGTATGCCTACACCGACCGAATCACTGCTGTTCGCGTCTGATCTGATTGGACCAAAACTGTACACCACTTCCTTATTGGAAACGACGGGGATGTAAACAAATGGATTTGATCTCGTCCGCTTGTCACTAAAAACATACACAATGGACGTGTTTGAGGGAGACACGTTATAAGACACTTTAGAATAAGTGTATAATGTAACAGCGTAAAGACTTCTATTTACAAACGAAACCTCGCAAGACGGCCCCGCGATAGTTGGGAACGCCGTAGTACTGCTGCAGTCTATCTCCGACTAAAATAGTAACTTTATAAATCTATCTTAAAAGACGAAAATAAAGCTGCATGAGTTTTCCTGATGTCATAAACTGTCAGAATCAGCTTATGTTGCGTTGGTTTATGTGCTAAAAGAGTGACTTTCAGAGCTGTTTCCCCGTTACAATGGAAGTCAATGAGCGACTATTTTTATGCCTTTTGCTAATAAACAACACAACAGAGCGAAATAACTCATGGAATGGAATAGTTTGCCCATAATAAGGTAAGAAAACAACCCAAACCTCTAAAAAAGTGGTCCTCCCCTTTAAGCGTTATGTTATACTTCTATTGAAAAATAGCAGATCTACAAGCTCATAGCCGCGCTACGAGCTTGTAGGTCTGCTATTTTTTTTTTAACCGTGAAAATGTGGTGCAAATCATTGACTATAATTATATTCTTTCAGAGCGAACGTTTTTAACTCAAAGCTTTGCTTCTGAGGGGTTCATGGGTAACATATTTTCAGATGGGGGGGGGTCCGCGGCCAATTACATATAATCTTGGGGGTCCTTGACATGAAATATTGAGCACCACTGACATAGAAACATAGGGTTTTCAGAAACCTTTTGGGATTTAGAAGACATTGCTTACTTTAATCGGGTTTAAACGGGCTAATGAGAGGTGATTATCTTCTAGTCTATAGGCTTAAATATTATATCTCCCCCCCCCCTGTGTGCAGGTGACCCCCGACCTTCTGCTGGACCAGGGTCAGAGTTCAGAGTTGAGCAGTGAGGAGGGGGAGGTGATGAACACCATCTACGGTCTCGTGAGAGGAGGGTAACTATACGCACCAACGTTGTTTTTTGGCAGCAAATTTTGATTTTAGTTTTAGTCATTAGTCTCTTGAATAGTTTTCATTTAGTTTTTAGTCCTGGTGTTCTAGTTTAAGTCGACTAAATATCATGAGATTTTAGGCGACTACATCTACAGTTGATTTAGTCGAACAAAATGTGTTTTCGTCGAGCCTTGATGCCATCGTAATGACTGATTTTACACTTGCTGAAAATAGCCGATCTACAAGCCCACAACGCGCCGTGACGCGTTGTGGGCTTGCAGATTGGCTATTTTCAGCATGCAACTAATTGTAAAATGACTTGGATCTCTTGTCCACTAGTCCCTTCCTAACATTTTAGTCTAGTTTTTATTTGTTGACGAAATTGTCAGTATATTTAGTCTTAGTTTTAGTATATCTTAGTTTTTATTTAGTTTCCATTTAGTTTTCCTCAGTGGAAAAAGGTAGTCGACGAACATTTTTCGCCGAAATCAACACTGGTACACATCCCAATGACCTTTAGTTTATTGGTTCCCAGACTTTTTCATGTCAAGGACCCCCAAATTGACACTAAATAGCCTGCAGACCCCCATTTGAAAAGATATATGCCAGGGACCCCAATAAGAGGACACCCCAATTTGACATGCATTAGTCTATGGACCCCCATTTAATGGCATTTCTATCTCTGGGACCCCCAATTTATACCTTTAGTTCATCTAATATATCTCTGCTGTCGGGAGGAAACCTCTTAACTCCAAATTGTTCATTTTTCAGGAAATAAAAATTATACGTTTTTCAGAAATTAAGAAAACCTTATATTTTCAAAACAAAGCAATACAGCCTCATCAAAGTTGGTGTTGTGACTTTATATATTGTCAATTACTTCCATGAGAGGGGGAGAGGTGGTGGAGTTATAGTTGCTTTAGCAGACAGTTTGAGGGACCAATGGAGTTAAGAGGTTTTGTCCAAAACACTTTTTACTACTTTCCATTGGTTCAATATTGTCGAAACAACACACGTAAAGGGTGGTCAAAAACCTCAAAAACGGAGTTAGGAGGTTTCCTCCCGACACCAAGCCTAGTGAGTCTACACCTTTTTTTAACGTCAATTAAGGAAATAAACAAAATGTGTTTCTGAGTGAGATAGCGTTATCCAAAACATATGTATGCATGGTAAAACAGCTCTCGGGCTCGGATAACTACCAGTGTCAAAATGATGCTTTACGGTCGCTTTAGCGATTTTTTAATGTTGTTCTATAACCCGAGCCCTGATTGGTTGTTTTGGACCTGCACTGTGCTTCTAGGACCAATGAGGGTGAGGATGTGGTGAAGCACAAAGTCCAGATCATCTTCCAGAGGATTCAGAGACTCATGGTTGGTCCTTTTAAACCACTTTATTACATAAAGCATTTCACGAAAGCTGGGTTTGATTTGTAAAAATCACAGCGTGTTAAGTGAGGGGCGCTAATATTAACCCATTTTAGATTTTCTGGCCGCCGACCCCCCATCTGAAAATATGTTGTTCCAGGGAGTGGGACCCCGCAGAAGCAAAGATTTGAGTTAAAAACGTTGGCTCTGAAATAATATATATTCCAAATTTACGCTGCATTTTCACGATTTAAAATAAATAGCAGATCTAGAAGCTTGTAGATCTGCTATGTTTGCTATTTTTGAATTGAAATTCTGAAAATAAACCTTTTATTTAATTTCAAATTAATTTCGTTATAGTTATGTTAACTTTATGAACTAAATCCAAACACATTGGACATACAAAAGCGGGTCATGTTTGCATATTTGGAATTGTAACAGCTGAAATCAATAATATATATCATTATTCTGAACTATTAACCTAAACCCGCATTAAGTGAAGGTATGTGGCCCCCGGGCTGCCAGTTGCCCATGTATGGATTAAAGTCTAACTCATGTTGATTAGGTGATGTAATGGTGCAAACACCATTTGCCCCTTAACAATATATAATGATTTAAAAAAGGGATATTGATGGATGGATGGATGGGATGGATAGATAACCTTTTATTTGATCCCACGGGGGGGGGGGATTGTCTACAAAGAGCGGGGAAAGCCAATCTACAAGCTCACAACGTGTCGCAGTGTGATGCGTTGAGAGCTTGTAGATTGACTATGTTCCGCGTGGCACACAACCAAGCATGAATCAGGCTTAGTCTATATAGTCGATCACATGACCCAACGTGTGACTGGTCGAAAAGAACGAGCGAGCAACACCGCTGAATGCAGTTTCACATTAATAAATCAAATGAACATGTCATATTGGGGGAGAGGTTTATCAGTTGTATGACTCATGACTGATTGTGTCCGTCAGGAATTCACAAATGAGTCACAACTGAAAGCGTTGCGGACAAAGTTCATCAGTTTATCAGCCCATATCGGCTCAATATTACAGCATTGACCGCCATAGTTGTTTCAGTATGTGTGTGTGTCCCTTCCCTGCCAAGGTCTTCAAGTCGGACATCTTATTTTGAAGAGCCATTAACAGATAGCCTGCTTTCCGCAGCCTGATTTGCTGGCTGGTAAATGTTTAAGTCATTTTACGGCCAACAGCGCCATCCGGTGGTGGCTCAGAGCGTCATCCGGTCATGTAATAGGCAGAAGCATCTTATTCTGAAAGCCGTTTCACTCGGAAACCGAGAATCGGGAAGTGAAAATGCCCCACGATTGTCATTCAAGTCACCCAAAACGTAACCTGCGTGCGTGCGTGTGTGTGTGTGTGTGTGTGTGTGTGTGTGTGTGTGTGCAGGGCTGCAGTGGTCAGAGTCAGTCGGAGGTATCGTTGAAGGCTCAGCTGGACTCGAGCATAGACGAGAACCTGGAGCTGTTGGAGAGACTGGACCACAGCAGAGCTGAGCTGCACCGGGCGCACGAAGAGTTAATACACACACACACACGCATGCACACGCACACAGACACATTTTCACTAAATGTTCAACCAATTACCACTGAACCATTTCGATTCATTTAGCACGCACACAGACACAGACACATTTTCACTAAATGTTCGACCATATTACCACTGAACGTTGATCCATTTTGCCCTGCTGAACATTGGCCTATAATGACATCATGCCCAGAATATGGACACTATATTGATCTGGAAACCCAGCATTCCGTAAATAATAATAGAGTAACAAAAAAATGTTTTTTTCCCTTCATTTTTTGCCTCTGGAGGCACCGCCTCCTTTGTTGTGTAAAGTGAGAGGCACTCTTATTATTACTCTTATTAAAGTCTAACTCATGTTGCTATGATTAGGTGATGTGATGGTGATGTAAAACAAACGGTGACAAAACAAACATTAAATTCTCTTTATTGTCATGGCATTTGATGTTTGTGCAAGTAAGTAAGACAATTTCCCCTTGAAAATTGAACTAAAAACAAAAAAATAATTTATCTTCATTGTGTCAATGGAGTTTGTAAAACAAACATTGAGAAACACTAAGAAAGTGAGTGTATTGGTTTATTCCCACTAACAACAACACTGCATGTTTAGGGCAGCGCTCTGCTTAGAGCATTATAGGGTTCATGTGCTTAAATGAAGAAAACATCTTCCTTTGCTGCATGTATCCCTTGTGTCCTCAAACAAAGATACCGTGTGTGTGTGTGTGTGTGTGTGTGTGTGTGTGTGTGTGTGTGTGTGTGTGTGTGCGTGCATGTGCACGTGTGTGCACGTGTGTGTATGTGCGTGTGTGCGTCAGACTCAGTCAGCTACGCATGGAGAGAGAGAACGCAGAGAGTACGGTCAGACAGATGGAAGACCGCCTGTCCGAGCTTCAGGAGGACGCCCGGAGAGACGGCGACAACAAGACGGTATGGTAACCATGGCAACACGTTGGTATGGTAACCATGGCAACACGTTGGTATGGTAACCATGGCAACACGTTGGTATGGTAACCATGGCAACACGTTGGTATGGTAACCATGGCAACACGTTGGTATGGTAACCATGGCAACACAACGGTACCAGTGTTGTTTTTCGTCTACTAAAACCAAGACGAAAAATGTTCGTCGACTACCTTTTATCACTGACGAAAACTAAACGAAAACTAAAGGAAAAGTACCGGTAAGCTATGATGACTAAAACTAAGACTAAATATTCAACAAATAAAAACTAGACTAAAATGTTAGGAAGGGGACTAGTGGACAAGAGATCCAGTATACGTCATTTTACACTTGGTTGCATGCTGAAAATAGAAGATCTACAAGCTCACAACGCGTCATAGCGTTTTCAGCAAGTCTAAAAACAGTCATTACGACGGCATCAAGTCCCGACAAAATACATTTTAGTCGACTAAATCAACTGTATATTTAGTCGACTAAATTCTTATGATATTTAGTGGACTAAAACTAGACCAACACTAAAACATTCCAAGTGACTAAAATGTGATGAAACTAAATGAAAACTATTGAAGAGACTATGACTAAAATAAAAAATATCTGCCAAAAACAACACTGGTTGGTACGATAACAGCAGAGCCATATAGCTGAGAGAGTTGCGACATTGAGGGAGTGCGACGAGCTGGAGTTTGAAATATATTGTTTTCAACGAAGGGCGGTGCAAATATCAGCAATGTATAAAGCCCTAACCACACCAAAGGGTCAAGACGGGTTTTAGCGTTGTCCCTGCGGTGTGATATGTCACGTTGACCCACGTTGACCCTATAGTGATTCAACGCGAGTGCCGACTGTACATTTTCAATTCTGTACTTTTACTTGTAACGACTTGTACTTCTAAATTGCAGCATTGGCACTTTTACTCAAGTAAAAACAATTGAGTACTTTTTCCCCCGCCACCGTGCAGGAGTTGGCGTCGTGCCAGGCGGAGCTGAGCGCGTGCGGTCAGCGGGGGCGTCGCGCCGAGGAGGCCCTGAGGCAGAGGGAGAGAGAGCTGACCGCCCTGAAGGGGGCGCTGAAGGACGAGGTGGAGTCACACGACAAGGAGATGGAGGCTCTGAGGGAGCAGTACAGCACAGACATGGAGAGACTGAGGGGCAGCATGGAGGCTCTGTCACAGGTACGCACGCACACACACACACACACACACATGGAGGCTCTGTCACAGGTACGCACGCACACACACAGTCACACACACACATGGAGGCTCTGTCACAGGTACGCACGCACACACACACACACATGGAGGCTCTGTCACAGGTACGCACGCACACACACACACACACATGGAGGCTCTGTCACAGGTACGCACGCACACACACATGGAGGCTCTGTTACAGGTACGCACGCACACACACATATGGAGGCTCTGTTACAGGTACGCACGCACACACACACACACACACATGGAGGCTCTGTCACAGGTACGCACGCACACACACACACACATGGAGGCTCTGTCACAGGTACGCACACACACATGGAGGCTCTGTCACAGGTACGCACGCACACACACATTGGTAGTAGGCCTACCAATTCAGGATATCGTTTACTAATAAATGACATTGTTTCGGTACTTTGGTGTTTAAACTTTAGCATTCCAACTTCATCTAGTTCATCTCTCTCTCTCTCAATTCAATGCAATTTAAATGGAGGTGAAGTAAAACAAAAATGCACTAAACCGCAGCGAAAACTGGTGAGTTAGCTCCGGTATCCACTATTCTAATGTCAGTTAGGTATTGTTAACTATAAGTATAGAGCGCCAAAGTCCTGACGTCAGTCGCTCGTCCCCTCGATTCCCCCGGTTCACGGAAGTAATTTCTCTATGGAGAATAACATCGGCTCATCTTAAAATAGTTTCATATAAGCGTTGTGTTCCAAAACTAAACAAGCTGTCTCTGTGTTATTGTCAGGGAGGTGTCTCTGTATCGTTCGCGACATTCAGTCACTCACATACAATCGGTTTCTAGCGAAAATGTAACTAATTCAGTACAATAACAATAGCGTTTTCTCTCAGTCAGTGGATTCTATATATCCATGAGTGAGGCGGCCGGGATGTTCATTTTTAAAACGCAGTTCTTATATGAGGCGATCTAAAAATAAAAAAATAAAAAAGTACCCGTGGATTTGCGCCCTCTACCGATATTGACGTCAGACTTCGGTGCTCTATAGTTAACTCTAATATCATGTCAGTCTCAGGCGGGCATAGAGGCGGAGCGGCAGCGCGTCAACACGTCCGTCCGCTCACTGCACCAGCAGCTGGACGACTGCAGGGACGAGAGCAGCCAGTGGATGGAGCAGTTTCACACAGCCAGAGACCAGCTGAGATCCACCAAGCAGGAGTAAGTAGAGGCGCACGCACGCACACTGTAATATTATATATACTACACTTTAAACAAACCCAAATAGGCTACGCCTATCACTTTTATGACCCGGCGGTGAAGGGGTGAAAAGGAAAAAAAACTGCGTTTCGAGGAAGCAATCTGATTGGTTGAAACAGCTTTCTAGCCGTGCTTGAACCAGCGCAAAGGAACACCTAATCAAAACAAATAAATCAGCCGCTCTGTTCTCCCAGAGCGTAGCAGACTGGGTGACTAGGCTAGCTAGTTTCCGTTCTCCCAGAGCGCAGCAGACTTGGTGTCTAGGCTAGCTAGTTTCTTGGGACATTTGTGGTTGTATCTGTCATAAAGAAATATATTATTTTAGTGATTATCTTAGTTTTAAGGGTAACTGTTGTAAAATTGCAACATTACACTCGATGGTGTTCTTTATCGTCATTAATGCACTTCTGCTCTGCCTTTGAAACTCCTGAGTTACTACAGCACCGCAGGCATGCAATAATCATAGTAAAGAACACCCTCTCTTTTAATTTCACTTAAGTATATGCTCTGGGTGAGCGACTCCATGCCAGTGGGTTTCGGGTGGACCTCTCTATTGCCCATTTGCAGACCACGGCCATTAGGGCTGTCAGAACGAATTTCATAATATGAAAGAAATTCGAATATTAAAAAATATATATATATTCGAAAGCTAAAATTGCCATTCGAATGGAGCTTTTATCATTTATTAATTCTATTTAATATTTTTATTTTGTTTTATGTTATTTTATCCGCTCACTAAATGTATTGAGTAACGAATCTACCGCTGTGAAATCTCCCATCTGCACGCACGCACACACGCGCGCCTCGTCACCTCCTCCCTCCTCTGCACGCATGCACACACGCACAGTCGCACAGCGCGCTGCAACTAAGAAGAATCACTCACATGTTTTATTAGTACCGTCGAGTCTGTCGCATATTGTGGACAGTTTGAAAATGCGGGTCCTACGTGCATTAAACCATTAACGTTGGTCCGGCTGGTTTCATTTTGTCCTACGCGATTACGTGAATCAGCATGGCTGCGCCTGCAGTAGGCTATTACCAAAACAAACACATGGTAGCCTACTTTTGTGTTGCACATGGAAAGCAACTGAAAACGACCATGGATATATTAAAGACAGTTCCCCTGTGCACAGCGGAGATAATGCAAAACTCCAGGTACGAACAAAAACACTGACTGTCTGAAGCTGATCATCCACGACTAACTATCTCCAGACTAGTCCTGCAGTCCCGCAATGAAGGAAAGACAATCTCGCCTCTCACTATAGTCCACTACAATGCCATTCTAGCCTTAAAACCTACATTTATGTGTTATTCAACAATTACTTTAGCGCAAAATATAGGCTTCTCTATATATCTTCATTGCTATTTACTAATGATGGCCTGTTCATCGTGACAGCATTCTGTTTAAAAAGAAAAAAGAAAAAGTTCATGATTCCTGACTAGCCTACTCACTACTCAGACTATACTGTATCAGAAGTATACAACGTTCACTGTAAAATGCATTTGCACTATAGACAGACAACAATCTTACCGTGCTGAGTGCACTGTGCTCAATAAAACAACAGTTTAAACGCTATTTTGTGCCGAAAACCATTATTACATGGGCTGAAAGTACTGCTTTGTCGTTTGGAAGGGGGGCCCCTCTAGTGGACAGAACGTGCATCGTCAATCTGTGTATTATTATAGGCTAAATATGAGCTAAAATAAACAATGTAAATATTCGAATATTTTCGAAAATTACAAATAATGAAGCAATGAAATTCGAATTGGATTATAGAGGTGAACTGACAGCCCTAACGGCCATGCTTTCCATCAGAGTTTGGAAGCACTCGTTTTCAGTAAAGCAACGTCCTGCTGCCTCTTGCATTATGTGCTAATTCAAAACAGGTGATACACAGGGCAGTTGAGTGATATCTAACAAGCACTTCCAAACTCCAGCACTTAGAAAAATAATCACCTGCAAGGACACAAAGTAGCTCGTAACATGTGGGTTTTCATGAAAACACTTTGAGGACAGAAAGAGAATAATTCAAGCTTTTCGTACAGCTGCAAAGTTGGTGAGTTTGACGTTGTTTAATACAATCAGATAGGACTTTTCTGTTTGGATGGGCTGCCAATTAGGTAGCACCTTGCCATTAACTTATATGGTAAGATGGCCGCGGTCAGGGGCAAGGTGGCACAGTTGGTAGTGCTGTCGCCTCACAGCTAGAAGGTCCTGGGTTCGATTCCCGCTCGGGGCACTGTGGGTGCTGGCGGCGTGTTTCCTCCTCCGCGTCATCAGTGCCCATACCCGAAGGCGGGGTTGGCGAAAGGGCCTTTCTGTGTGGAGTTTGCATGTTCTCCCCGTGTCCCCTAGGGTAGATACCCTCACAAAAACATGCAGTAATCCTGGTCTCTAAACTGCCTCCCCCTGGCCAGCCGGGGCGCCTGATGGAGGGGAAAGGAACTGGTTGGAATAACGTGTTCCTTCCACGCGCTACGTCCAACCAGGGAAACTCCCCCCTGTCAGGTGTAAAGGAGCAACTTGGACACTCAGGCATGAAGGGAGCATGAGTTAAGTCCGTTGCTCTCCCCAGGTTGGCGGAGGGTGTGTAGAGCCCAGGATCACAGTAGATGATTGGCACAGGGGTGAAAAATGGGTTACAAAATCGTGGGATAAAAAATAAATGCAAAAAAAAAAAAAGATGGCCGCGGTCTGCATGTGGAGAATTGTTTTTAACTCTATGGCACAACACTTTTAACCCATTCAAAACCTGAGGCCCATTCTACAAATGCATTCTAAATCAGCTTCTGCTTCTCAAACCATATTTTGATGAATGGACGCGATGCAAGCTTGTAGATCTGCTACTTTTGAATAGCAAACACTAAGTGTGTGTGTGTGTGTGTGTGTGTGTGTGTGTGTGTGTGTGTGTGTGTGTGTGTGCGCGTGCGTGCGCGTGTGCGCCAGGCTGCTGCAGGCTCGCCTGGATAAGGAGGAGTTTGAGGAGGAGCTTAAAGAACTGCAGGAGAAACTGAACACCGTGCAGCAACACACACCTGACCCCACACACACTGATGGTCTGAACAAGGTAACGCACACACACACACACACACACACACACACACACTGATGGTCTGAGGCCTCATTCACACGTAAAGAACATATGTCCTGTGCTCTGCCTGTGTTTGATGGCCGCCTCAATGCTTTTCCAAAGGTAGTCACATGGTTTGACCAAACATTTGTGTTTGATGGAGGTCGAGGGGGACAGAACACAGTCATCAAACACAAATGTTTGGTCAAACCATGTGACTCCCATTGGAAAAGCATTGAGGCGGAACACACAACATAATGTTCTTTATGTGTGAATGAGGCCCGAACACACACACACACACACACACACACACACGCTCAGATCGATGAACAAATAGGATCCACTATGGGGCCTGTGTGTACCTGTATACACCTACAATTCAACAACAGTAGCAACGTAGCTCCTACGTACGTCATGACGTTGTTTACATCGTTACCACGGCAACCAAAGCAGATAGAGGTCGCGCAGGCTCTGGGTTGACGTTGTTTCAATCAGTCTTAACACAGACAGCTGGTGCAGTGGTAAACGCTCACCGCCACAGAGGTTGTGGGTTCAATTCCACTTTGGTGCACATCCGGCTTTCTCGGGGCGTCTACGCCAGAGGTTCCCAAACTTTGTTTTCATGCACGACGAGCGGCCCCCGAAGAGAATTTCCTCATTAATTGTCATTGTTGTATAGACGTTTCAAAAAGTATTTATTTAACCCATTTAGGTCTGACGTATTTTTACGATTTTTCAAAAATAGCAGACCTACAAGTTCATAGCGCGCCACTCGGTGGCGCGCTATGAACTTGTAGATCTGCTATTTTTTAATAGCTAAAGTATGACAGAATGCTTGAAACGCCAAAAGGGGTTCCCCGCCCAAAAATGGGTTAAAGACCTTTTCTAATGATCGGGAGCAAAGAAATCGTGATCGGGACATCCTTAGTATCAATATTATCAATATTATGGACTGGATATTGTCTGTGATTTTAGATGTTGTACTATTGTGATATGGCATAAACGTGTTCTATAATAAAAATATAAATGGATCAGGAAAAATTGGTACCGGCAGATACTCAAAGTCAAACAACAAACAACAAGCTCACAAACGCGTCGCATTGCAACGCGTTTGTGAGCTTGTAGATCGGCTATTTTCAGCAAGTCTAAAAACAGCCATTACGACGGCATCAAGGCCCCGCCAAAATACATTTTAGTCAACTAAGACAACTGTAGATTTAGTCGACTAAAACTACACTAACACTAAAACATTCCAGGTGACTAAAATGTGACCGAAACCGAATGAAAACTATTCAAGAGACTACGACTAAAACTAAAATCACAATTTGACAACACTTTGTGTGTGTGTGTGTGTGTGTGTGTGTGTGTGTGTGTGTGTGTGTGTGTGTGTGTGTGTGTGTGTGTGTGGGAGGTGGAGCGGTGCCATGCGGAGCTGCAGGGCTCCAAGGCGGAGCTGGAGAAACTCAAGGCGGAGACTGACCGGAAGGTTCTGGACCTCATACACACCAAGAAGGCGCACCAGGAGCAGCAGGCGGAGCTCAAGTACGAGATCGACAGGCTGATCAACCAATTGCAGAGAGCCAAAGAGGAGGTGGCCAAAGCGCAGGAGAAGAACAAGAAGGTTTGGTTCATCTCGCGTCGTAATGCATTTAGAACAGTGGGTTCCCAAATGTTTTCATGTCAAGGACCCCCAAATTGACACTAATTAGCCCAGCTGCGGACCACCATTTGAAGAGACATGCCAGGGAGCCCTCATTAGAGAAGATTTGTACGGCTCTGGCAGTGATTCTCAACCCGTTAAATTTCAAGGACCCCAAGTTTTACATGCATTAGGCTATACGGACCCTCCATTACATGGCATTTCTATCTCTGGGACCCCCAATTTATATTGTAAAATCAATGTTAATTTAACTCTGAGAGTGTACAAATGGAACCAAACGTGTTCGAGTCCCGTTCATGACGACTTTTTCTGCATGTCTCTCCCCTTCTCTCTCTCTCTCTCCTTCTTTCCTGTCTATCTTCAATTGATACTATCAATAAAGGCAGATAAGCCAAAAAAACTAACCTTGAGGTTTGTTTTTCTATAACCTCTCCCAAAAAGTAGCAGATGTTTACACCAGTTTGAACCGGAACTGAAAGTCAGTCATCTCATAATACTGACCTGACCCCGCGATCATTCATAACTAAGTAAAATTAAGCTATAATTAAGTGCATTTTGAGCAGATTATGAGCCATAATCCATATAAAGACGGCTTGCGTGCGTGCAGCCGTGCACGCAGGAATTTTGGCCGTTTTACGTTGTCCTGGTCTGTAGGTAGCTAAAAATGCTACAAACATGCTAACGTGATGCTAATTAATCGCCGATTAACGTGGATTAAACAAAACTCGCCTTTACGGCTATGGCAGCCCGGACAAAGTTGCGGTAAGCTCGTTTTTAACGGCCATCAGACTTAAGCTGTTAAAATAAATAATAGTGATTGGTGATTAATCGGCAAACACATCGGTATCGGCCGATTCTAGTTGTTTTTAGATTCATTGGCATCGCTTCGATTAAACAAGCCCAAAGTAACAGCAATTATTGTAATTTTTCAATACAGAATGAGATCATATTATC
The DNA here is from genome assembly GCF_963924005.1 of Protomyctophum bolini. NCBI lineage: Eukaryota > Metazoa > Chordata > Actinopteri > Myctophiformes > Myctophidae > Protomyctophum > Protomyctophum bolini. The sequence continues at coordinate 49,480,285 of NC_137868.1, forward strand.
TACATCGGTTATCGGCCAATATAACAGCAATTAATTATATCGGATATCGATATCGGCCAAAATGTCTCATCGGCACATCCCTAATAAATAAATAATAATGTTATGTGTAATACTGTATGCATTATTGCACACACACACACACACACACACACACACAGCTCCCCTTTCAGCGAGTTCAGAGTTAATAATGTTAAAGAGAAAGTACCATATATTTTGTATTTTTCCAGTTTATCATGTGTCTAGTATGAGGTGACAGTACTTCATCAGACATCCTGGAGTCGTTTTTATGTACAATGATGTCTTCACTTTGTATTTAGGGTTTCTTTCTGGAGGCTGAACCCTTGACAGTCAAACGTGCCAATGAAAAAAACAGTAATATAGTGACGTCACACTATCAGCCCCTCCCCTAACCACCCCTTTATCATACAACTACAGCTGTGTGTGCAGCTTCAGTTCAGGTGGATCACCACCCATCACCGCCCACCAGGCAAACCAGGCATACAGAGCCATAAACGTCAAGACGTCTAATTGCCAATTATGTACCGAATGCCACGGACGACAAGACGTCTTCCCTTTTTTTTTATCCATATTTTGAAAATCCCTCTAATCTGGTGTACAGGTGACAGGTGACATAAAAACGACATTTTAACAAACAATGTACACTTTTTTTGAAAAAAATCCTTCCTCCTTTTATAACAATAAGACGTGATGATCATGTTTTAGGGTGGGAAAAAAAGCATGGCACTCCATCTTTAATAATGCTATATGTGTAATGCCGTAGTGGTGTGTCTTGTACACGCCCAGCTCCATGTGTAATATAGTGTTGTGTCTTGCACACGCCCTGCAGCTCCTGGAGCCGGCCGTGGTGTCGGAGCTGGAGGCGAAGCTCGCGGAGTCCAGAGGCGAGCTGGGTCTGCTCCGAGACAAGCTGTCGTCCGCTGACGCGGAGCTAGACACCAGCAAGATTCTGTGTGGCTCCGCCCACACGGAGCTGAAGGAAGCCAGGGACATGCAGCGGGAGCAGGAGAAGAGCAACGCTCGCCTCCGAGACAAGATCTCATCCCTGGAGGTACGCTGAAGCACCTCACCTCACAGAGTCTCACCGGACACATCTCTTTTTTACAATTTTGTAACCCATTTTTCACCCCCGTGTCAATTATCTAATGTGATCCTGGGCTCTCTATACACACCCTCCGTCAACCTGGGGAGAGCACCGGACTTGAACTCATGCTTCCTTCATGCATGAGTGTCCAAGTTGCTCCTTTTACACCTGACAGGGGGGGAGTTTCTCCGGCCGGACGTAGCGAGTGGAAGGAACACGTTATTCCAACCAGTTCCTTTCCCCTCCATCAGGCGCCCCGGCTAGCCAGGGGGAGGCAGTTTAGAGACCAGCTGGATTAATTTATACAGATGAATAGAAACATAATTTGTAGGCATCTTAATACCGACAAATACTGCCTCCACAATCACTGGGCTCCCCACACACTGTCATACATGAAGGACAGAGCCATCCACCACACGCATATTAGCATATGATGATGAACACCACACTGATCGCCCACCTTCAATCGTCCCTTCATATTGATTCCACCTGGACACACGGTTAAGAAGTATGGATGTACAGTAGGCCTACTTTGAGGGCTCGTTTTGACATTTGTAGGTGAGAAGGAGGAGTTTATAAATGGTGCGGAACAACTGCACTGGCTTCCGCCAGTGCAGTTGTTTAAGGGTGGCGGTGATGTGTTTAACACGAGGCACGCCAAAACGCCTCGCAACCCGTCAGATGACGGGTTAAGATTTAACCCCGGAGGTCGCCTAAGTAGTCTTATATGATGGTCTGACCATACCTTTTTTGGCCACTAGTGGCGCTAGTGAGCAATTAATGCATACATTATGCAAATTAGTAATTAAACATTCCAGGAATTCCATAGATATAATTAGCATAAACATAAATAATAAATATCCATAACCAATAAAATATCCATAAATATAATTAGCATATAATAGTTTATAATTAAATAATAATAAAAACTAATAATAGGGTTATTTATAAATGCATGATGTGTGTTTTAAAAAGCTGATCTCATCTCTCCCTCTCCCTGCGTCACCATGTGCCATGTCCCCAACATGTAAATTTTGTCACTGGGGTTAAGGTGGGGGGATGGTCGCTAACCTCAGGCAATATTTATTTAGGGCCAGGGGGGTCACTGTCTTGAAATCGTTTGAAGTTTGGTGGGGGATGGTATCTAAACAGGTGCAAGTCAGATAAACAAGGGGGGGATGGGCTCTAACCAGGTGCCAGGTGCGACATGCAAATTAGATGACTCACTGGGGGTGAGGTGGGGGGGTGGGGTCCCCCCTCTTTGTGGAATGCCAGGTGCTAGTAGTAAAATGCAAATTAGATAAACACAGAGGTGGGGGTCCTTATCTTCGAAGTGAATTGTATGCATAAATTAATCAAGTTAGTATTTAAATTCCTTACATACATTGACAGGGGGTGTGTGATTGGCTTATATTTGTGAGACCACCAGTGGTCCTTGAATGTAATTCTTTGGTAAGTCAAGGATATCCCCCCTAGTGGTCAATTTCTATATATATATTTACAACTGCAATACCATTTATGCCCTGATGTGATTTCAGTCACCTAATGCAAATGTTTTCAAGCAATGGTCCGGGGGCTACCGATGTTCTTTGAGAGGGTTCAGGTGACCCTCCCCAGCTAAATCATGGAGAGTTGGTAACCAAATAGTCTCCTTATAGATCTTTAACTCTATACTTTTCAATATTTTGTGTTTTTGAATTTTGTATGTTTCATGGTGTCCTAATGTGTATGGTTTATTGTATATCTTGTATTATTTTTTGTGTTGTGTCTTTGAATTTTGCATGCTTCATGTGGTATTAATGCGTTTAGCTTATTGTCTGTCTTGTATTATTTTTGGTGTTTTGTGTTGTGTCTTGGAATTTTGCATGCTTCATGTGGTACTAATGTGTTTGGGTTATTGTCTGTCTCGTATTATTTTTGGTGTTTTGTGTTGTGTCTTTGAATTTTTTATGTTTCATGTTGTCCTAAGGTGTTTGGGTATTGTATGTTTTGTATTATTTTTTGTGTTTTGGGTTGTGTCTTTGAATTTTGCATGCTTCATGTTGTCCTAATGTGTTTGGGTTATTGTCTGTCTCGTATTATTTTTGGTGTTTTGTGTTGTGTCTTTGAATTTTTTATGGTTCATGTTGTCCTAAGGTGTTTGGGTATTGTATGTTTTGTATTATTTTTTGTGTTTTGTGTTGTGTCTTTGAATTTTGCATGCTTCATGTTGTCCTAATGTGTTTGGGTTATTATCTGTCTTGTATTATTTTTGGTGTTTTGTGTTGTGTCTTTGAATTTTTATGTTTCATGTTGGCCTAAGGTGTTTGGGTATTGTATGTTTTGTATTATTTTTGGTGTTTTGTGTTGTGTCTTTGAATTTTGTATGTTTCATGTTGTCCTAAGGTGTTTGGGTATTGTATATCTTGTATTATTTTTGGTGTTTTGTGTTGTCTTTGAATTTTGTATGCTTCATGTTGTCCTAATGTGTATGGTTTATTGTCTGTCTTGTATTATTTTTGGTGTTTTGTGGTGTGTCTTTGAATTTTTTATGTTTCATGTTGTCCTAATTGGGTTGGGTATTGTATATCTTGTATTATTTTTTGTGTTTTGTGTTGTGTCTTTGAATTTTGCATGCTTCATGTGGTACTAATGTGTTTGGGTTATTGTCTGTCTTGTATTATTTTTGTTGTTTTGTGTTGTGTCTTTGAATTTTTATGTTTCATGTTGTCCTAATGGGTTTGGGTATTGTATATCTTGTATTATTTTTGGTGTTTTTGTGGTGTGTCTTTGAATTTTTTATGTTTCATGTTGTCCTAATGTGTTTGGGTTATTGTCTGTCTTGTATTATTTTTTGTGTTTTGTGTTGTGTCTTTGAATTTTGCATGCTTCATGTGGTACTAATGTGTTTGGGTTATTGTCTGTCTTGTATTATTTTTGGTGTTTTGTGTTGTGTATTTGAATTTTTTATGTTTCATGTTGTCCTAAGGTGTTCGGGTATTGTATGTTTTGTATTATTTTTGGTGTTTTGTGTTGTGTCTTTGAATTTTGTATGCTTCATGTGGTACTAATGTGTTTGGGTTATTGTCTGTCTTGTATTATTTTTGGTGTTTTGTGTTGTGTCTTTGAATTTTTATGTTTCATGTTGGCCTAAGGTGTTTGGGTATTGTCTGTCTTGCATTATTTTTGGTGTTTTGTGTTGTGTCTTTGAATTTTTTATGTTTCATGTTGTCCTAATGTGTTTGGGTATTGTCTGTCTTGCATTATTTTTGGTGTTTTGTGTTGTGTCTTTGAATTTTGTATGCTTCATGTGGTACTAATGTGTTTGGGTTATTGTCTGTCTTGTATTATTTTTGGTGTTTTGTGTTGTGTCTTTGAATTTTGTATGCTTCATGTGGTACTAATGTGTTTGGGTTATTGTCTGTCTTGTATTATTTTTGGTGTTTTGTGTTGTGTCTTTGAATTTTTATGTTTCATGTTGGCCTAAGGTGTTTGGGTATTGTCTGTCTTGTATTATTTTTGGTGTTTTGTGCTGTGTCTTTGAATTTTGTATGCTTCATGTTGTCCTAATGGGGATGGGTATTGTCTGTCTTGTATTATTTTTGGTGTTTTGTGTTGTGTCTTTGAATTTTGCATGCTTCATGTTGTCCTAATGTGTTTGGGTTATTATCTGTCTTGTATTATTTTTGGTGTTTTGTGTTGTGTCTTTGAATTTTTATGTTTAGTGTTGGCCTAAGGTGTTTGGGTATTGTATGTTTTGCATTATTTTTGGTGTTTTGTGTTGTGTCTTTGAATTTTGTATGCTTCATGTGGTACTAATGTGTTTGGGTTATTGTCTGTCTTGTATTATTTTTGGTGTTTTGTGTTGTGTCTTTGAATTTTGTATGCTTCATGTTGTCCTAATGGGTTTGGGGTATTGTCTGTCTTGTATTATTTTTGGTGTTTTGTGTTGTGTCTTTGAATTTTGTATGCTTCATGTGGTACTAATGTGTTTGGGTTATTGTCTGTCTTGTATTATTTTTGGTGTTTTGTGTTGTGTCTTTGAATTTTTTATGTTTCATGTTGTCCTAAGGTGTTTGGGTATTGTATATTTTGTATTATTTTTGGTGTTTTGTGTTGTTTCTTTGAATTTTGTATGCTTCATGTGGTACTAAATTCAAAGACACAACACAAAACACCAAAAATAATACAAAATATACAATACCCAAACACCTTAGGACAACATGAAACATAAAAAATTCAAAGACACAACACAAAACACCAAAAATAATACAAGACAGATAATAACCCAAACACATTAGTACCACATGAAGCATACAAAATTCAAAGACACAACACAAAACACCAAAAATAATGCAAAACATACAATACCCAAACACCTTAGGCCAACATGAAACATAAAAATTCAAAGACACAACACAAAACACCAAAAATAATACAAGACAGATAATAACCCAAACACATTAGGACAACATGAAGCATGCAAAATTCAAAGACACAACACAAAACACCAAAAAATAATACAAGATATACAATACCCATCCCCATTAGGACAACATGAAGCATACAAAATTCAAAGACACAACACAAAACACCAAAAATAATACAAGACAGACAATACCCAAACACCTTAGGCCAACACTAAACATAAAAATTCAAAGACACAACACAAAACACCAAAAATAATACAAGACAGATAATAACCCAAACACATTAGGACAACATGAAGCATGCAAAATTCAAAGACACAACATAAAACACCAAAAATAATACAAGACAGACAATAACCCAAACACATTAGTATCACATGAAGCATACAAAATTCAAAGACACAACACAAAACACAAAAAATAATACAAAACATACAATACCCAAACACCTTAGGACAACATGAAGCATACAAAATTCCAAGACACAACACAAAACACCAAAAATAATACAAAACATGCAATACCCAAACACCTTAGGCCAACATGAAACATAAAAATTCAAAGAAACAACACAAAACACCAAAAATAATACAAGACAGACAATAACCCAAACACATTAGGACAACATGAAGCATACAAAATTCAAAGACACAACACAAAACACCAAAAATAATACAAGACAGACAATAACCCAAACACATTAGTATCACATGAAACATACAAAATTCAAAGACACAACACAAAACACCAAAAATAATACAAGACAGACAATAACCCAAACACATTAGTACCACATGAAGCATACAAAATTCAAAGACACAACACAAAACACCAAAAATAATACAAAACATACAATACCCAAACACCTTAGGACAACATGAAACATAAAAAATTCCAAGACACAACACAAAACACCAAAAATAATACAAGACAGACAATAAACCAAACACATTAGTACCACATGAAGCATACAAAATTCAAAGACACAACACAAAACACAAAAAATAATACAAGACAGACAATAACCCAAACACATTAGGACAACATGAAGCATACAAAATTCAAAGACACAACACAAAACACAAAAAATAATACAAGATATACAATACCCAACCCCATTAGGACAACATGAAACATAAAAAATTCAAATGCACAAACACAAAACACCAAAAATAATACAAGACAGACAATACCCAAACACCTTAGGCCAACATGAAACATAAAAATTCAAAGACACAACACAAAACACCAAAAATAATACAAGACAGACAATAACCCAAACACATTAGTACCACATGAAGCATACAAAATTCAAAGACACAACACAAAACACCAAAAATAATACAAGACAGACAATAACCCAAACACATTAGTACCACATGAAACATACAAAATTCAAAGACACAACACAAAACACCAAAAATAATACAAGACAGACAATACCCAAACACCTTAGGACAACATGAAACATAAAAATTCAAAGACACAACACAAAACACCAAAAATAATACAAAACATACAATACCCAACCCCATTAGGACAACATGAAACATAAAAATTCAAATGCACAACACAAAACACCAAAAATAATGCAAGACAAACAATAACCCAAACACCTTAGGCCAACATGAAACATAAAAAATCAAAGACACAACACAAAACACCAAAAATAATACAAGACAGACAATAATCCAAACACATTAGTACCACATGAAGCATACAAAATTCAAAGACACAACACAAAACACCAAAAATAATACAAAACATACAATACCCAAACACCTTAGGACAACATGAAACATAAAAAATTCAAAGACACAACACAAAACACCAAAAATAATACAAGACAGACAATAAACCAAACACATTAGTACCACATGAAGCATACAAAATTCAAAGACACAACACAAAACACAAAAATTAATACAAGACAGACAATACCCAACCCCATTAGTACCACATGAAACATACAAAATTCAAAGACACAGCACAAAACACCAAAAATAATACAAGACAGACAATACCCAAACACCTTAGGCCAACATGAAACATAAAAATTCAAAGACACAACACAAAACACCAAAAATAATACAAGACAGACAATAACCCAAACACATTAGTACCACATGAAGCATACAAAATTCAAAGACACAACACAAAACACCAAAAATAATACAAGACAGACAATAACCCAAACACATTAGTACCACATGAAGCATACAAAATTCAAAGACACAACACAAAACACCAAAAATAATGCAAGACAGACAATACCCAAACACATTAGGACAACATGAAACATAAAAAATTCAAAGACCCAACACAAAACACCAAAAATAATGCAAGACAGACAATACCCAAACATCTTAGGCCAACATGAAACATAAAAATTCAAAGACACAACACAAAACACCAAAAATAATACAAGACAGACAATAACCCAAACACATTAGTACCACATGAAGCATACAAAATTCAAAGACACAACACAAAACACCAAAAATAATACAAAACATACAATACCCGAACACCTTAGGACAACATGAAACATAAAAAATTCAAAGACACAACACAAAACACCAAAAATAATACAAGACAGACAATAACCCAAACACATTAGTACCACATGAAGCATACAAAATTCAAAGACACAACACAAAACACCAAAAATAATACAAAACATACAATACCCAAACACCTTAGGACAACATGAAACATAAAAAATTCCAAGACACAACACAAAACACCAAAAATAATACAAGACAGACAATAAACCAAACACATTAGTACCACATGAAGCATACAAAATTCAAAGACACAACACAAAACACAAAAAATAATACAAGACAGACAATAACCCAAACACATTAGGACAACATGAAGCATACAAAATTCAAAGACACAACACAAAACACAAAAAATAATACAAGATATACAATACCCAACCCCATTAGGACAACATGAAACATAAAAAATTCAAATGCACAAACACAAAACACCAAAAATAATACAAGACAGACAATACCCAAACACCTTAGGCCAACATGAAACATAAAAATTCAAAGACACAACACAAAACACCAAAAATAATACAAGACAGACAATAACCCAAACACATTAGTACCACATGAAGCATACAAAATTCAAAGACACAACACAAAACACCAAAAATAATACAAGACAGACAATAACCCAAACACATTAGTACCACATGAAACATACAAAATTCAAAGACACAACACAAAACACCAAAAATAATACAAGACAGACAATACCCAAACACCTTAGGACAACATGAAACATAAAAATTCAAAGACACAACACAAAACACCAAAAATAATACAAAACATACAATACCCAACCCCATTAGGACAACATGAAACATAAAAATTCAAATGCACAACACAAAACACCAAAAATAATGCAAGACAAACAATAACCCAAACACCTTAGGCCAACATGAAACATAAAAAATCAAAGACACAACACAAAACACCAAAAATAATACAAGACAGACAATAATCCAAACACATTAGTACCACATGAAGCATACAAAATTCAAAGACACAACACAAAACACCAAAAATAATACAAAACATACAATACCCAAACACCTTAGGACAACATGAAACATAAAAAATTCAAAGACACAACACAAAACACCAAAAATAATACAAGACAGACAATAAACCAAACACATTAGTACCACATGAAGCATACAAAATTCAAAGACACAACACAAAACACAAAAAATAATACAAGACAGACAATACCCAACCCCATTAGTACCACATGAAACATACAAAATTCAAAGACACAGCACAAAACACCAAAAATAATACAAGACAGACAATACCCAAACACCTTAGGCCAACATGAAACATAAAAATTCAAAGACACAACACAAAACACCAAAAATAATACAAGACAGACAATAACCCAAACACATTAGTACCACATGAAGCATACAAAATTCAAAGACACAACACAAAACACCAAAAATAATACAAGACAGACAATAACCCAAACACATTAGTACCACATGAAGCATACAAAATTCAAAGACACAACACAAAACACCAAAAATAATGCAAGACAGACAATACCCAAACACATTAGGACAACATGAAACATAAAAAATTCAAAGACCCAACACAAAACACCAAAAATAATGCAAGACAGACAATACCCAAACACCTTAGGCCAACATGAAACATAAAAATTCAAAGACACAACACAAAACACCAAAAATAATACAAGACAGACAATAACCCAAACACATTAGTACCACATGAAGCATACAAAATTCAAAGACACAACACAAAACACCAAAAATAATACAAAACATACAATACCCGAACACCTTAGGACAACATGAAACATAAAAAATTCAAAGACACAACACAAAACACCAAAAATAATACAAGACAGACAATAACCCAAACACATTAGTACCACATGAAGCATGCAAAATTCAAAGACACAACACAAAACACAAAAAATAATACAAGACAGACAATAACCCAAACACATTAGGACAACATGAAACATAAAAAATTCAAAGACACACCACAAAAACACCAAAAATAATACAAGATATACAATACCCAAACCCATTAGGACAACATGAAACATAAAAATTCAAAGACACAACACAAAACAACAAAAATAATACAAGACAGACAATAACCCAAACACATTAGTACCACATGAAGCATGCAAAATTCAAAGACACAACACAAAACACAAAAAATAATACAAGATATACAATACCCAACCCAATTAGGACAACATGAAACATAAAAAATTCAAAGACACACCACAAAACACCAAAAATAATACAAGACAGACAATAAACCATACACATTAGGACAACATGAAGCATACAAAATTCAAAGACAACACAAAACACCAAAAATAATACAAGATATACAATACCCAAACACCTTAGGACAACATGAAACATACAAAATTCAAAGACACAACACAAAACACCAAAAATAATACAAAACATACAATACCCAAACACCTTAGGCCAACATGAAACATAAAAATTCAAAGACACAACACAAAACACCAAAAATAATACAAGACAGATAATAACCCAAACACATTAGGACAACATGAAGCATGCAAAATTCAAAGACACAACACAAAACACAAAAAATAATACAAAACATACAATACCCAAACACCTTAGGACAATATGAACCATAAAAAATTCAAAGACACAACACAAAACACCAAAAATAATACGAGACAGACAATAACCCAAACACATTAGGACAACATGAAGCATGCAAAATTCAAAGACACAACCCAAAACACAAAAAATAATACAAAACATACAATACCCAAACACCTTAGGACAACATGAAACATAAAAAATTCAAAGACACAACACAAAACACCAAAAATAATACGAGACAGACAATAACCCAAACACATTAGTACCACATGAAGCATACAAAATTCAAAGACACAACACAAAACACCAAAAATAATACAAGACAGACAATAACCCAAACACATTAGTACCACATGAAGCATGCAAAATTCCAAGACACAACACAAAACACCAAAAATAATACAAGACAGACAATAAGCCAAACACATTAATACCACATGAAGCATGCAAAATTCAAAGACACAACACAAAAAATAATACAAGATATACAATAAACCATACACATTAGGACACCATGAAACATACAAAATTCAAAAACACAAAATATTGAAAAGTATAGAGTTAAAGATCTATAAGGAGACTATTTGGTTACCATCTCTCCATGATTTAGCTGGGGAGGGTCACCTGAACCCTCTCAAAGAACATCGGTAGCCCCCGGACCATTGCTTGAAAACATTTGCATTAGGTGACTGAAATCACATCAGGGCATAAATGGTATTGCAGTTGTAAATATATATATAGAAATTGACCACTAGGGGGGATATCCTTGACTTACCAAAGAATTACATTCAAGGACCACTGGTGGTCTCACAAATATAAGCCAATCACACACCCCCTGTCAATGTATGTAAGGAATTTAAATACTAACTTGATTAATTTATGCATACAATTCACTTCGAAGATAAGGACCCCCACCTCTGTGTTTATCTAATTTGCATTTTACTACTAGCACCTGGCATTCCACAAAGAGGGGGGACCCCACCCCCCCACCTCACCCCCAGTGAGTCATCTAATTTGCATGTCGCACCTGGCACCTGGTTAGAGCCCATCCCCCCCTTGTTTATCTGACTTGCACCTGTTTAGATACCATCCCCCACCAAACTTCAAACGATTTCAAGACAGTGACCCCCCTGGCCCTAAATAAATATTGCCTGAGGTTAGCGACCATCCCCCCACCTTAACCCCAGTGACAAAATTTACATGTTGGGGACATGGCACATGGTGACGCAGGGAGAGGGAGAGATGAGATCAGCTTTTTAAAACACACATCATGCATTTATAAATAACCCTATTATTAGTTTTTATTATTATTTAATTATAAACTATTATATGCTAATTATATTTATGGATATTTTATTGGTTATGGATATTTATTATTTATGTTTATGCTAATTATATCTATGGAATTCCTGGAATGTTTAATTACTAATTTGCATAATTTATGCATTAATTGCTCACTAGCGCCACTAGTGGCCAAAAAAGGTATGGTCAGACCATCATATAAGACTACTCGCCTATACCCGTCAGATGGTGTGTAGTAAGGGTTATATCAATACCATGCAGCCGAAGCTCAATCAACACTAACCTTCCGTGCTGCCCAGGCTGCTAGACAGCGCCTACGTTCTTCCCATCATGAGGAACAATGCGCGCACCTCCCATAAGGATTCACTCATTGTCGTTTCTTTGTTTTCTCCAGGAAATACTCCAAAGTTGTTGTTTTAGTCCAAATCGCCCGGTGTTCAGATGTAAACAGTGATTTGCATTGCACCAGCCATGTCACCGCTTGTTGTGAAACCTAAGACATTTCGGTTGCTGCTCGAAACTGCAGGGGGGCGCTGAAAGTGTTAAGGGTGGGGGTGATGTGCTGCCAAGGCTTGGTGCGGTGAGAGCAATGGCAGCTGAGTTTTGGACCTACTGCAGCCCGTTTGTTGACTTGTATCCTATTGCTTCCTGACCTATGTGTTTCCATGTTGACCAGGGAGTGGAAACTAATATCCCACTGAGACCATTACAAACTAATCTGAACTAATCTAATCCAAGCTCAACTAATAACCTGAACTAATCTTGGATAATCTCAGCTAATCTAATCTAATCTCCCACCTCTGCTCAGTGCCACGGAGCCCACAAAGAGTTCCTCTGTTACCTCTGGAACCATTATGTTAGAAATTACGTGCCAGAACAAGATATAATAATAATAATAATAAGGTGAATAAACATGAAGCTTTCATGACACGAGTGCAGCGCAAAGTGCTTTACAGAAAAAATACAAAAAAGGACTAAGCATATCAAACAACATAGAAGTCAAGTCACAGTCAAAATACAAAAAAAACATCAAACAGCAAAAACAGAGCAAGGTCAGTGGAGAGCAAAAATAAAGGCAAAAAAAATGACAGAGGCATTAAAAATAGGCAGAGCAGTGGGAAATTTTAAAATATTTTTTTCTGAAAAACCTCATGTTTCTATATCAGTGGTGCTCAATGTCAAGGACTCCAAAAATTATATGTAATATGCCGCCGACCCCCATCTGAAAATATGTTGTTCCAGGGGACCTCTCTGGAAGCAAAGATTTGAGTTAAAAACGGAAACTCTGAAAGAATATTCAAAGATTTGAGGCACATTTTCACGATTTTTCAAAAATAGCAGACCTACAAGTTCATAGCGCGGCACTCGGTGCCGCGCTATGAGCTTGTAGATCTGCTATTTTTCAATAGCTAAAGTATAACATAGGCCTAATGCTTAAAACACCAAAAGGGGCTCCCGCCCTGAATGGGTTAAGTAAAAAGAACCAAGCCAAATGAGTAAAAAAGTAGGACTTAAGCTGTGTTTTAAAAATGTCAACTGAGGGTGCAGGTCTAAGGTGGAAGACTGACAGACGCTAAGATGAAATGTTTTCATACATTTGTATGCTTAAATTCAGATTCAGGATTCACAATTCAGATTCAGGTTATTCAGGTTAGAACAGAGCCTGAATAGACTGCTACTGCTTGATGTGAAAGACTGCACACTGCAGTTACAAGAACAGTCGCTAGAGGGCAGAAGAGTTACTTTATAGCAGCTTGAGTTTCTTCACTTAGTTGCAACAATTGCAATTGGAATTGTCTTTTCTTTTTCTTGACCGTGTGATTTAAGATTTTTACACTGCATGCAACGTACATGGATAAAAAGTTCTCCGTGACCACGACTAATTGTGGTTATAAATATTAAATATGTTTATAATATTAAAGCAGCACTGTAACAACACTTAGTTTTCATTAGTTTTAGTCTTAGTTTTTTTCATACTGGGTTATTTGTCAGGTCCGCACCTGACAAATAACCCAAACTGATTAAAAAAGGTCAGAGAACACTCAACCAAAGATACCATTTAAAAATATATATACCGTAATTTCCGGACTATAAGGCGCACCTGGCCATTGGCTGGCCCAGACAACGAGGCGGGACTTCCCCCCTTATTCTCTGTTGGTTTTTATTTTGACTCGAGTGGGTGGGGGATCCCGTTCATAGACTGTAACGGTAGCCACGCCCCTCAGAACATGCGCGACTTTATGGTCATTTTTTTAATAAATGGGACCATAATTTTCCAAAAAGAATATTATGACATTAGAAATTAGACTTTAAACTAGTGACTGGAAGCATAAAGTATTCATGACCATGTTTATTAAGGTAATACAGTCTAGGTGAAGTTGGGCCCAAATACATGGACTTCTATGGGGCTATGGGTTTTTTTGGGCCCAATGACAGCGCCACAACAGGCCATTATATGAACTTTCAGGAAATCCCAATTTCCTTGTGGCTTCACAAAATATCTGTCTGACTGCCCCCCTGTATAAGCCGCAGGGTTCAAATCATGGGTAAATAGCTGCGGCTTGTCCGGAAATTACGGTATTCAGTTACTGTTGGTAATGAGAAAAACGAATAGGCCTACTAAGGGCATTTTTAGTTGTAGTTAGTTGTGTAAACACACAATACAGTTTCAGTTAGTTATCGTTTTTATATCATAATTTAAAGACCTTTACGCCTCGGACAAAAACAAATCGGATGGTGACAACTGCGGGGTACCACACACGTTTTGTTGTTTTTCCTTTTTATAATTATTTGTTCGGCCCAAACATTTTTGCTTGTTGTCATTGAGTCGTCACGATCCCAGTTGGCTTCGTTCGAGGCTTAAAAGCTCTTTAAATAAATACTTTTTGAAACGTCTATGAGAAGAATTAACGGGGAATTATTTTCCGGGCCCATGTCGTCGTCGTCGTCCATGAAAGGGAGCGGGACTGCGACGCTCTATAACCTTGGTGAATCGTTTACACGCCTACCTCTTTATGTTGTGTCTGTGTGCGTGCGTGTGCGTGCGTCTGTGTGTGCGTGCGCTCATAGACCCAGCTCCAGGCCAGCGCCACAGAGAACTCGGAGGCGGAGCTGACTCTCCACACGGAGCTGAGGGCCCTGAGGGCGGAGCTGGACGACACCAAGAGGAGGGCGTCCCGCCTGGACCAGGAGCACTACGAGACCGGCCTGAGGCGGGAGGAGGCGGAGAAGGAGAGGGACGCGCTCAGACACGCCGCCGCGCAGCTGGAGGAGAGCAGGAGGCAGCACGACAGAGCCCTGGAGAAACTCAGGAACGAGGTGAGAGAGGAGTCAAGTTCAAGTCAATTTTTTATTTATGGAGCACATTTTAAAAACAGCCAAGGCTGACCAAAGTGCTGTACACCCGGGGTGGGAAACTTTGACGATGGCGAGGGCCGCTATATTTTCACACTCACTCCAGAGGGCCACTATATTTCCACACTCACTCCAGAGGGCCACTATATTTCCACACTCACTCAAGAGGACCACTATATTTCCACACTCACTCCAGAGGGCCACAGTACATATTACTGTCATAGCCTACACCTTTTTGGTCAATGTTTCTTTTGCAAAGAAAAACAAAGCAGGCACTGTATTAATCTGTTTTTAATGACCAAAATAAATACTGAACTGTATTTTGATATTAACATGCGGGCCGCAATAAGTGAAGGTGGGGGGCCGCATGTGGCCAACCCGGGCCGCCAGTTTCCCACCCCTGCCATACACCAAGAGAAAAACGAGTAACTAGACATTTCACAATATAAGAAAAATCAGTTCGCAAAAATATCACATATTGCTCAACACATCGTGGTTATAAAAAACATCAGAAAGGCAGTAAAAAAAAGTAGGAGAGGTCACACCGGTCGGCTAGAACCTAGAACATGCATTCTTTGAGACAGTGGTTCCCAAACTTTTTCATGTCAAGGACCCCCACATTGACGATAATTAGCCCCGCGGACCCCCATTTGAAAAGACATGCCAAGGACCCCTCCATAAGAGAATATCTTTACGGCTTCTAGCAGTGATTCTCAACCTGTTGCATTTCAAGGACCCCCAGTTTGACATGCATTAGGCTACACGGACCCCCATTTAATGGCATTTCTCTGGGACCCTAACTTATATTGTAAAATCAATGTTCATTTAACTCTGAGAGTGTACAAATGGGTTACAGACCCATAAGGGTCCATTTGGTTCCAAACTATCATTTAGCTGGGGACCCCCTTGAACTCCCTCAAGGACCCCTGGACCCCACTTTGGGAACCACTGCTTTGAGACACATAGGCTACAGGTATTTCGGTGTCGGGAACTGCAAAAACAGTAGCAACAGTAGCAAATACAAACGGGACCTTTTCCTTGTTCCCCAACCACGAAAAATAAATGAGGATAACATCAGACACACATACTGTACGGGTATTTCGGCGCGTGGCCAGGGTTATCTCCAGGGACTGTGTTGTATGGACACTCTGTTGCTAATACTGTTTATACCAAGCTAACGTGCTTGGCGTGAGTCCTTCATAGTAGCTGGCATTTAAAAATCTGACCCATCTGAAGTGAGTTGTACTGTACTGTACTGTACTGTACAGTACTGTACTGTACTGTACTGTACTGTACTGTACTGTACTGTACTGTACTGTACTGTACTGTACTGTACTGTACTGTACTGTGAAGCTGCCTCTCTCTCTCTCTCTCTCTGATGTTTGTCAAAAAGTGCGACATTTGAAAAACTTGAATCTGATTAGAGTTTCTATTTTATAAGGTAACAAACAAAGGCAGATAACTCCTTGATAGCTTAATAGACGATGCTTTGCGATGCAGTGCGCTGTGAGGTTGTAGAATTAATATGTTGGGGGGGGGGGGGGGGTGGATAAAGATAAAACATACATTGGCTGCATAAAAGCTAATTTCCGATGTTGTCAAATAATAATTATATAACACATTTGTGTCGCACTGAATGAAGCTCAAAATGATTGATTCAACACAGATTTGTACGACTCACGTTTGATTGTGTGTGTGTGTGTGTGTGTGCGTGCGTGTGTCCGTCCGTTAGTATGGCTCTCTGAGCGTCTCCTCCGGGGAGGAGGCGCAGGCTCTCCGGGCTCAGCTGGAGGAGCAGAGGGAGCGAGCGCGCAAGGAGACGCAGGAGACGCAGAGACACGGCGCCGAGATGCAGACCTCCCTGGAGAGAAACACGCACAGTCTGAGGAGACTGGAGGAGGAGGTGAGAAACACACACAGTCTGAGGAGACTGGAGGAGGAGGTGAGAAACACACACAGTCTGAGGAGACTGGAGGAGGAGGTGAGAAACACGCACAGTCTGAGGAGACTGGAGGAGGAGGAGGTGAGAAACACACACAGTCTGAGGAGACTGGAGGAGGAGGTGAGAAACACACACAGTCTGAGGAGACTGGAGGAGGAGGTGAGAAACACACACAGTCTGAGGAGACTGGAGGAGGAGGTGAGAAACACACAGTCTGAGGAGACTGGAGGAGGAGGTGAGAAACACACACAGTCTGAGGAGACTGGAGGAGGAGGTGAGAAACACAC
The DNA here is from genome assembly GCF_963924005.1 of Protomyctophum bolini. Taxonomy (NCBI): domain Eukaryota; kingdom Metazoa; phylum Chordata; class Actinopteri; order Myctophiformes; family Myctophidae; genus Protomyctophum; species Protomyctophum bolini. Next base: position 49,497,869 of record NC_137868.1, read on the forward strand.
AGTCTGAGGAGACTGGAGGAGGAGGTGAGAAACACACACAGTCTGAGGACTACAACGTAAACATTACAGAGACTTTGTTGCCACATTGTTACAGTTTGTAATAGTTTAAAACGGTTGACATGTTGCACACATGCCTAACATTGCTGATATTTGCGCCGCCCTCGTTGAAAACAATGTATTTCACACTCCAGCTTGTCACTCTCCGAGGCTGCATGAACAGCACTCGAGCACTCAGATTTCTGCCCCCTCAATGTCCTAACTCTGTCTTACTCTATGGCTCTGGTGTGTGCGTGCGTGCGTGTCACTAGGTCTCCCGCCAGAAGAAGGAGCTCTCTCTGGCGTGTGAGGAGAGAGACAATCACCAGCTGGACAAGGAGCTGCTCACCAACAGACTGCGCCACCTGGAGGCCGAGCTGGAGAACAGCAGGAGCGGCCTCGGCGACAGGGCCAGGGAGGTCCGCAGCCTGGAGGTGAGATGAAAACATTGCCGGCCTACGCGCGGCGCGTTTTGAGCTTGTAGATCGGCAATTTTTTTGCTATAATTTGAATTGAAGTCCTGAACTTCTTTTGCTATTTTTGAATTGGAATGCTGAAAAGTTGAAATTTTAGGTTTGGGTTGTGTAGTTACCTTGCCATTATGTAACTCCAAATGTGGACAAGATTTTTTTTTTATTCTAGTGATTAGAAATTGATGATTGAAAATATGCCCCTCATTGACTTACAACTAACAAAGTTGATTCAGACAATATAGAGCATCACCAAAACTCATGTGGTTTTTATTTGCATTATAATCCCCATAAGGGGCATTTTAGATCTCTTCATATAAGAACTGTGTTAAATAAACATTCCGGCCGTTTCACTCGTATGGATATGAAGATTCAACTGACTGAGAGAAAAAACGCTATTGTTGTTACCGCTACTGAATTAGTTAAATTTTCGCTAGAAACAGACTGTATCTTATATGAGTGACTGACTGTCGCAAACGATACAGAGACACCTCCCTATAACGATACAGAGACACCTCCCTGACAATATAACGACACAGAGACACCTCCCTGACAATATAACGACACAGAGACACCTCCCTGACAATATAACGACACAGAGACACCTCCCTGACAATATAACGACACAGAGACACATCCCTGACAATATAACGACACAGAGACACCTCCCTGACAATATAACGATACAGAGACACCTCCCTGACAATATAACGACACAGAGACACCTCCCTGACAATATAACGACACAGAGACACCTCCCTGACAATTAACGACACAGAGACACCTCCCTGACAATATAACGATACAGAGACACCTCCCTGACAATAACGGGCAGAGCCAGCTTGTTTATTTTTGGACCACAATGCTTACATGAAACGATTATATATATTATAAGATGAGCCCATGTTATTCTCCATAGAGAACTTACTTCCGTGAACCGGGCAGAATCGAGGGGACGAGCGCGTGACGGCAGGACTTCGGCGCTCTATCGAGCCAGGTTCTTACAGTGTGTGTGTGTGTGTGTGTGTGTGTGTGTGTGTGTGTGTGTGTGCACGTAGGACAAGCTGAAGCGCGTGGAGACGGAGCTAGAAGAAGAGAGGTCCAGTGTAGAGATGCTGACAGACAGGGTGAACCGCAGCCGAGACCAGATGGACTCGCTGCGCTCTGAGCTGATGACGGAGAGATCCTCCAAACAGGACCTGGAGCTGGACAAGAACGCTATGGAGAGACATGTACGTACTGTACTGTACTGTACTGTACTGTACTGTACTGTACTGTACTTTACTGTACTGTAAGAACGCACACACAGAGCGCTATGGAGAGACATGTACTGTACTGTACTGTACTGTACTTTACTGTACTGTACGCATGCACACACAGAACGCTATGGAGAGACATGTACGGACTGCACTGTACACACACACGCTCACACTCACACACACACTCACACACAAAGAACGCTATAGAGACATGTACGGACTGCACTGTACACACACACGCTCACACTCACACACACACTCACACACAAAGAACGCTATAGAGACATGTACGGACTGCACTGTACACACACACACTCACACTCACACACACACTCACACACAAAGAACGCTATAGAGACATGTACGGACTGCACTGTACACACACACTCACACTCACACTCACACACACACTCACACACAAAGAACGCTATAGAGACATGTACTGTACTGTACTGTACTGTACTGTACTGTACTGTACTGTACTGTACTGTACTGTACTGTACTGTACTGTACTGTACTGTACTGTACTGTACTGTACTGTACGCACGCACACACAGAGCGCTATGGAGAGACATGTACGGACTGCACTGTACACACACACGCTCACACACAAAGAACGCTATGGAGAGACATGTACGGACTGCACTGTACACACACACACTCACACGCACACACACACTCACATACAAACAACGCTACAGAGAGACATGTACTGTACTGTACTGTATGCACGCACACACAGAACGCTATGGAGAGACATGTATGTATACTTTAATAATTAATGGCATTTTTATAGTGCTCAAAGTGCTACAATGAATGGTCCATTCATTGCTACATTGTGAGGTGAAGCGGCGAACAGTCCTCACTTCTCACATTGACGCGCACACACACACACACACACACACACACACCGATGGTGGTGAATGGTGAGCAATTTGGGGTTCAGTGTCTTGCCCAAGGACACTTCGACATGTAGACGGGAGGAGCCGGGATTCAAACCGCTGACCCATGGATCATTGGACGACCTGCTCTACCTCCTGAGCCACAGCCGCCGCCTGGTGGCAAAATTAAGGGGATCAGGACACTTCGTCACACTAACTGTGTGTGTGTGTGTGTGTGTGTGTGTGTGTGTGTGTGTGCAGCTGAAGGAGTTGAGGGTGCGTCTAGCGGACATGGAGGGTCAGTCTCGTCCGTCAGCGGGAGTCACCCAGCTGGAGAGCAAGGTCCAGGAGCTGCTGGAACGCCTGACCACCGAGGAGAGGTACATACATGTACACCCCGAAATATCACACTGCAGTGTACACCCCGAAATATTACACTGTAGTGTACACCCCGAAATATTACACTGTAGTATACACAGCAAAATACTACACTGTAGTATACACCCCAAAATATTACACTCTAGTGTATACACCCCAAAATACTACACTGTAGTATACACCCCGAACCACCTCGGCATGATCTACATAATCTAGGCCTAGGGAAAAGGGCATACTTCATTTCTAACTTCAACACGCCTCTCGTTTGGAATTTGAATGCTTCTAGAGAGACTTTAGCGTGATCATCACAAGGTAAAAATGGAACTATGCATTTACTGTGTGTGCGTGTGTGCGTGAACCAGGGAGAAGAACTCTGTGTTGGCGTCGCAGCGGCGTCTGGAGAGGAAGCTGAAGGACGTCAACATGGCTCTGGATGAAGAACGCCACCAGCAGAGCGAACAGAGAGACCAGGTCCTTAAAACATAAGCAAGCTAAGAACCTAACGGTAGAATATCTGTACGATGGAACTATGAGTATAGACTAGAGCGCCACCAGCACAGCGAACAGAGAGACCAGGTCCTTGACCCGATTTAGGCCTGACATAGAAATTTGAAAAATGTCTTCTACTGTAAGTCCTGACAGTTTTCTGAAATACCTCATGTAACTATATCAGTGGTGCTCAATATTTCATGTCAAGGACTCTAAAAAATGATATGTAATTGGCCGCCGACCAACCATCTGAAAATATGTTGTTCCAGCCAGGAGCCTCTCGGAAAGCAAAGATTTGAGTTAAAAACATGCGCTCTGAAAGAATATACATTCAAAGATTTGAGCCACATTGTCACAGTGTTTCAAAAATAGCAGACCTACAAGCCCGGAAGCGGTCTTGTTTTCCAAGCGAAATGGAATGAGAGTCTATGGGGGCAATAGTGATATTATATTTTGTTTTAACAATAATAATAATAATAATATCTCAAACTTATATATTTTACCCAAAGACGCTTTACATGGGGGGGCTTTACAGAGGTAACGACAAATTAAAAACGACTTTAATAGAAAAAGGAAAAATAACACTAAAAGCTAAAGAACATTAAAAGACAGTGAAAAGGGTTAGCTAGGGAAGGCAATTTTGAAGAGGTGGGTTTTGAGGGTGGATTTGAAGGTTTGAAGGGTGGGGGCATCTCTGAGTGCCTTAGGGAAGGGCATTCCACAGGGTTGGGGCAGCAAAGGCGAAAGCTCTGTCCGCACGTACGGCATTTGGTTTTGGGGACGTCGAGGAGGTTTGCATCACCAGACCTGAGGGAGCGAGAGGGGGCATGGCATTTGAGGAGGTCACAGAGGTATGGGGGAGCCAGGTTATTTAGTGCTTTGTAGGTGGTCAGGAGTGTTTTGAAGTGGATTCTTTGTTTAACCGGTAGCCAGTGAAGGTCACGGAGGACAGGTGTAATATGGTCTCTGGAACGGGTACTGTGGTGGTACTGAGGTGGTGCCGTAGAGGATACTGTTGCAATAATCAAGGCGGGATGACATGTTGCAGCTGTCTCTGAGAGTCTGAGTGATATTATATTTTGATTTGAACACGTTGCAGCTGTCTCTGAATGATATTATATTTTGTTTTAACGCGTTGCAGCTGTCTCTGAGTGATATTATATTTAGATTTGAACACGTTGCAGCTGTCTCTGAATGATATTATATTTTGATTTTAACGCGTTGAGGCTGTCTCTGAATGATATTATATTTTGATTTTAACGCGTTGCAGCTGTCTCTGAATGATATTATATTTTGATTTCAACGTGTTGCAGCTGTCTCTGAATGATATTATATTTTGATTTCAACGTGTTGCAGCTGTCTGAGTGATATTGTGTTTTAACACGTTGCAGATGTCTAAGTGATATTATGTTTTAATGCGTTGAAGCTGTCGCTGAATGATATTATATTTTGTTTTAACGCATTGCAGCTGTCTCTGCGCGTGAAGGCGCTGAAGAGACAGGTGGACGAGGGCGAGTCTGAGCTGGAGAGGATGGACGGGCTGAGGAGGAAGTCCCAGCGGGAGGCCGAGGAGCAGGCGGAGCAGAAGGAGGCGCTGCAGACCAGAGTCGCGGCGCTGGAGAACGAGCTCAAGTAAAGAGACACTTCTAGTGATTTTTACTAGCTACCTAGTTTACTAGTCGACTAGTTGACTAGTTGAATTAAGCAATATTGCACTCGAGGGAGTGGTTTAGCGTGATTAATGCCACGATAGTGATGCGGTCAGGAACGAGGCGTAGTCGAGTTCCGCAAGCATCACTGAAGTGTTGCCAAAATCAATATGACTTTTTTTTACAAGCAAAAACAGCAGCACAAGATTTCCGTTTTTTAGTTATATTTACATTTCTGGCTTGTGACAAAATACTGCAGGATATGAGTAGAACTTTCAACCCAAAGTCCAGAAGGGTATTATCTATACATAAATGCATTTAATGAGTAGTGCCCATGACGCGGGAACGAAATCTAGGCACTTTTTCTGGGGTCCCAACACGGCCTATATAGTCCTTAGGCCAGAGGCCTTATTATCGGATATCGTTGCCCTAAAAAGGGACAAGACAGTGGTATAATTTTGTTCGTCTGACATCCAAGAGTGCTAAATTGTGTGATAGCAGTTTCAGAAGGCCAGCTGAATATGATTTTAGGGGTATCATTTGATTATGCAAAACCATATAATTCATTGTTATCTAAATGATTCACTTTATGCAAATTTCTGATGTTTGTACCATGGATGGGCATGACCAACATCATATAGAACGGACATGCTGAATTATACTTCTTGTAGCCATACCGGGAAAATCCACAATACCTGCCTCTCTGAAACAGGGTACTGTACATCTTAAACTGAATGATACGTCTTTTTATGGGTTTATGAGGATGTAGAAACCATTTAGACCATTTATTACTTTTAAGAGTCAGGAACTCTCAAACTCAAGGTTGTACCCCAGCATACAAGGCAACTCAGGAAAACATGTAATAAACGAGTAGAGGACCACACAACTAGACTTAACTTAGAGATACCACACACACACACACGCTGTATTATGTTACTTCTGGAGATACTGATGAAATGGTTCTCCGTTTAGCATTCCAAAAACACATCCCTTGTCCTATCTATCAGAAGTGTGGTACACAAAACAGCACACGGTTTGTGGCCTTGGTTTTGGAGAGAACCCGATCTGTGAGAGTCTGTCACATATTTACAGGATGTGACATTGTGAGTGCCTTTGCTGGTCATGGAAATCTGAATGCACTGAGGTTATTGAAGAAAAACCCTGATTTTCAAGAGACATTCAAACAACTTGGCCAGACTTGGGATGTTTCAACAGAGCTCTTTGACCGACTGCAGCAGTTCACTTGTAGCTGGTACCTGTCTGGGACCACCTCCAGTGACGTGATTGAGATCCGCTACCATCTTTTCTGTGCCAGAAGAGGGGAGTTGTTCCAGTCAACTCCCACCATGTAGAGAATAGCGACTTTAAGCAACGACGGCTACGGCAGTCGGAAAAGGGATCAGTGCTCGATACATAAACCTGCTTACATGAAACGATTATATATTACGGGAGAAGCTACACTTACACGTAGTGTCTACAACGCCATGTCATGACCATGTTTATTGAAATGATAGCTGTCATACATTTACACCGATCGCTCCATCACCTCTCTTATGCAGTGTAATGTGTTGGCATGCTCTGAATGAAGAAATAACACTACCATAATATGACATATTGGGTCATATTCACCATGTTTATTAAAACTGTTTTATTATAACACAGATTGCTCCAGCACCTTCCTCTTTCCACTGCTGATCATGTCCAGCGCATGTAAGAATTATATACTTAGCTGACGCGCGACGTGGTGTTTAAAACAAACCGTTTGACACATGCTGCATATAGACGCGTCACCATGGGAACCAATGTCGCCGTCGCCGACGGCTGCTTGCTTAACGCTTTTGACAGCTACGGCGACGGCGCCACAGCTCCCGTACTTCCGCCTAGCGGAGCCGTCCTGAAAAAGTCCCTATTGTCTATTTCTCCATGCCCTCCGTGCCAATTACCAGACTAGAATATGGAGATGCTCTCTGCAGACTCACCCATCTGCACCAGATCCCATACAGAGTGTGGGATCTGTTGATAACTGTTGATGGGGGAGAGTTAGCAATTCAGTGGATGCGCACAGCCCCTGTACCAAAATGTAGTCCTTGAGATTTTGGCCTGTAAATGTGCACAAGTATGCAAGCTTCCTAACTGCAGTTGTCTCAGCAATGGTTTGAGATGTACAGACCTCTGCAAACTCCAGAACTGTACAAACCAAGCACCTGAGGAAGATTCAATGCCTACAGTTGAACAGGACAGCTCTGATGAGGAAGAGGTTCCGTAGTTCAATACAGCCATTGACATCTATAGACGTAATTTGGTGTTTTCAGTGTTTACGATAGAGGGCGCTCTTCCACAACCTGTGCAACGTTAATCTACGGCTTCCGAATCAGAGGTAGACAGGAGAAAATGTGATCAAAACCAATCCAAGACATTTGGATCCAAAATGACCTTGACATTGACCTTTGACACATGACCCTGAACCGTAGTTGCTTCAGTCACCTCTTAAATCAACTCAGCCCCCCAGAAAATGATGTCAGAAATAGCCAAATCGGCCCATTAGTCGTTGAGTTATGCCTTTCACTATATACCATTTTATTCATCATATATCAGATATAAGGGCCAAAAACAAGTAATCAGCTGCCATTTTGACATTGCTAATCACATAATTTCATAAACTACAGAGATGTAGCAATAAAAAAATCACATTGTCGCTTTGTCCCTTTTTATGGCAACAATATCCGATAATAAGTCCTCTGGCCTAAGGACGAATTGTGGATTTCCCGGTATGTCTACAAGAAGTATAATTCAGCATGTTTGTTCTATTATGATGTTGGTCATGCCCATCCATGGTACAAACATTAGAATGTGCATAAAAGTGAATAGTTTTGGAGTTTAGATAACAATGAATTACATGGTTTTGCATAATCTGATTATACCCCTAAAATCATATCCAGCTGCCCTTCTGAAACTGCTATCACACAATTTAGCACTCCTGGATGTCAGACGAACAAAATGATACCACATATGTCTTGTCCCTTTTTAGGGCAACGATATCTCACCCGGCCCAAGGACTAATATGTAACCAAACGGATCCTAACAGGTCCATTTAGTTCCATTTGTACACTCTGAGTTAAACTATTGGGGGTCCCAGAGATAGAAATGCCATTGATGGGGGTCCGTAGACTAATGCATGTCAAACTGGGGGTCCTTTGAGAATCACTGCTAGAGCCGTAAAAATCTTCTTGATGGGGGTGTCCCTGGCATATCTTTTTAAATGGGGGTCCGCGGGCTAATTAGTGTCAATTTGGGGGTCCTTGATGTGAAAATGTTTGGGAACCACTGGTGTATTCTGTGTGATTCACAGGAAAGATTTAGACAAAAGGGTTAGAGAAAACTATCAAAAAGGCAATTAGAAGCAAGAGCAGGATTTTGATATTTGATACACCAATGGAAATGATGATGATGATGTTGATGATGCGGACGTGCGTGCGTTCCAGGAGGAAGGTGCAGACGATGCGACGCTCCGCCCTGGACTCGTCGGCGCTGAGCTCGGAGGACGAGGATGACGACCTCTACGACACCTCCACCATCACCTCCATCCTCACCGAGAGCAACCTGCAGACCAGCTCCTGTTAGGAGGACCTCCACCCTGGAGATACCCCGCCCTGAAGGACCTCCACCCTGGAGATACCCCACCCTGCAGACCAGCTCCTGTTAGGAGGACCTCCACCCTGGAGATACCCCACCCTGCAGACCAGCTCCTGTTAGGACGACCTCCACCCTGGAGATACCCCACCCTGAAGGACCTCCACCCTGGAGATACCCCACCCTGAAGGACCTCCACCCTGGAGATACCCCACCCTGAAGACCAGCTCCTGTTAGGAGGTCCTCCACCCTCCCTGAGTCATCTCTAAATCAGTCGTTCTCACACTCACACAATAGCCAATGATGCAAACACAGATGCAGATCTTGGTGGTGGTAGTAGCAAATATTCAAACGAGAGCATTGTTGGTAAACACACGGTACTCGACTGCGCACACGCAAAGGAGAATATGCAGTGCCTTAAGCCCCGCCTCTGGCAGCAATCACCTGTGTAGCAAGCAAAGGCTTACGATGTATTGCTCAACTGCATAATTTCCACAAATCGACACACTTCCTATGATTTTTGAGTGGTTTTGGCCACTCCTATGCGGAGCTATGTGTGTATGCGTACGTACGTATGTGTATGCATCATGCATGTATGTGTGTATGTATGTGCATAGACATATATAAAGGCTAGATGGCTCAAGGCGGAGTCTTGGTTATTAAATAAGTACATGCCCCATAGACACAATGTTATGCTGTCCCTCTGTAAGATGGCCGCCATGTAGCAACGTCGCTCTCCATTGGCCAGCAGCGTGGGTGAGCCATCCAGCCTAAAGTGGCCAGCAGAGCGCACACACACACACACACACACACACACAGCACCACTCACTTCAGATGGGTCGAAAGCTTTAAAATCCATGGTTGTAATATTATGGGGTGTAATTTATACCGTAGGACAACAAATTACTTACGGTTATTTTAACCATGTGGATTTAAAAAATAAGCGAAGCGTAGAGCCTAGTTCAGTCAGACAACTCGTGAGCGCGCCTACCTGATCAGGTGACCACTGACCAGTCAGTCACATGCACTCTTTACCTGTTCATGAGTGGCTATTTCATCTTCCCTTCCCACCTGCTCATTAACCGGCTTCTCTCTCCTGCTGTGCGGACGCTGCCTCCCTTGCTTAACCTGCTGTGCTGCTCATGACGTTTTGAACAATCCCACCGCCTCCCCAGCATCCACCTGTAGCCTCTGTTTCTAGATGCCACGCGGGTCTTAATTCATTCCCCCGTAGCCTAATTCCATTTGGCTTTATAGCTTGACTAAAAAAATACTACCGGGATGTGAATGGAGACAGAGCCCTGACGCCAAACTATGCTGCAAATCTATGCTACAGTGCAAACCTATTATGCTCAATTATGCTCGATATCATGTTGATAAGATAACCCTTCCACAAGTAGTTGCTTTTTCTTTTTTGCATATTTCCCTATATAATGCCTCATTGGCATATTTAAAAATGTAAAATTCGTAATACAATAAAATCATCGTCTTCGTATTAAGTCATCAACTGGGGAAGTTTCATGGGGATAACGATTCAATATAGGTATGCTTTTGCCCACTCTAGCGTTCCAATTTTGGACCTCATGGCTCGTGAACTAAGAACCACAAAGAACTGAACCGGTCGGAAATGGGGTCACAGAGACCCCACGTTAACCCCACGAGCACTTCATGGGGACGGTGGTGGACAAAAAGAACAAAACTGTCCTTTTAACGTCGATGTCCTCATGCTGATTTTGTATATATTGTAATTGTTTTCAATGTGTTTCTGGGGGTGGACAGTGCACGGCACCATTCAAAACAATGGCACGGTATTCCAACAGCCACAATACGTTTCATTCGGCTGTTCAGTATACTGGCCCATCCCATAGATTCCTATGTATTTTTTGTTCGTTTTCTTTTTTATTTGTACGTTTCTATACATCATACTATGTATAGCGTTTGCTTTGATGGGAAATACTACTTAATTTGTGATTTTTTAAAATCACTCCTTTATAATTTGTTGTCATGCTTTGTATGTTTTTTTTTGTTGTTATTTTTCCTGTAGATTTGGCGAGCGTATTCGTCTATGTGTGGGGGGACGTTGATGCAATATTTCCCCCACTGTCCGTCTGTGTAAAGTGTACACGTAGATTTGCAGAGACTGCACAACTTCTATGCATTCCATTTCATTCGACTGATGCCTTTCCTATAGACGTGCAGTACGCGTTCCTTCAGTGTTTAGCAAACTTTAACTTTGAACTTTTACTATACTACGTTGTGCTCAGAAAACTGCAAGAGAGCCCCATAGTTATCGCATTGTGATGCTACGAATGAATGAGGGAAAACCCTAACCCTTATATCACAGAGCATGGAATATACGGATGTATATATTACAGGAAACTCCCGTTAAACTTTCCAACAAACTCCGGTAAACTCCCAAATTGTACCGTCACACCTGTGTCTTACCGTATATTACTGTATATGCCTGCTAAACTTAAGGTTTATAATTGCCCGTTAACTCATCTTTTTATGCAGTGATATTTTTGCTTCTATTAAACATAAGAATAATCTCGCATTAAGATAAGATTGTGTCTGTTAAAAACGGTAATCATTTTAATAACTGGGCTCATTATGGGCCCATAATAACTTTTGCCATCATCATGCAGCTCTATATCAGTGACACAGACATGACAGCAGTGGTACAAAAACTGTTTTAAAAACCCATTCTGGGCGGGAACCCCTTTTGGTGTTTTAACTAAGCATTATGTAATATACTTTAGCTATTGAAAAATAGCAGATCTACAAGCTTGTAGGTCTGCTATTTTTTTTTTTATCGTGAAAATGCGGCACAAATCTTTGAATATATATTCTTTCAGAGCCTACGTCAGGCCTAAATGGGTTAAAAGGCCTTTCAGTACACAAGGGCAGCCAGGGCAGGCCATCAATATTATATCCATATCATGATATTGCACTTGATAAATAACATGGAAATTGTATACTGTATATGGCATAAGTGTTCTATAAAAATATAATTGTCGGATCGGGACAAATCGGTATCGGTTAGGGCGGGGTGTAACGATACATTTTAACAGCGACAGACACGATACGTATCACGATACATGGTTGACGATACGATACATGGACGATAATGGTTCATTATGGCCATCCGATCTGATATTCAATGATTTGAAATCGATACAGTGACTATTTAAAATGCATTGACATTATTTCAAACTGAGTAAATAAACCCCTCTTTTTCTTTTTTCTTCTAAAAGTTGCTAAACACCACGCACAAAAATGTTGTATTGAAATTTGATACAATCGATTATTTGCATAGCAAAACGATTCGATACCGATTATTTGCATTGCAAAACGATACGATACAAAGACAATGTTGCCGTTTTCATTTCGATATACTTTGATTATTGGAATTAAAATCGATTTTTAGATGCAGTTACTATATCGTTACACCCCTAGCATCGGTAGATGCTCAATATCAAATGATCGGAATTGGATCGATTTTTTTCTCTCATGTGCCTTAATAATAATAATAATAACTGCCTTAAGACTTATGCATTGATTGATTGATTGATTGATTGATTACTTGAGGTACGATTTACAAGGATAACACAAACACAATGGGGCCTTGTTTCCATCCTGGTCCTAAATTGTCACAGACTTAAGTAAGAAATTCCTTGTACTTTTTATGCCTTATTGTTGGCCTTTCTGTGTGGAGTTTACATGTTCTCACCTAGGGTATAGGTACCCTCACAAAAAACATGCAGTAAATCTGGTCTATAAACTACCTCCCCCTGGCCAGCCGGGGCGCCTGATGGAGGGGGAAAGGAACTGGTCGGAATAACGTCTTCCTTCCACGCGCTACGTCCAACCGGTGGAAACTCTCCCCCGTCAGGTGAAAAGAAGCAGCTTGGACTCCTCATGCATAGAAAAGGAAGCACGAGGTCAGTCCGCTGCCCTCCCCAGGTTGGTAGAGGAAGTGTAGCGTCCAGGATTACATTAGGGGCGAGTTTGGAAATAGCGCACTGTGCAATGCAAACTAACGGGAGTGCGCTTCCGGTGCGCATTTCCGAATGCACCCAACTTCATTGACACTGGGTGAAAAAATGGATTGCAAAATCGTGGGATATTTAAAAAGAAAATGACACCAGTGTACATATCATTAATCAAAACATTCAGAGGGGAAATGGTCTCATCAAAACTGTATGTCTTATTTATATAATCACGAATAATTCCAAGGACTCGTATAGCCTTAACCACTTTTCAAACTGCTGTCCCTGCACTATGTTGAACATGCCATTATTATAGGTGGACCTTTTCAAAGAGTTTCCAATATATTTCAAAACAATGTCACGCCATTTCAACGTTTTATAAACGATAGCCGATCTAGTTGTGAACTTGTAGATTTGTCTATTTTCACTATTTTGTTGTATGATGAGACTGTATATTGTGTCTAAGTGTAAAGGTCTTTGTATCCTTATAACCAACATAATGGAACTTTGATACTGTAATTGACTGAAGAGTAAAGGTTTGCACATCTGGTACACTGCAGACACTGGAAATAAATAAAAAATAGTTGAAACCAGATCTTAATGCTCAGAAAAATAAATGTCACATTTATGAAATGTACGTGTAACTAAATGACAGTAATTTATGTTTTTACAATGTGCGAATGGAATCGAGCTTGATGTGAAATGAACCCTGCCATTTCACCTTTTATCCAGATGCCTTAAGATTGTTAATTGAATTTGACTTGTTTTCTTGTCGGTGAATTTAATTTGATTTGTTTTCTTGTCGGTGCTGTGTACAATGACATATAGTCCTATATGCTTCTTTCGTTTGTGGGTTTAAGGACAACTTTAGTTTTTTTTCCAACCAAGGTTGTTATTAGAGGAAGTAAAAGATGAGCTATTTTCTTTTCAATTGCTGCTTTCTTTCGTTTTAGGGATTTTAGCTGTTTTTGACAAACAATTACACTCATATTTTACTTTCTCTAATAACAACCTGAAACATGAACCTTGGTTGAAAAAAAAACAACTAAAGTTGTCCTTTAAGCTAAACCTTATGTCTCTTAAAACAGTGGTTCTCAATCTCAACGTCCTTCAGTGAGTTCCAACTTGGTCAGTGTTTGCAGTGTGAGACCCGCGTTGACCACTGCTTCAAATGGTTGTTTTAGAATGTAGAGTAGATTATATAATGGTATGTGAGCATGGAATAGTTTCACACTGTACATTTTGATCAGATTTGTATTTCTATTGCAATTTTGGCAACAATATTAAAATAAATACCAGTTGACCTGTCTTTGTTGATATTGTGTTCTTGATAATTTGATAGGTTGAACATGCTATATTAACAGTTTGCAGAATGGGTACAGACTGTGCAGTTCAATGAAAGTACAGTTCAGTAAAAAACACACAACTCAAAAAACAAAAACGCAAAACATTTAAAATGTCATCATGCTTGTACCATGTGACGTGTCAAACTATAGGGGTTTGACATGTCACATGGTCATTGGGCTAAAAACGGCCATAGCCACTTGCCCAAAGTGCTGACATCATCAATTTTGTGATGACGGCTATGGCCGTTTTTTGTCCAAGGACAGTTTTTTGTGCAAAACTAATGCTTGGAATGGATTTCAGCATCATGAAAAACCCCTAGTTTGACACGTCACATGCTACTTAGAGCATGATGGAATTTTTATATTTTTTATTAATGGTATGTTCACTTATTATGCCAATTGCTCAACACATGCAAGTTAATTAGCATCTGGCAGGTTTTTTTGGCTGGGAACAAATTGACTGCAAAAATAACCTTAATAGAGAACATATATCATAAATGAATACTGAAACCAGATATAATAATCATTAAAGAAAGTTTATGCATGTACTATATGTGTACTATACGGTAAACCATTTTTCCAGCCATTCAGTTGCAAAAAATATTAATAATAATAATTTGGGGGACCCCCCCCCACACTTTTTATTGTGGAGACACATGCTGGAACTTTTTACTTTGAAATGTGTTGTAGTTTCTGAGTTATTTAACTTAAACGCCCAATGCATTCTCAATGGGGTCCGCGTCAATATGCCAACGGTCCATTGGTCCGATCGACAACCTACCTCAAACCCTCACCCTAACCCTAACCTCCCCCGGGGCAGACACCTAAACCTAACCACCCACCCTCTCCCGACCCCCAGCGCACCTCGGACCAATGGTCCGCCGGATCATAGGGTGCTTCCCTTCTCAATGGCAATAGCACAAACTTTGGCATGCTACTAGTCCTACATACTTACACCAAGAAACCTCATTCAAACCTATTTAGGTTCATCTTACGGTGCCTGAAAAGGAGTCTTAGAAATGTTTCATAGTTTTAGAAATATCGTGCTTTAAAATTTGAGAAATGTATAATGGGGCTCAATGGCAGACAGTGGCACGTCAAAAAATCACTTTCACCTAGAAACTCCATTCACACTTTTTATAATTCAACTTACTGTGGAGACACATGCTGGAACTTTTTACTTTGAAATATTTTCGCCCAATGCATTCTCAATGGCAATCAGTCGCGTGCACAGGGGTGCTGGAGCACCACCTGCCCTTGCCCTCTGGACAGCAATGTGCCCTTTTGAAAAAAATTGCACATTTATTTTTGAAGCACTGAGAAAACTGTTGCGCTTTCTTCGTCCTTTTTTTCTTCCAAACTTGACTACGGTAGCGGTGGTCTCAAAAACATAACGGAAACTTTGACAGAAAAAGACTCGCTCACCATATAGAAAATAGAAGTAAAACTCCTTGGACTGAGACTTAAGAAAATATTTTTTATTTTATTTTATCATGCTCTTAAAGTGCTCTGTGCTCAGAGTGCAATTAAAAAGCAAACGTTTCGGTCCTAAAACCAGTGCTATCATAGCACTGACGAAGGTCAAAAGCCCCATTCACATTGAAGAAGCTGCTTTAAAAAGCAAAAGCAAAACTCTGGAAAACGCAGCTTTTTTTTGAGAAAGTGGGCGTGTACAAGGTACCTGTCACTCAAGCTGCCTGGACTGGCTGTCTGGCTTTGAGACGAGAGACGGGCAGTTTGAGCAGATGCGCATTTGAAAGTCTAAAATGTAAAATAGCGACTGTAGAGGAGAAATAATGATATATTTAGTTACATCATAACCTAATAATATAATCTTGGTAAACTTGTTTGTAAATAACCGAACGGACCGGATCTCAATCCTCCCCGTCTTCAGCGCTCATGTCTCCCCCCCACACTCCGCTCTCCTCTCCCCCCTAGGCCACGAGCGAAACACTCCGGGTTTTTTTTTAAATGGCGTGTATGTAATGTTAATGTTGATTTAGCAAAAGCATACAATTGTATATATCCAGCACGTCATAAAAGCAATTAAAACAGCTTATGTTTACGTGAGATTTCCGGACATTCAGTCCGAAGTAGGGAGCCACTATCGCGGCGCTGTCAGCCTGTCACTGAGGCCTCCTCGGCTGGCTACCGGTACCGGTATGTGGCCGTAGGAGACCGCTCCTCCAGTCCACCCCCCGGACCCTCACTAGCCTACAGCATCAGCACATTTAAAGTTTGCTTTTAATTAGCAGATGATGTGAAACATTGTGCTAGTAGACTAGGCATACTTTAATTACTTAATTAATAATCAATATCACCGGAACGGAGTCCAGTGCATGTGTGTGTGTGTGTGTGTGGGTGTGTGTGTGTGTGTGTGTGTGTGGGGGGGGGGGGGGGTGTGCATGAGAGAGAGAGAGAGAGAGATATCATTTACTTAACATTAACATGAAAAGTTAATAGGGCCAGTATATACGGTATATGGCATATATATATATACACGGGCCATTATATCTATCTCTCTAACACACACACACACACACACACACACACACACACACACAGAGGCTCGCAAGTGATCCCCGTGGGCCGTGTCGGCTCCCCGGTGCTCAATATCACACACACACACACACACACACACACACGGGGGGGGATTGTGTTCTATCTATCTTAAATATAGGCTATCTACTGTCTTTCAACTTTTGCTATGAGGTTCATCGACAGCCGATAGGCCTGCCCTACATACATGAACGCAATAAACCAATTGAAATGATTCCCTCAAATAAATATTATCTATATGCGATTCGTTTATCAATTCAGAACGCAGCAAACCAATCACAAAACACGGGCAACATATTGCATAAATAGAGGGGGTACATACAACTGATAAAGGCTATTAATTATTTATTTTAAAGGTATGATGATTGACGGTGCAAAAGCTTCAACATACGGCACAGAAACGCGCTGACAGCGGGCTGCTCCTCCACTCTTCTCGGGGAAGGTTTTGGGGAAAACTCCGACACAACTATATTGTTTAGTTGTTTGTCTATCTATCTATATCTGCTAATTTATCAACCGTGTGTGTGTGCGTGCACTGTTTAGTCCACAAACAGTCCACAAGCGACGGATAGCGTTCTGGAGAGTTCAGTTCAGTAGTCCATCCATAGCTTCGATGAGAACCGGAGGGGGGGGTGAATGCACGATGACTTGTCCCCAGAAACGTGACACTCGCGACGGCACACGGAACACAACCTGTTTTCACCGCTTCGACAACTTGTTTCTCATATAAACTTTAATTTCTATCACAAAATATGCTATGGTCTTGCCAAATATCCATTCATATTTCATATACAGCCCATATTTAAAAAGTTTATTTTTTAATGCGGACAATTGGCTCGGACAGCTTTTCCAAAGCTTTTTGGTTTCGTAAAATGAGCTCAACTCCGCCTCCTCAAACCACGCTGTGCTCTGATTGGCTACACGCAGATTTTTAAAGCTCCAGCTTTTAAAAGCTGCTTTAAAGTTCAGGTTCGGTGAGAAAAAAAAAAAGCAAAAACAAAAAAAAGCTATTCTTCCAGCTTTTAAACGCAGAAGCTGTTCTGCATAGAGATAACATGGGACCAAGAAGCAGAAGCTAGCTTCTGCTTCTTCAATGTGAATGGGGCTTTAGGACCGAAACGTTTGCTTTTTAATCAGTGCCATAGCACTGACGAAGGTCTTAGGACCGAAACGTTTGCTTTTTAATCAGTGCCATAGCACTGACGAAGGTCTTAGGACCGAAACGTTTGCTTTTTAATCAGTGCCAAATGTGCTGATCTCATCACATTGATGACGGCTATGGCCGTTTTAGCCCAAGGAGTGTTTTTTGTGCAAAACCAATGCTTGGAATGGATTCAGAATGATGAAAAAACCCCTAGTTTGACATGGCACATACTACTTAAAGAATGATAACATTTAGATTATTTTTGCCTTATATGATTGATTGATTGTTTATTTATTGTTGTGTCATGCACACCTTGTGCCCAACCCTCATGGGTTTATAAGACACCATTTCACATTTGCAATTACAGCATGTTTTAAATTACATCATTTATGCATTTTACAGCATGTTTACATTACATAATTCATTATTTTACACCTCAGATGTATATAGAGTACTCTGTCTTCTTTCCCAAGCTTAACAAATAAAGTCTGCTACAACGAAAGTCCCTTTGGCAAAACATATCTCCATTTTTACATAGTCATTTCAATCTAGGAAATCCCCACATATAGAAGACATCTTATTAACCAAAATATCCCTTAAGTCATCGTATTTAGAGAAGTAAAACAAAAAGTGAACTTTGTTTTCAATTTAATCTAGATCACAGAACAGACAATATCTCTCATCTTCAGGGGTGGCATTAAACCTGCCAGTCTCCAGTGCTAATGGTAATGTTCCTGACCTTATTTGAGCACAAAGATCGTGCAAGAGATCGTTGTCTTTTGTTTAAATTATACTTCACATAAGGTTCTACAGTGTATATGTCCTTCATAAGGCAGTAGGTTCGCAACTTAGGTTTGTACCATAGGTCCCTACACCAGTTTTCTTTGTATCTGGAGAACATTGTATTTATAATTTGTTGAACATTACATTGTAATCTATTTTGAAAAATAAAAAAACTAATCATTTGAATAAAATAAACTTCTCAGTTCATTTGTCCAGGGGTGACCACCTCTAAGATCCCAGTTACTTTTTGGTCGCCAACTGTATTTCCCAAGCCTGAAGCTTTGATTTTGAGGGCTAAATAATTTACATAAATGGAGAATAATGTGGGGACAGTATGTCTCCTTGTTTCACCCCAAATTGTTGCGGGAACCATCCAGTTATATACTTGTTAATCTGTACACAGGCAACTGGTGCTTGATAAAGGGACTTGATGGCATTATAAAATTTCCCATTGACTCCAGATTTTAACAATCGATACTGTAGGAGGTCTCTGTTAATCCAATCAAATGCCTTCTTGAAGTCAATAAAACAGGCAAAGGTAGAGTTATTCTGCTTAATTATTGAATGTATAATATTATATTATATATATGTATAAAATCTGGAGTCAATGGGAAATGTTATAATGCCAGGTCTGCTTGTGGATGAGCAAAACGGTTTTAGAAAAGGGAGAGCATGTATTGACCACATTTATGTCGTCTCTACTATTATTATTATAATATGACGACATAAATGTGGTCAATCCATGCTCTCCCTTTTCTAAAACCGTTTTGCTCATCCACAAGCAGACCTGTTCTCTCAAGATGGTCTCCAAGTCTGCTGTTTAAAATGGAGGAATACAGTTTATATACACAACTAATAAGACTTATACCTCTATAGCTAAGTGGTAACTTTGGATCATTCTTTGAAGACTTTGGGATAGGTTTAATGATGCTCTTATTATACTGTGTAGGAGTGATGCCACTGTCAAAACAAAACATTAAACAACCTCGGTGACTTCAGCACCTCATTAGAGATTTCATCGATTCCAGTAGCTTTTTTCATTTTCTTCTCTAGAAACGTTTGCATTGAAAAACATGGAATTCATTTGGGTTTCCATTACATTTTTTAAACAAATAGTTTCTTTCAAAAACATTTCATCAAATAAATGATTACAACCAGAGAACAAATTAGAAAAGTAATTTCCCCATTTTTGCAAAACAACCCCTAATTCTGAACTACATTCACCATTCTCTAGTCTTATACCTCCATAGGTATTTCTCTAGATTTTCTTGGTCCCAACTTATTTATTTCACTCCAGAACTGTTGGGAATTATGAGTGTGTAAATAATCAATCTGTAGTGAAAGACCTGCGTTTTGCAGTACGTATCCTCTTGTCAAATTCAGTTTGTCTTTTCTTAAATTCTATCTTTAGTCCTTCTCTCAGATTTTGATTTTTACACCGTAAAATTTCTCTCTCAGCTGATCTTAAATTATCCCATAGAGTTTGAAGGTCTCGATTCCAGTAGGGTTTGTAGGATTTTCTGAACTCTTTATTTGATCATTATACAGGTTGTTAATAGTATGGTCAGTGGTCACATATTATGCTAATTACTCAAATTACTATTTTGGAAATGTACTCGCAGAACACAGATGACGTAAACTATACTAAAAACTAATATGTATTATAAAAACAACAACAAGAAGATGACAAATAAGAAGACACAAAGTACAAAAATACACTGCTCAATGATCTAGTACACACACAACGCCCTGAGGGCCTCACCTTTTATAGTCCCGTGCAGCCGTGCACGCATCCACCTGGGTGACGGCAGACGGCAGACTGCTGGGCGAGCGCTGAAAACATCCTATCTGAAAACCTATGAAGCCATCAAAAGAGGTATCCCGACCTCGTACAGTTGAATTAGCGTTAAGGTAAAAAACCTAGCATCACAATCACATACCTTGTCTTGGGGAAATGGCCCAGCCAGGGAAGACGGTGTCCTCACCATCCTAGTTTCCTGCGATAGTGCTGTGGGACGTCCAGAGCCCGACAGCCCATGCACGTGAAGCATTAGTGGCGGTGGTCGTTCGGGGCGTTGGGCGTCTGTGTCCACCACCCCATCGCTGCAGCATCTTGTCATGCAGGTCTTCCGTAGGACTCGGAGCTTGGAGACCTTCTAGTTAGCCATGCTAAATACGACGTGGTCTCGGAGGCAGAACAAGGCCCTGCAAGGCCCAAATATATTTAGTCTTAGTTTTAGTCATGATACTGTAGCTTAGTTTTAATTTAGTTTATATTTAGTTTATATATCAGTGAAAAAAGTTAGTTGACGAGCGTTTTTTTTGTCATGGTAGGCTATTAGTCGACGAAATCAACACTCCTGGCAAAAAAACGTAGGACTCAAGATCTACTAATATCAGCTATGACATGTGTAGTATCTAAAAAATATATATCTTCACTCCAGCTATGTCCGTCTTTGTGTAAACCCAAACGATAAAAAGCGGCACATTCGACCTATTGTATTCTCCCCCGTTGGGGACTTAAAACTTAAATATTTAAGAAACTACAAATGGATATTGACAGTAGGTCTATAAGACTGCACCACAGGCTGAGCAGATGGTCTGTTGTTGGCCTGTGGCTGGACAGTGTTCAAATAGACCATGTATAGTTTCGTACTGCAGACAAAATAATGTACATCATTCTTCTTTCGATACAGTCATAGGCTGTGGTCCCCATGAACATTTAATCATAGCTTGTAATGTCTCTGACATGTGGGTATAATAAGCAAGACTGCAGTAAGTGTAAAAGTTTCATAAATGAAAGCAGATTCACATTTTATATTTTTACTCGTTAAGACGTGCCCAAATAGCTACAGTTACAGTGTTCTATAGTTAATTAATGCAATGCATAACAGTCCATGCCTTCTCTCCAAACAGTTATGTCCTTTTCATTCAAATGTTACACTAGTGCCCTCTGCTGGAAAAGCACATGCATTGTTCACTGAAACAAACAAAATGTCAAAGCATTCATTTATCAAAGTATTTTTATTGTCTGCACATGTTAAAAACTGTAAACTGCGCTTTGGCACCTTAATAGTTTGATAATGTAAAACTGTCGCTGGAAAATAATTTCCATGTATAGCACTGTCCAATTTCGATATGAAAAGAAAAGTAAGCACTGCATTGCACAGTTGGTTTATATTTGTAATCCAGTATTTGTAATCCACCAGCCTATATCCAAGAGTGGAAACCGGTCATTATGAGAAAGCTAGATGTCATTCGTGCTTCAGTCATCTCCACCACACAGGCTAAGCAGAGCCCTCTGGTAGTCGCCTTTGGTGTGTTTCTGAATGTGGAACAAATACACAGCATATGAGATCAATTCCTATTCTAAATTGTTTAAATAAATGTTCAATATTGTATAATCTGTATTATGTTGACACCTACAGTGATGGTCTTGTACAAGGACTGGCCATTGTGTGCCTTGAACTCTGTTCGGATCTTCATGAGATCCACTTCACAGCGTGACACCATTATTCTGGTCACCACTTTCTCCTTGACTCCCTTGCCCTATAAGCAGACAAGAGGCACTGAGATACCGCACATACAGTAGCAAACACTAGTAGCACTCTATAAACTCAGAGTGATGCAAAAATATCCCCAAAACTGAAAATAACCAAATCTCAGCAAGAAAAATAAAGCGGTGTTATAAATTACCTTCATGGCTTCACTGAGTCTTTTGGCAAAGTACCGCTGTTTGTTCTCAAAGCACTGAACTGGAACATAAATGCAAAATAATATTTGATAAGACATGTTCCATCCTAGCTGATTCAGAAACTTGAACTAATGTACAGTACATACAACACAGACACACACACACACACACACACACACACACACACACACACACACACACACAGTCACACACACACACACACACACACACACACACACACACACACACAGTCAAGTGCAGAGTACGTATATACCCAGTGTGAGGAATGACTTTTCTAGGTCTCCTTTAACTTCTTTGCGGATGCTCTCCTGCATGTCATAGGGGCTATAGTTCTTATATCTGCGAAATACTAGCAAGGGAGAGAAAACAATTAGTCAGTGGTTACAGTATTTACTCTGCATTAGAACGCAAAGCGCATACAAGTCTGCTTATCTTTATAGCACTTTTATTAGAATTCTGCACAGGACAGTGAAGAGAGACTTGGATGTGAGTGTGAGGTGAGGAGGTCCCTAATTGATAATCAAATTGGGGACATTAAGGTTACGGGATCAGTGATTCTTACTGACCTAGTAACCAAGTCACATGCAGCCGACCCCTGTTCAAATCTGACCAGAGACACTTTGTTTGAATGTCATCAGCCTTCACTCTTATGTGCCCTTCATTAGACATTTGTTAAGACTTAAGACTTAATGCTGTAACTTGACTGGATTTTGTACCTTTCTGGAGGTGGGGTACACTTCTCTCTGACATAATGGAGATCCATGTAGCCACATCTGTTCCTTTCGTCCCAACTCCAGCAATGTATAGAGCCTGGGTTACAATAATGAACCACCTGTCAAGAGGGGCGCCTTTGCAAGCTCATGGCATAGCTAGGGTGTCTTGCGTTTACATAGACATTCACATATAGTATGCTGACTGAAATTTGATGAATATGGTACTTACCCTGGCATCTTCATCAATCTGTTCATTGTCAATAACACAGGATGGGTCTGTCCTCTTAGTCTGCATAGAAATAATGGTATGACTCAGGGAACTGGTTGAGGGCATATGGTGTTAAAGACAAATATGCATTAAGACAGGAACCACTAGAAGTCACCTGAACTAGGGCAAGGAGTAGCTTGGCAAAGTTCCCGGAGGTGTCCCCAGCCACATCCTTATCCAGGTCCTTTTTGAACACTGCAGTAAAAACATTTACAAATGAGATATTCAGCTGATTAAAAAAAAAGTAAATCAAAGAACAAGATTCTTGGGCAGAATTTCCTCTTTTGTCAACAAAAGTGCTCTCAAAACTCTAGCAGGAGCTCTGATTCAGCCCTCCTTTGACTATGCTTCCACCTCTTGATTCTCCAGCATCACAATGTCACTTAAGACTAAGCTTCAGACATCCCAAACCAAACTAATTCGACTACTTCACGGCCTGGGGCCCATGATGGAAATCCCATTTTGCTAGTCTGGCTCCGGGTAGAAGACAGAGTTAAGCAATTGAAAATGGGTTTGACATTCAAAATTGTAAATGCAGCCTTGCCCTCAACAGTCACTCACTATTTTGAGGTAATTGGTCAGGTAATAATAATAATAATCTTTATTGTCCCGAAGGATATTTGTCTTCACAATCTGTTCAACAGTTCAACACCCACATCAAAACAACACAGAGCACATAACACCAAGACAGTACAAAAAAACAAAACATGAGGTCCCCACAAGCTGTGTACAGAACCATCCTATCGGCGGGGCAGTTTGTTTAATGCCGCGATGGCTGAGGGGACAAAGCTCCTACTAAAACGGACCTTTTTCCATGGCAAGGTTCTGTATCTTTGTCCAGATGGCATGAGGTTAAAGAAACGATACAGAGGGTGGTCAGTGTCATTTGATATCGAGAGTGCTAGTCGTGTGATGGCGTTATTGTTCATATCAGAAAGTGTGGGTGTAGGAAGTCCGATGATTTTGGAAGCAATACGGGTGATACTGAAAAGTTTGTTCCTGTTAGGCATGGACAGTATGGTGTAGAAACATGCAGAACAGTACAACAGAACAGGTTGAATAATGCTTTTGTACAATAATAGCAGAAGATGAGGAGCAACAGATAATGATCTTAGTTTTCGGATTACATGGAGTCTTTGCTGAAAGCGTGACTGGATAGATGTAATGTGTTGATCAAACCTGAGTCTATTGTCCAGTGTGAGTCCAAGATATGTGAAACTGTCTACCTGTTCTATTGTTTTACCATTAATGAGGAGTGGGTTAAGTCCAGTGTGGGTTGTTGTTTCAATGACCAGTTCTTTTGTTTTGACCACATTCAACTCTAGATAGTTGTCAGTGCACCACTGTGTGAAATGAGAAATGGTATTCTGATAGACCGTAATAGAGTTATTGTCATGGAGCAGTCCGAGAATGGCAGTGTCATCAGAGTATTTAAAGTATGTGATGTTAGTGGGTGAGGGGCTAATACAGTCATTTGTGTACAGAGTGTAGAGGAAGGGGCTGAGGACACAGCCTTGAGGGGCCCCTGTGTTGGTGATGGCAGTTGATGAAAATGATGTACCTACTTTAACTGTTTGTGGTCTATTGCTCAGGAAGCTGTGAGTCCAGTGTATGAGAAGTGGGGGGATGTTGAGCTGATGCAGTTTCTTGATCATATGATGGCGTTGAATTGTATTAAAGGCAGAACTAAAGTCAACAAAAAGAATAGTGGCAAAATTGTCCGAAGATGAATCCAGGTGTTGGAGAAGGGAGTGAAGGAGGCATGCCACAGCGTCCTCTGTCCCCCTCTTGGCCCGATAGGCAAACTGGAAAGGGTCCAGCTGTGACCTGACAGCTGGCAGAATGATGTTCAGAATCAGTTTTTCCAGGCATTTCGAAGAAGAAAGATAAAGTGCCCCTCTGGGCACAGGTCTCCACCAGGGCAGGTCAGGTTGTGGCCTCCTGGTGGCGCTATAATAGGCCAATGTGAAAAGGGTGCCATTTCTTCTTACGCCTTGGATGGCAATGATTTGAGGCATTTTGTTCCAAAAATGTGTTTTGCAAAAATCCACCTGTTGGTGGCGCTATAACAGGCCAATGTGAAAGGGGTGGGATATATTCCTCAGCCTAGTAGGAAAGTCTGTGAAAGATTTCATGTAAATTGCACGCTACATTCATGATTTGAGGCTTTTTGTTCAAAACGGGTGTCCTGCAAACTTTGTAAGCCAATGTTAGCCAATTAGGAAGCAATATGAAATATCGGACAGTCTTGAACACATGACTATAAAGATAGTGTGTAACGTTTTGCGGGAGTTTTGGACAGAATCTTGAGGAGTAATATAAAAAAAATAGTTTTTCAAAAGTCTGCCTCCTGGTGGTGCTATAACAGGCCGTTCTGGACACACACACACACACACACACACACACACACACACACACACACACACACACACACACACAGCTCTACAATTAAATGTATGGGGATTGCATATGGTGCTTTGGGATGCCAGCTTCCACATCTCATATTAATGGCTGAGAATCTTATTAAATGCACGTTTTAGACTTACATTCTTTGTAAACTTTCTTGATCTCTACCAGCTCACTGTTGCTGCGCGAGCACAGAAACTGAATTAGGACCTCCTCATCTGTTCCAAGACCCTGAGAATGAAAATAAAACATCTTTCCATTCATATTTCCATCTTTACGAGGAGACCTAGTGATAACATTCAGAAATGAAAAAGTTTGACACTATCATTTAACTACTATGATTATTGATTAGTATGATGCAGCCATGTTGATTTTCAATTTTGTTGTTGAAAAAGGCGATACAGCAGGGGAGGACTAAATCCCAGGCCTGGATAGACCTAGCCTGGTTAATAAACCAGACTAATATGGCACGGACCGCAGGATATTAGTCTGGGGAGGCTCAGCTTGGATTTCATTTCCAGGGCTGCGGGTTGAAACATTTTCT
This sequence comes from Protomyctophum bolini, assembly GCF_963924005.1. Taxonomy (NCBI): domain Eukaryota; kingdom Metazoa; phylum Chordata; class Actinopteri; order Myctophiformes; family Myctophidae; genus Protomyctophum; species Protomyctophum bolini. Next base: position 49,524,128 of record NC_137868.1, read on the forward strand.
CTTTGACGCAATTGGTCAGAGCTACTGTCAGTCAAAGGTCTCAAGCATTGAAAGTCACTGTACCAAAGCCCGCCCATATTGCATACCGTGTCCCGATTGGCCGCCCCATTTCTCTGGTGTAGGAAATGGGCGTACAAGACCGTAATCCGCCGGCAGGCAATTTTTTTTTTGGTCTGGTTTATTAACCAGGCTAGGATAGACCATCTACTAAAGCAGTGGTTCCCAAACTGATCTACAAGCTCACAACATTGTGAGCTTGTGAGTTGTTGGTGGTGCTATAACAGGCCAATGTGAAAAGGGTGGGATATATTCCTCAGTCTAGTAGGAACGTTGCGTTCATGATTTGAGGCTTTTTGTTCAAAATGGGCCAATCCTGCAATCTTAGAAGCCAATGTTAGCCAATTAGGATGGAATATGAAATATCTGACAGATCCGTCTTGAACACATGACTATAGAGATAGTGTGTAACAATTTGCGGGATCTTTGGACAGAATCTGGAGGAGTAACATAATGTGTTTTTCAAAAGTCGGCTTCCTGGTGGTGCTATAACAGGCCGTTCTGGAAAATTCAGAGGTGGGGCAGAGGTTAATCGTTGGCATCCAGGGAGTGTGTGTGCAAAATTTGGCATCGACCGGGTTAACGGTGCCGGAGATTAGCTGTTAACAGACGGACGGACACACGCACGAGTGCAAGGTGGAGACAATTACTGTCATTTTACCAGGAGGGGGCAGTGCAGCCTTACAACCTGCTCCAGTGTTTTCTGGTAAGTGGTAACAGGTAATACAGTATAATGTGTCCTTTACCTTAATAGATCCTCTGATCTCTGAGGCGTCGTACTGGGCCGTGCTCTTCATCAGTCCCAGAATCACGGGTTCCAGTGAACCAGACAGCGCTCCCTTCAGGGCTGTGATCATGTCCTGTTAAGAAAAGCATCGAACCTCATCAGAGAGTGGCCTATATTATCAAGGACCCTGCATTGTAACGTCTAATGTGTGTGAATTGATGAAAATAAGCTTATCGGACTCAGACTTATCAGGCAAGACTGGCCAGATTTGTTATATGGCCTACCTTATTGGCTCTCCTTTCATATGCGAAGGCAATGTCTCGCCTCTGGGAGTAGGTCCGTTTGGTTAGGATGTCAATGATGGTATGCTCATCCCCCCCTGGCATTGAAGTACAGAGTGGAGATATAGACAAAACATTACATTGGAGACGTTCCCAGCCCAGGTTCCAAGCACAGTAAAACGTGTTTAAAGCCAGGAAGCTGACTCACAAATACCAGCTTCATTGCCCTGCCCACACTTGGCACTATTTTACAAAAAAACATATGAACCATTTACCCTTGGTTTTGATAGCCGTATATATTCTGGCTGCATCTATATCAGCATCAAAGTCCTTGGCAGGAACCACAGTGGGGTAGGTGGCCTCTCGGCACTGTGGATTCAAGACAATGTTATGAGTGTGGACTGTGGAGTGAATCCAAGTGAACGATTAAATGCAATGTCCTTAGTGTTGGATTTATGTTACTGACTGAAACTTATAGTGTCTTACTGTACTAAGAGAGAGTTGACCCAGGAACTCGGATACCATAGCCATGTTGATTGTCCTGGAAAAAGATGACAAAGGAATGGTTTTGTTTATCAAATCACACAAGGTAAAGCTCAGTGCCTTACTTATTGTTGACACATCAGTGTGCAAATCCGACCCTGCTGAGGTCAAATTTGCTTTGTATATAGTCCCCCCCCCCCCACCACACACGCACGCACGCACGCACGCACGCACGCACGCACACACACACACACACACACACACACACACACACACACACACACACACACACACACACACACACACACACACACACACACACTCACTACTGGCAACAATTAGTCATAAGGCCCATTTCAACACCAGTTTCCTCTTGAAAGTTTACAGAACCCGTCTCAAAATATCCACACTAAGTTTAAGCCATTTAATCTCATCAAATAGTTTAATTGTTAATACTTACAGATAACAGTCCATTGTTCTTTCTTCTCAAAATCTTTTTATTTTCGTTTTATAACAGTATGGGTGTCAAGTCAGATTCATAGAAAAAAAAATATCAGATTTTAGTATCAGTGACTGGGGTAAACAAACATACTGTATGATCGTGGGCAGACATAATGAAAATACTGTTATTATGCAAAACATGGCCCTTCAAGACAAAATAAAAACGAAAAACATTTTCTCCCCAATTTAGTATAGCCAATTCCCAATTCCCCAGCCTATAACAGTCCATTGTTAACACAACTACAGATAACAGTGTTGCAAAAAGTAGTTCACACTTTTTGTTCAAACAATGAATTAAACATACTTTTTTTTTCAGACACAGTGTCAGCCAAATTATGTTTCGGTAGATTTTGGTGGTCCGTTAAATACTTTGCTGTGGAATGTCTTAAAGGCACTGTAACATTTCTGCTAAGAAGGCCGCTTCTAGCATGAAGTATAAATCATTTAACACATTGCAAGCTGCTAAATCGAACATTAACATATAGTACTGTACTTGAATGATCAGGAGCATACAGGTGATTATCATGCGTTATGTGGTTTACCGTAAATCACTAATCTGTAGTGAGTGTATTAAGTGACAGAGAACTCTCTTCAAGCTACCGTAGAAGTAACCTCATTAACTTGGCAAACAGAAATCATAGTTAGAAAACAATTGTAAAGCATGAATACTGTCAGCCTACCTGATGAGTTGAGATGATGCACAGAAGAGTACTGTAGCCTACTGTGTGTGGAGTCAGTCAGTGAACTGCATGTGGTACTTAAATACCACAGGGTTTTCCCATGGAAAGGCTTCCCCTTTCTCCTCCCCTGATCAAAATGCACTCCCCTTTTAGCTCCACGTGCGTATAGGTCTACTCTGCACTCCACCCTGTCCAATGAAAGTCCCAATTTACAGACCTACGTACAAGCTCACACACACCGTGTTGCAGCGCGTCGAGTTAGGCACACAACTAAGTACAACAAATCAAATCAGCCTTGAGTATCCCTGGCAGAACTCAACTCGAGATCAGTTAATTGGCTAATTCAGCTCATGAAAGTCAAGTTGTGGAGAAACTATATGGCAAAGTCAACTTGTTGAGAATAACTCAGGAACCACTACTGTATGTTCTTTCATATCTGGCTTGAATGGAGAGCAAGATAAATGGCTAAAATAGATAAAATAGATCCAACATGCCATAGTTCGTCTATGTTGGCATGTAGTTGATTGGCCAAGAGCTAAGTACATTGTCATTACACAAGCTATAAAAGCTATTCAACTATTAACCCAGGGGGGTATGCACTAAACTTTAGTGCATATCATAGCACTGGCGAAGGTCTTAGGACCGAAACGTTTGCTTTTTAATCAGTGCTATCATAGCACTGATGAAGGTCTTAGGACCGAAACGTTTGCTTTTTAATCAGTGTTATCATAGCACTGACGAAGGTAAGGAAACGTTTGCTTTTTAATTGCACTTTGAACACAGAGCATGATAAAATAAAATAAAAAATATTTTCTTAAGTCTCAGTCCAAGGAGTTTTACTTCTATTTTCTATACGGTGAGCGAGACTTTTTCTGTCAAAGTTTCCCTTACATTTATTTTTGTACAGTGTGCAGTTTGTGGACCATGGTGACATTGATCAATTTTTGATGAAAAAAAGCTTCTAATTTATTATTTATGCCCCAAAATCTATAAATTTCACACTATTAAGGCAACCGGCCAGGTTCCACAAGGTGCCCTTTTTTCACTTGAGCACCTGCCCCTCTAAATGTCTGTGCACTGCACGCCACTGATGGCAATAGCACAAACTTTGGCATGCTACTAGTCCTACATACTTACACCTAGAAACCCCATTCAAACCTATGTAGGTTCATCTTACGATGGAGACACATGCTGGAACCTTTTACTTGGGTTCTATTGAACTGTACTGATCTGTGATTTTTTTCCTGCAAACTATTAATAAAGTATTCAATCAATCAAGGACTATAGCAATGAAGGAGCGGTCACAGTGCACCATTTGTTTATTTTATTCAACAACAAAAAAGCAAACCATTTACAAATCATTCTGTACATTATTATTGTTATTATTATTATTATTTATCATTCGTTTACAAGATTCACATGTCTTTAAATTAACGATGTGTTGATGAGGTCACTTTAACGAGCAGCACATTCTTGTTTTAACCCATTCAATCTTGTCATTTTTGTTTGTTTTTTGCACAGATCTACAAGCTCACAGCGCGGTGGCACGATCGAATCTGTTGTTTTTTCATCTTCTCCACATCAGAACATATTGTTGCTGTATTCTTTGCCACTTCTGTCTTAAGTGAGTTTAACTCGGACCTGACACTGTCAAATTCCTTAGCCATCACAGCAGTTAATTCAGACCTGATCAAGGCGGCGATGTCATTTTTCAGTGAAGAGAGGATTTCAGCTTTCATGTCTGCTGGGTCGGACATTGCGTCAGGAGTCCGGGAGGAGTGGCTTTCCTCCTGGGTAGTAGAGGCACTCGAGACCGTGGCTGCAGGCTTCGGTGCGGGTGTTGATTTGGTGGCCGTGGCGAAGCTAAACTTCCGTAGATTATATTCCATAAAGCAGGCAGGCCGGGATACAACTAATGTATCTTGAAGATAACAGGTTTGGCGATACTTTACGATATTTTTTAAGGTTGAGTTGTGTTCAGAAATAACTTTTTTAATAGATTTTGGCGGAGCTCGTCAAACACACAACCTACTCCATTTCTTGCTCGTTAGCGCCACCGAATCTGTTGTTTTTTAACATGTTTTAAAAATCTTCTAAGTGAGAGCTAGGGATTTAGAAGGCATTTGTAGAGGCCTCAGGTCTGAAAGTAGCTAGAAGTAATAATATATATCACATATTTTTTGTATTCAGACAGCCAACAAAGGGTTAATCCATTCTGGGCGGTAACCCCTTTTGGTGCATGCTTTTAAGCATTGTTATGCTTTAGCTGAAAAATAGCAGATCTCAAAGCTCGTAGCGCAGCACTGAGTGCCGCTGCTATTTTTGAAAAATCGCGGAAATGTGGCGGAAATCTTTGAATATATATTCTTTCAGAGCCAACGTATTTAACTCAAATCTTTGCTTCTGGGGGAGGTCCTTGGAACAACATATTTTCAGATGGGGGTCTACAACTAAAATAAAATAAATAAAAACACCTTAAATATTGTATTTCTTTTTTCATTTTCAGTGCATATGCTAATAAAAAACATTATGCTTCCTAAGGTTAATATGAGCATCAAAGCAATATTTTAAATACTTTTTATTAGCACGTGCATTCCATATATTCCATAGGGCTGGGCCACACATAGACATTATGACATCATCAACTTGTGACAGGAGCAGTTCCTATTGAGTGAAAGATTCTCTATTTATGAAAGAAATAAAATAGGGCAAGTATAATGTTTTAAGGCATATTTGTCATATTAGCCAGGGTTCCTTTTGGGCGTGGCTAGCGATTCAGGCCTGGGGCCAGGCTAACCTCTAGGGGCTGCATTCAAAGATTCTCCTAGAAGCTTTGCCATTGGTCCAACGTTTTCTGCCGGCAAATGACTAACCAATCAGGCCCCCGGAGTGTCACAGAGTCTACTTTTTTTTTTGGGGGGGGGG